>NC_092409.1:4811317-5112024 GCF_009017415.1 Aspergillus flavus | reverse complement strand
AACGAACGTTAACAGTCCCTTGTGCTGGAATATATGTCCAACAAGTACTACTGTTGCTATCTAACTGGTAATAAATTAGAGTCAGGAACATTTAACCCCCTTATGAAATTATAAAGTTTGTGTGAGTGCCGATCAACGGAGTAGGTTAGATACATATCCGCGCTCTATAAATATACCTGGCGTTGGCAAATGGAACACAAGGTTATTCGACCAGGGATATCAACCCGAGAAAGAATGCACAGTTATATGAATTTTCAAATGTTTATTTCAAAATTTATTTAGTTTAGGACGCTTTTCATACATTAAATACCCATGACCATCCTCATTAAATACCATCCCGTGGTGGAATCTCCAGGCCTCTCACGGGTATAAGCCGGCCACATATGGGCCGATATATTTCCAGTTTATTTCTTGTACTTGTTATATGTGTCGATGATCTTCTGTACTTCATCCTTCGAGCCGAGGAACACACCACTCTTGTCGTGAATGTGCTCCGGGACAACGCCCAGAAGGCGCTCCATGCGGGAGTTCACAGCGAGACCACCGGCGTTTTCAAACAGCATAGCCATGGGCGCGCATTCGTACAAAATACGCAGCTTACCCTTGGGGGCCTTCTTGTCGGCCGGGTAAGCGAAGACACCACCGTAGAGCAGTGTCCGGTAAGCATCAGCCACCATGCTACCAATGTAGCGAGCACTGTAAGGCTTCTGGCCCTCGGGGGGGAACTTCAGCGAGTGGAAGTAAGCGTTGGTCCACTCCTCCCAGTAGCTGCTGTTACCCTCGTTGACGGAGTAGATGGCGCGCTTGGCGGGGAGGGTCATGTTGGGGTGAGTGAGGATGAATTCACCCAGGGAGTTCTCCAGGGTGAAGCCGTTGACGCCGCCATTGCGCATGGTGATGACGAGTTGGGCGGAGGCACCGTACATGGTGAAACCGGAGGCGACCATCTCAGTACCGGGGAGGAGGAGATCCTTGGGGGAGACCTTGTTCTCGGGACCCAGGACGGAGTCGGGCAGCTTGAAGATGCCGAAGATGGTTCCTACCGAGACGCCAGCGTCCAGGTTGGAGGATCCGTCGATGGGGTCGCAGACGACTGCGTAGCGGGCGTAGGGGTGCTCGTCGAAGATGATGGCTTCTTCTTCTTCTTCCGAGACGAGGATACGGCATTTACCTGAGCCGCGCATGGCGGAGATGAAGATATCATTGCCGATTACGTCGAGCTTCTTCTGGTCATCGCCTGTGGTGTTTGAGGAACCCGCCAGTCCTGTCAGGTTGATTAAGGATGCGCGACGGATATAGTAGGCGATGGACTTGAAGGAGAACTGAAGAGCGT
Organism: Aspergillus flavus; assembly: GCF_009017415.1. NCBI lineage: Eukaryota > Fungi > Ascomycota > Eurotiomycetes > Eurotiales > Aspergillaceae > Aspergillus > Aspergillus flavus. The sequence continues at coordinate 5,110,691 of NC_092409.1, read as the reverse complement.
GGCAGAGGAGTCTGGAGGGGGTGATCATGAAAAGGTTAGTTCCTATTTCCAATGTTGATTCTACTGGGGCAATGGGCTTGAACATACGTGAAGTCACCAGTGGCTTCTGGCACCTTGGTTTGTTCTTCTGTCAGAAACCTTGTGAGGGTGACGATGTCGGTGTTGATCTTCTCCTGTCCCACGGGGGGAGCACCGTTGTTCTCGTGTCCAGACATGATGATGATTGATGTTGATTTGGGATGCTTCAGCACAGAGAGGATATGCGCAGATTGTTCAGGAGGGGAGATCAAGTGGTTCTGGGGCGCAATGGACCGGTTTAAAGTAATGCGCAACCTCGGTTCAGCGGAGAAAGCAGGAAGGCTAGGGCACCAATGGATGTGAGGTGATAATGGCCGGGTTGACAAGTGAGGAGGGGGGAGGGATTTGTTTTATGTCGGATTCAAGTACGTAAGATAGGATACACTAAACTCGAAGATACCAAGAGTACTCCGTCGAGAGAGTAAGTATATATAGTATCATCGCATCTTAAGATCATCGTGCAAAGGGTCATAGGAGCAATAATATTTTGCCGGTGGAGCCCAAGTTGAGTAAGGAGAACGTCAGGGTCACTGACAATACGGGTTCCATTGACGCAATGCGGTATCTGGTGGTTTTCGTCATCTTTCAATTCTCCCCCGCAGTCCCCGCCGCTCTCTTGCTCTCCCGGCTTTTCCCTGTTTTATTCTTGTCCGCCTCCGATTCCCCCCGCAGTAAAGAACAGGTACGTACTAATAGAACTACTTACTACGTACGGAGTACTAACAAGTCGATCGGACTACACAGTACGATTCTTGGATCTCCAATTTTATGATATCAATGACATGAATGATATCAATGATTCAATACTCCGTACTGGTCCTCGGTATGTAACGTACCATGTGCCAGGTCAGATCTCTTATCAGCAACACAATGCGATTGAAACCATATTATCATTATTGCCCAAAGAAATGCCGCAAAAACTGATAGCTCTGGTCTGCGTTGTCGTGTCGCGCAAATTAAACCTATAGCCGGAAGTGGATATCTCCTGGTCAGCAGACGCGACAATTTTTGATCGCCCACGTCAAACTATTATTGAACTATTCGAGTCTCGGCCGTTCTGTGAAGCAATCCTCTCGTTCTTGTTCGGGTTTCTTTCCTCCGTCGATCGCACCCTTTTTTTCAGGTCAGCTGACTGGAACGGCTGAGCTTATCTAAGCCATTACCTACTCACATCCCGTGACTCGCTCCCGGCTAACCGGATTAGGCCTCGGTAAAGTTAGCTCCGGTGCGAGAGCAGCTTGAAAAAGTTCGACACGCTTTTTCTTTTTCCTTTTAGAAACTTCACCTTCCCACACAACAGCAACAACAACAATCCTGGCTGATGGCTGTTCACCTGAAATGGTTGGGCTGCAACTTCCATCAGACCTAGTATAAACAAACAAATATAATTGCTCAATGATTTCATATGCTCATACTGAGCGTGAACTAATCACTAGCAACTTGTGTCGCAGGGATACTCTGTTTGGTAAGTTCACTCTTGTCTGACTTTTGTCTATTCTTATTTTCTTCCACATCTTCCATCATGATGTAACCTACAACCATTTACAAACTAGAGTCTTTGACCTATTTGGCATGAAAACTCGGTTTTGCACGTCAGTCTGATCTGCTTGCAAAGAAAGCTTTCTGCTCGCTTGCATTTCAATACGAAAGCACATTGCTGACTTGATGTGCCGCAGGACTAACAATTAAATGACATGCGAAAACCAGGGAAGCCGATCTTGACTTCCACCAATGGTACGTACCGACTCCTTTTTGTTTCACCCCGTCTAGCATGATGCTTCACAACAACATATACGCTGGAAATTACCGACTGAGACCTTCGGGTTGTTGGCGATAACACTTATGGCACATTTCTGATCTGCTACCTCATCTATCTGTTTGATCTCTTATTCGCACATGTGTGATTGTATGCTGACGGTCAAAAGGTTTCAGCAGGTGGCCAGTAATGCACTCTTAAGTGCTTATCATTTCAAATCCATATTCTAGATGGTAAGACTCGACCATCCTATTTCCCTACATCATTTTCGAAGATGAAATGGCACTGGGCTCCGACGGCGTCCGACAGACGACCGGTCTTGATGGATATGCCTTTTTTGCGGCAGGCCTAGAAAACCTCGCCCACTGAGATCATACAACTACACAAATATATTGATCCTACAAGACTTGGGCCTGGGGCTAATGGTCATGGATAGTGTCGCGTAATGCGCTATGTATAATATATCAAACATCTTTAGCTAAAAGGTAAATATCAACTTGTCTCATAGCTCTCAAGCCTCACATGATGATTTCCTAGATGACGAGTCTTATTCGAGTTATCGATGCTGACACCATCTTTTTTTTACCATTCATGCATTTCTGACTCCCACCTTTGGAATAAGTTTCAACGGAGTTTCTGTGAACGTTGCTAACTCTGTTGCCATCACAGACAATTAAGACCTTTATATTACCAGACCTCTGGTGTCGTGGCTCGCATGAGGCAAGTTACTTGTATGTAATCACCTCGCCCCGAATCCAGTTCTCTTCGACATCATGATGAATCGACATTAAAACAAATGACAAGCATATGTCCAAGTCAGCATTGCTGGCGAGGACGACAACTGTCAGGACTGATCAGTCAACAACTTGTCTTCGTCTGTCACAGCCTTGAAGCAATCGAAGCTGATTGTATGTGCAGATTTTGTAGATCGCATACAAGAACACATCGCCTTGGCCAACGAATGTTGGCAGGGCATGAATCAATTGATGTAAGTTGAATCTGCTTTTCTTCGAGTTCACGCTGCATTGATACCTGTACAATGATGATTTTCTTTTATTTTAATCACGACGGTCAACATAATCAAATACATTGATGACCACCGCCTGTGACAGGGCATTTAATCTGAAATACCCTCCATCAGTTCGATTTGTCAGTTTTCAGGAATTGATTGTTCCAGTGCTGACTCTGGCTTTAGTGACTTCGTGGTATAGCATGGTCCGGTGCTACAAGACTAGGCCTTACCGCCATTCAAGCTTTCTTGGTTCATTGGTGATTGACCTAGGTGAAAGAGCCTTTCGCCGTTTGGGCACATACATACGTTCGTGGAAAGGATTAGGATATGCAGTAGTTGAAGTTTAGCAATACTGAAAAATGAACCAGATCTTTTTGTCCAATAACTGGACTCTTATCTTCCCATGTAGGCAGAGGTAAAACGTACCATGGCCCCAAATCACTTGAAGACATGACTCTTTTATTTGCGGTTCCTTTTCCCTTGGCGTCCGCCCTGACTTTGGGATGCAACGCGACAGTCTGGGATGTTTCAAACGACTGCAAGCTTGGTTCTAAATACAGGACCAATTTAATAAGATGTGATAAGGGCTCTGGTTTGCTAGAGCGGTATGGGAAAGCCGGGGTGTTTGACCAGTGAGCGGCCGCAGATCCCGTGCCCTAAGCGCCAACAAGACGCCGGCTGTGATGAACTTTCCAGGCTGCAGCTCGCTAACCATATCCATACCCTTCTCGTGTCTGGAGAGTCTTGTCTCTTCCAGATTCCACCCGGGTGGCGGCCGGTGGCCCCAGACAGCCAAGTCTTGAGGGTGTTATTTTTATCTCAGGTGGATCCATCGCGTTATCCCCGTCAAACAGCCGATTTGTCTTGGGACATGCAGGCCTCCGCCGCCACTGGTTGGCCTATGGAACGTGTTGCAAAGAATAGAAATTCGCATTCCTCTCTGTCCTTCTCGTTGACCTGTCACGTCTGGTAGGCTCGAGCTTTCCTTTTGCTCCTCTTCCTAATCTTATTGCTGCGCACGGTTTTTAGCCATGGCTTCACGTCCGGTTGGCTCTTAACCTCTTCGGCAGTATGAATAGGTGCGCGGGCCCCTCATACCCACGAGACTGTCCCTCTTCCCTTGATGTGATCTGCTTTCAGCGTCTCGCAGTACTGATTGGGACTTGCAAATAGCTGGTGGCCTCCAAATAACGTAGGCGATGAGCCACTGTCCTGGCCAACACCTCATGCCGGAACTAGCAATCAGCCATCCCCCAGCCGTCGAGAACATGCTCTGCAGCCGCCACCTTTGACAACGACTTTGAATGGTCCTCAGTTTCATGGGCTAGGTGTCGCACTCGGTGGAAACTACTCGTCGACACCTCTGTCAACGACCTCCTTATCAAGCCCGTTTACGCAAGGCCAGTCTCCCGCAACTAATACTCCGGGGGGCGTAGGAGTCGGGTCATCATCGATGACTTCCAGGCAGTATAATGTCCCTTACAATCCTCAGGATTGGGGGCCGGTGGGTGGTTCGGGGCAATCCACTTATCCGCAAACAACTAGCATGACTCGAATCATTTCACAGTCGCGACAAGCTGGGTCTCATTCAGGTCAGTTGGGCCCTTTTCTCATGTATCATGTCCCATGTCTCATTTCTCATTCTCATTCTCATTTTCATTTTCATTTTCATTCTAATTCTTTTTGCTTTTTTACCCCTCTCTGCTTCTCTTCAGAGTCATTATATGTCGCCATGGATACATGGGTCCCTATCTAAACCTCCAAAGGTCTTTTATCAAGACACGCTTAACATGATGTATATAGATGCTTCCCTCTCGCCTCCGCCGCCGCCATACTCGCCGCCAAGCCAGCCCCAGCAGCAACATCATTCGCGAGATAATGCCAACCATAATACATCAGGCAGAAGCTCAGCATCTCCGGGGGCGGTATCTTCGTATAATGGAGTAATCCACGGCAATACTGATGCCCCTGTGGAATATCGACAGCATCCCATTCCTCGCACCCGCCCGCTATCCATGGTTCAAATGGGCGACACCGGCCAGAATAGACATGTATCGCTTCCACCACCTCCGCCATTATCACAAGGAGTGTCGTCTTCCAGATCATCGTCCCAACATAGAGCTGATGTTTATCAAGAACAAAATTCATTGAACGCAGGATCGAGGCCCTATATTATGGTTTCTCAACAGGACAATCTACGTCCGTCACAGTCGAGTAATTATAATTATATGGCGGCCGCTACCCAACAGGGTGATCTCATGCGGGCCCCAACTTCCAGGCGAGCCGTTTCTGCAGGGCCCGTTGTAAACAGCGCAGGTACGTCTCGGGCTGCAAGCCAGTCTCGGGGTAGCTCACCCCAAGGACGTGGGTGGGAACCTGGTATGCCTCTTCCACCACCGCCCCCAGGCCCTCCTCCTACTACAAGATCACAGAGTGTCAGTGGCCTGTCCGATACAACGTCTTTGCGACACTCACAGGCTCAGCCAAGGACCACCAGAACTCGACCGCCCCCAGTCCTGGGAACTGGCTTGGACAGTATTCCCCCGACTCCAGCTGGCTGGGTGGACGAAGGGCCCGCAGTGACCAAGCCAAGAGGCCAAGCACCCCTTGTTATTGACACGGCGAACATCACAGGGTCTCGCGTTGAAACCGATGGATCTAGAACTCATGCGCCCCAAAGCTCCACTAGTAATGGCCTGTTTCGCAGCCCGGCTCTTCGAGACCCGAACACCAAAGGAATTCGAGAAAGGCGAATCGAGCGCAGGAACAGACAGAGTCAAGGTTTTGATGACTTCAGCGCAGTATCGACCAACAGTAACCCGTGGGCCGATTCCTTCGACCAAGTAAAGCCGTCCAATCTTGTCCTTGAAGACACGAATGTTATTCCTGATGGTGCACGGAACCAAACATCTACAAGAGCTACCCCCAAGAGTAGTCATAGCTTGGGATCTGATGGACAATATGTCATCTCACGACCTAGAGCCTCATCGACGGGATTATTTTCAAATCGGTCCTCTTTTTCGACCCCAAGAGGCGAGCCCAGCCCCCTTGGACCGGCCCGAGGGTTTGCACATACTCCGCCGTTCTCCCCTGGTGGTGAGAAATCATCAGGATACTCCAAGACGGCCTCGCAGGCCTTGCCCCCAAGAGCCCTTCCGACTCCTCCATTGCAACCTGGGCAAGACACAAGGCCACCTTCTCGACCTAGTTCGAGGGAGGACCGACCGGTCTCTCGTCCATTGCACTTGCCCAATGATACTCTGCCTACCGTCTCAGCGTTAGCCCCACGACGAGCCCCATCAGAGAAAGGTCCCTCTTTGGATTCTGTTGTCAACCATGATGTGGAGTTTGTTCAGAACGCCATACAAAGACATAAGGCCTTTATAGACAAGGAGGCAGGCGCTACAAATGAAGCGGATGCCCTGAGAATTTTCACGGAGTTTATTATCTCTGAGTCCCAGATCAGGCGTGAGAGATATGCTAAACTATGGGACTCCGGCTCGTTGGATATCGAACCTGTGCGCCGTAGGCTATTTGAAAAACCCCCAAAACCACAGGCTTCGCCTGCACCGCTCTCCAGGCGCCCGTCAAGGGTTGCTCCGAGGCTTGATATACCCCAATCACGTCCCGAATCTGCTTGGTGGAACAATTATCAGCCTTGCTTGTCGCCAATAGCGAGTCTTAGCATGAGCAATGATGGAATGAGCTCCCGGGGCCGTGCACCAAGTCGTTGGTGGGAATCAAAATCTAGCAGCGAGGGAGGCGAACGAAGAATTGAGCGTTCAAAGCGTGAATCTAAATATATGGGATTGCCTCGCGAATCTCTTCACTGGCCCCAAGGACGAGATCTTGCAGAAGGCAACGGTATGAGTAATGCATCTGAATCGATCGACCAATATGCAGCTTATGGCCCGGATGAATACCCGCCTGAGAAGGTGGGTTGGCATGAAGAGCCAGCCTCGTCGGATTATTCAAGTACAGTTGGGCACAATAATTACGGATATACCAAGGAAACTCACAAAATGGATGTTTCGAGGCTGATTACTCTGCCACCACCTTACCCTCGGCACCATCCGGCTGTCAACAATAGCCATCCGGATCTTGTCAACTATCGAACTCTAGTTCGCTCGATTAGTGACCTCTCTGTTGTCAAATCCACCAGAGAACGACATCAATCGGAAATCAAGAGCTTGAAGCAAGACCACCAGGAGAGAATGCAGGACGGCCGTCGATGCTTTAAGGCCAATATTCAGAGCCAGATCGAACAAGGCAGTATTAGTTTTGCAGAAGCCGCGGAGGCGGAGGCCGCGCTGATTATGGAAGAGAATGAGCTTGCGAGAGAGTTGGCAAAACAAGAGCTGGATGGCTACCAAGAATCAGTGCTAAAGCCGATGCATGCAATTCTCACAGAACGAATCAACAAGGCCACTGCTTCCATTGATGAGTTACAGAGCAAGTTGTTTGATGACGCTCAGAATGAGAGCCCCGACCAGACCCAGGAGGAAGGGGATGAGAAGCCTGAACTGTTAGAGAAACTCACGCAGCTCAAATGGCTATTCGAAGCTCGAGAGCAATTACATCGCGAAATTTACGACCTCGTGAGTGACCGAGATGAAAAGTACAAGGCTGTGGTCATACTCCCTTATGAGCAGAACGCGAACGAGGAGAAAGTGCAGGAAACGAGCAGCTTCTTTGCCAAAGATGCCTTGAACCGCCGCGTTAACCACGAGGCAAGCGCACTGGCTCGGCTCGAATCCTTTTTGACTGTGATTGAAGAGAACGTAGTTCGAGGGGTCGAGATACAGCTGTCCGCCTTTTGGGATATCGCACCATCTCTCCTCACTCTGGTCCAGCAGGTTCCAGTGAGCCTTGCCGGGTTTCAGGTCCAGATTCCCACCAATGAGTATGAGGAAAATCCCAGTTACCAGAATCATCCGTTGCAATATCTCTACACTCTAGTTTCTCATGCGGAGAAGTCTAGCTACCAGTATATCGAATCGCAGACCAACCTGTTTTGCCTGTTACACGAGGTTAAATCTGCCGTCATGAGAGCGAATTGCAAGCTTATGGTAGCGGAACGGGTCCGATTGGGAGAAGACGAAGACCACGTCCGGCGGGAAATGCAAGAGTCCCGTGCGGATGAGGAGCGGTCTTTGACGCATGATCTAAAGGATAAGGTCGCTACAGTGGAAGGGCAATGGGCCGAGGCTTTGGGAAGTGCTATACAAGGCTTACGAGAGCGTGTGAAAGAACAGCTTATAGATGAAAATGGATGGGAGGAGCTGGAACAATTGCAGGAGTGATGAACGTTGGACGAGTTATGTGTGATGACTATATTGCCCTGATGGACTTCTGCTCCACTCTTTGATTTGTTTTGCTTTATGTTGTTCAGTTGAAGATACCCAAATTATTCGTTCGCTACTGTGTTGATCACTACTTAATGTCTGTACATAACTACTTAGGGTTGGCTGACTAATCTACCTATATGCATCCTGCCTCCCACTCTAGACTAGCGCCACACGTGACCCCGACTACCTTCTAGAGCTTTCCTTCCGAATCCTTTTTTTCTCTTTCGCCTTCAACTTCGGTTGAGGGGGATACAACTGTATTATTTAAGTAAACTCCGGTTCCCCAACTCCACCGCGGTACCTCCCTTCCTATTATTCCCTTCTCTACCGCATTGGATCTGGTTGATCTACTTTTTGCAGCGTCTTAGATTCGAGACGTCTCATCGTAAAACTGTGAGTATCCCATTCCCTCCTTTATTACCTCCCCACCAATGCAGAGTTTTTTCTTTTCCCACCCACACAACCACATCCAACTACCCCACGGTTGGATAGGGTCTGCCCCCTCGATGATGAGATTATATAGCTGGCACCAGTCAGAGAAAAGATGGATTTCGATTTGTCTTTTGTGTTGATTAGCTCCGGTCTGGGAACGCTACCCATGATCACTGAGAAATGTCTTATACACGTCGTCTTGTATACCTCAATTGGTTCTTCAGACTAGATGGACTGACTTGGATTTTACAGAACCTAGCATTGGAACAGTCTTAAAGGAAAGACCTCCCATCCATCCATTCGGGCTTGGGTGTCTTTTGTCAACCCTGCAATAGAGAAGATTTTTCCTTTTTTATCTTTACATCAAGACCCACTAGCAGTTCATAATAAATTTATTTAATATACCAACATCATGGTTCTGCACAACCCCAACAACTGGCACTGGGTGAATAAGGATGCCTCCGGATGGGCCAAGGATTACCTGAAGGAGAAGCTCTGCGCGCTCTCCGTCGAGGAAAATGGTGTCACCGCCAAGATCTCCAACCTCCTGTCTATGGATGGCGACGTAGACGTCAGCCAGAGAAAAGGCAAGGTCATCACCTTGTTCGATGTCAAAGTACAGCTAGAGTATGAAGGTTCGTGAACGTATTGTGTGCTTCCCTTGTCCGGGGCACAACTAAATTTCCTGCACAGGTAAGACCAAGGACGAGGAGTCTGTTAGCGGTACTATCACCATCCCCGAGGTTGCCCACGACACAGAGGAAGACGAGTATGTTGTATGTTCCCTTTCTCCCTCTCAGACGGCCAACTGGGGATGGTAGTGCTGATGCTTCCTGTCTGCTGTAGTTTGAGATTGACATCTACTCTGAATCCTCTTCCAAGCAGCCGGTGAAGGACCTCGTGCGGTCGAAGCTTCTGCCCCAACTCAGACAGGAGTTGGTCAAACTTGCGCCTGCCCTGATCACTGAGCATGGCAAGGATATTCAGCATGCCCCCGGTGAGAACCCGTCCAAGGGTTTTACCGCCCCAACCTATCACCCTCAAACTAAGAAGGACACACCTGCCCCCAAAACGATCACCACTTCTACCAGCGGCAAGGTTGCTGTCAACACTACTACCGTGATTGCCTCGGATGAGTTCCGTACCACCGCTGAGGAATTGTATAATACCTTTACAGACCCTCAGCGCATTGCCGCTTTCACCCGCGGAGCGCCTCGTCAGTTCGAGGGTGCCCAGGTTGGCGGAAAGTTCGCCATCTTCGATGGCAACGTCACCGGAGAATATACTAAGCTGGAGAAACCGACTCAAATCGTGCAGAAGTGGCGTTTGGCCCAGTGGCCCGAGGGCCACTTCAGCTCCCTCGAGATCAACTTTGACCAGAACGATGTCGACGGCGTTACCCAAATGCGTGTGTCGTGGACTGGAGTTCCCGTTGGCCAGGAGGATGTCACCAAGCAGAACTGGGAAATGTACTATGTTCGCAGTATCAAGCAGACTTTCGGGTATGTTCCCCCGCCTTGCATTGTCCCGTAGCCAAATCTTCCTTACCATGGCTCCCAGATCTCGTTTTCAATTCTGGAGGCAGCTGCTGATCTCGCTCTTCGTACTTCTTTTCGCTATAGGTTTGGCACTATTCTCTGATCTAGTGCGCCCGTATTTAGAAGCTTGACGATTTGAACTCCGCTTGGGGTATACAGATGACCTGATGCTGTCTGCGATCAACGCGCCCTTCGGGGCTGGCGTAATTATCTTTTGGGTCGACTGAATAGCGTTCTTGGAAAGCAGACACTCTGTACATCACATCCGTGCCTTTTGTGATACAGCTTCCCCTCTTGCATTCGAGGGTATGGTCCGACGATTCCACGATAGAATTTCATGATTAGATCAATGTAAAACGAATCAATAACGAAAACCTACGGTTGGATACACTATATCTGTCTGTATGGCATTGGATAACTACACTTACTCACGATAAATCGAATTTTCCTTAACCCTTTTGAGTATTTCTCTAACCATTTATAAACATTTTAGATCGTTAAACAGTTCAATCGTGTACGCCCTACGAGCGAGTTTACAAAGTCTTTTCAATCATCTCAATGCCGTACTCCTCCTTAAGAGTCTTAATGAGGGGAGCACAGATGTCCCAGGTCATGGGAGCAATGACACCCTAAGAAAAAATTGTTAGTCGAGCCGTCACATAACATGGTCTCGGAGCTGGGTAATAAACAAAAAACGTACCTTCTTGTTGATAGTGCCATCAAGCACCAACTGGACAGCAACACCACATGGGACACCGACAGTCTTAGCCATGGCAGAGTAACCACCGATCACACCATACTCGCACATGGTGCTGGTGCGTGTCTCCTTGGAGCCATCCTTGTGCTCGATTTCGAACTTGTGCTGCAGCATAACCATGTCACGCTCCTCGGGGCCGTACTGCATCTTCTTCTCGAGTGTGGCACAGAGGGTATCGAGAGGGTTACCGCGGGGGATGACCTGCTCGTCAGAGAAGATGCCGATCCAGCGGAGACCCGCGATGAGGCGGTTGCGCTCCTCGTTGTTCGCGAAGGAGGTCTTGGAGGCGATGGCCCACTCGAGGTCCTTCTCGGCGGCGGTTGTGGCACCCAAGATCTGTTTGGTGGCGTCCTTCCAGGAGATGGGGGAGTTGAGGAAGTCGGCGGGCTCATCGCTCAGGAAGCCGATGTCGACCAGCACCTTGATCATCTCAGGGAAGCCCTGATAGCGGAGAGTACCACGGACGATGGTCTTGGCTTCGGGGATGTTGTAGCGCTCGCTGTAGGGAGTCGAGTCACGGTTGGGGTACGCGACGAAGGCGAAGCCAGGGTAGATGTAGTAGGGCTTGGCGGTAGCCATAAGGTCGGGACCGGCGACGCTGACTTCCTGGCCGTCCTTGTAGAACTTGGCGGCGTTACGGAGAGCGAGAAGGACACCACGGCTAGACCAGGAGAACTTGTAGCCCAGAGGGTTGTCGGAGCATTCAGGGGCGGGGAGACCACCACAGTAGGAGAGGAAGGAGGTGATTTTACCACCTTCCCTATGAACCTGTTGTTTTAACGTTTCAGCAGTAGTTCTATGGGGGGCCCACCATAGTGTAGTTAGTTGAAGCTTACCTCGTCAATAGTCTTGACGGCGTACAAGTGGTCAATACCCTAATTGTAGGTTAGTCATGAATGTAAGCTAATGCGCAAATGTTACCCGTCCGAGAATGACATACAGGGTCCAAGCCAATCTCGTTCATGACTGTGATACCGGCCTTCTTGCACTCTTCGTCCAACTCGAGCATTGCGGGAGAGACGTAAGAAGTAGTAACAACATGCTTCTTGGTGCGGATAGCGGACTTGATAACAAGGGCGTGGAAGGTGTAAGGGATCAAGGAGATAGCAAGGTCGACCTGCTCGAGGGCCTTGTCGAGAGCGTCGGCATCGTTGACATCTAAGGCAATGGCCGTGGTGTTCTTGAAACCCTCAGCAAGCTTTTGGGCGCTTTCGAGGGTACGGCAGGCTATAATGTAATGTAGAAACCAGATATTAGAGATCCTATAATTCTGAAGGCGTCCGTCGGGATTTGACCAGAGATGATGGTGGTAAAGGTCTCTCCCCTCCGCCGATGCGACAGTGGGGCAATGATGAAGATATAGAGAGAGGAGAGAGGTCCGAGTGAATGGAAGCGTCAATGGTACATACCGACAGTGACGTGAACATCGGCCTTGCTCAGAACCTCAACGGTGGGCTTGGTAACTAGGAATCAGTTAGTCATTGAGCTCAATGCGGGGCTCCTCATAGTTCGGAAAGATCGATTTATGAACGGAGTCCAATGCGACGGGAGACTGACCGAAACCCGAGCCCAGGAGGAGAACCTTGGAACCAGCGACCTGACCAGGCATTGTGACGATTAGGGAAGAAGATAGGAAGTAGTATGTGTCAAAGGATTGAGAAGGAAAAGAAAGAGAGTCAGTGATCTCGCTGGTCTTCCCCGCCGGCAGTTGTGTGATGACTCAGTCACGTGGGTCCACCTGGGGACGGCGGTATCGGAGGTGTGGATTATCATATTAACTAAAAGTATGTGCTTATCGCATTTGAGTGATGTGGATTGGCTCTATGTTTATTATGTATCGATGCGCTTCCCCAAAAGAAAATGCAGTGGTGGGTAATGAATGACAAAAACTTGAGACATGGATATCAGTCTAACAATCAGTGCCAAAGGAGTGAACTCCAAACTCCGTATGTTCCAATGCTTGCTGGGCCTGGATTCCCCAGGCCAGGGGTGATAGATATAGTTGGTGCTTTACAAGTCCTTGACCTTTGCACTTGGGCTTAAGACTTGGTCGCTCAAGCCGTTTGATCCGACAGCATCGCCATCGAAATCACCTTCCGCATCCGGATTCTTCCTCGACTTTGAAACCCTTCTCTGCCACCCTAGCAGAACTGGTAGGAAGTGCCACAGATCGAATTCAGGCCAGAGGACGTCCAAAAAGACAATATCCGTGTCCTCATCACATTGCCAGAGCATAAAGTCGCTAAGACGCTCCACTCCAGACGTGCGGATCAGCAAGTCCAGGGGCGGGTTGTCTTTCGTGTGCAGATGGTCTGATAAAGTTTGCCGCGTGATGGTCTCTGGTGACAAGTAAGCCGGGTTTTCCAACTCGGCGCTAGCTCCCTGAGTTGCTTTCTTCAAATTCGTACTATCCTGGTGGCCAGCGAGATCGAGGGTCGTAGATGATGAGAAAGCAGATCCGGTCTCGTAGACCTTATTTGGACGATCGTGTTTCGCAGCTCCTTCTTCTCCCTGGGCTGAGGATTCGGAAGTAGATTCAATATCGCTACTCGTATCCTCGGGATTTGTATTTTGGTTCCGTGCTTGGATATTAAGCGCAATATGACTCTCGGAGAATGGAGTCCGTAGGGAGGAGGAGCGCGGTCTTAATGGTTGGCTGTAGTCTGCAACGGTGTCACGGATCGCACTGGTGATTTCGTCGCGCGATGTGTACGGGAAACAGATGTTGAGGACCCGGTCGCCGTTGTTACTTGTCATTTCCATCGCCCGATTCACTGCTTTCAGAACGTCAGGCCTGAGCAAGTCCAACCGACCCAACACTCGGACCTTTGCGCCATATCGATCGAGGATCTCTCCATGCTGGGCCATTTGCGACAACTTCACCCTAGCCATTTCCATTAGGGCATCCACCTCGAACTTGGAGCGTTTGAAATTTTCGATACTGAATGCGTAGATTGTGACAACTTTGACTCCGCTTCTGTAGCAGACCTCAAGAATCTAGTTGTGGAATGCCGTTAGTATTTGTATCATGCACGTAGGATGGAGCCGCGAGCAATAAGTTTGGAGAACGCAGAGGATCGTTTGTTGTAGAAGACCAGCTAGATATTCGCCGAACCCAGAAGTGCGGCGGAAAGGAATTAAAAGAACAAGATGATAAAAAAAAATAGAAGAAGATCAGTGCTTACCCTTGCCAGTGCCTCAAACCCCAGATTGTGTCCCTCCACTGTCTCAATCCCGTGTGTCCTTGCGAACCTTCGGTTTCCATCCATCACGAACGCGATATGTTGTGGAACTGGCCCCTGCCTGATTGCTCCAATCAGCAGCTCTCGGAGTTTCGATATAGCCATCTCGATGGGCGGAGATGCAAGGAACCATTTCCGAAGTTTTGACAGGTGCATTGACGTTGCCATTTTGGTCGATAAAACTATGAGGACGAACTAGCGAAGACTTTGGGAGCTTATGGGGCAAATGAAGGAAAACTGCGGTGAGAGGCGTTGCAAAGAACGAAGTCGACAGTTGTCAGGGGTTAAAAGCGAACGGTCTGAAGGGTAAGATTGAGCGGCAACAGGTCTCTCGGGGTCTTAGAATCCACCGGTTGACTAGAGACGGCGCGAGATGGAGATCCTCTGTTGTAGGGCTGTGTTCATCAGGCTACACTGTTTTCTTTCACCACATGCAAAGTTGTTCTAATTTTGGTTGGCGAAAGTGAACAGTGCGTGGACACAGACAACCGAGCGGTAATTCCCCGAGCCAATGGATTCGGGAGATCAATTAAAGCCAGCAGGAGTGTGCTCAAGCAAGGAAAGGATACTTCATGGACTGTGATTTGGGAGACGTAACCTTCAAAGAACGCTGGTGGGTCGGAAATCCATTTCATCGGTCCATCTCCTTTGGCCCACGTGTAAATTACCAGAGTTACCGTACGGAATTAAACGTCCCGCCCACGTTGACCGAGGATCGAGGAGTGTTAACTCAAGTCAAATTAATTATTTCTGTATATCAATATATATATCACGGTTTCTACATTTCAAACACTGGGTATTCAGCTATTAACTCTCCCCTTGTCAAAGAGCGCTCAAACGTCCAATACGAGAACAAAACGCCAAACACCGCTGCCACCGGATGGTAAACTGAATAGATAAAGAACATGACAGGAGCAGACCCATTAAATATCCTTTCGGCTCTCTTCGCTGTAAGGTGTTCCTGGACCAGAGCTAGCCATGTCCCAGCTATTACTGTCTTCGCTGTGCCGGCGACGGCGCTGTTCACCGCGCTGCCGCATGGCGTCTCGGATCTTTGAACTAACCTGCTCAAAGCCATCACTTGAGGTAAGCTGGCTAAGTGGCTTCAATTGTTGCCCAGACGAACCAGGCCGACCTCCAAATGAACTACTGCGGCTGCGGCTACGGCTTGAAGGCCGAGTGGAGAAGAAGCCGATGTTTGCAAGGTTATGGAATGACTCGTTCCGAGGAAGAGGTTCTTGTGAGATAGAGCCTCGTTCAAAGTCCGTGGTGGTAGTTCTCCTGATCTCTGGGATCGGGGCAGGCTCACCATCGGCCTTATCGGCCGGCCTATTGATCTCGCGGAAAGGATCGGTGACGATCCTTGCAGCATCAAAGTCAGGAAACAGTTCCGGTCCCAATGTGTTGATGGCATCTGTAACCTGTTGGGCGAGAGCTGCACGCTTCTGGCGCAGTTTCACCAGAGAGTTGGCAGAGGACGGATTCAAGGACAACACGAGTGGCCTCAGGGATTTCAGTATATCCATGCCAACCTCTCCAATGCGAAGGGCCGCGAAAGTTATAGAAGGGAACAGAACCATGCCAATGGGTACAATCAGCCACAGCGGCATCCATTCCGGGACAGTATTTTGAATCCGATTATGGTAGGCCCATATGGTGAAAACCACCGTATAGAAGGCGTAGAGAGCTGGGGCAAATGCCAGGGCAACGAGGAGCTTCCAGGTCGCCATAACATCTCGTCCTTGTAGCTTGACTGTAGAGGCAGCTAATGCCTCTTGTGATTTCTGTTTGGAGATGACCTTGGTTGTAATAAAGACAGGGGTGAAGAGGAGCAAGCCAGGCAGTGTTCCAATCGTAAGAAGAGATAATTTGATTAGGCGAGATATCAAAGTGAATATTACTTTGATGAAAGAAAACCTCGCATATCCAACCTGGTGATCGCGTATTCCCAGAAGACGTAGCTCTCGGTTATACTCTGCAATAGACTTCCGCAGATGCACGATTCGCGGGTCGTCTTTAAAATGGGTATATCCTTTCACAAGTCGTCGGTTGAGTTCAACAACCATGGGAAGCGGGAGCTTCTTCCCCTTGGTATTGTACAAGCGACGGGCCGCTTGAATAACCTAAGGGTTCATTAGCGGCAGATATCTTAGCTTGAGCAGATAATCACCCACCATTAGTGTCTCGTAGTCAGGACTCGTCACAGTAACCGCTAGCAGGCCTTGATAGATGGTATCCAAAAGAGCACCAACCGCTTCTCTTTTTTCTCCTCTTTTGAATTGCTCGACTATCTCCCGTGGGATTTCAATGGGATTTCCGAACTCAATAACTGCACGCGAGCGGAACTTATGGGCATGGAAATAATTCATTCCACAGGGCACAATCTTCAAGCCGCAATCCGGATTATCTGCCAACGTACCAAGGGCCATCAAAGCAACACCAGCTAAGCAAGGTTAGACAAGGGCCAAGGTTCGCAGGGTCGAACAAGTAGAAATACCTTTTAACGGAAGCAAGTTTGTACGGTCATGGCTACCACCCTCGGGGAAAATACCAACACATCCTCCAGCGTTCAGCCTAGCAAATACTGCTTCATACACAGCTGTTTGGTCCACATGGGGGGAGACTTTGAACTTTGAGCCTTTGAATTCGGGGTCCGTATCTAATGCATCTCCAATGATTTGCCCATCATCCGTGATGTCTTTCCTCCCGGTGAGCTGATAGAGTGGATCCTTAGCTTTGAACGGCTTCTTTATGATTAACTCTGCCGGGCCGCGGATTTCAGCGATAGCCGCATTATGTGAAGTACCATTGATGGTAGGGAGAGCTATTGTTCCATCCTTCTCGAAGCCGGGTCCTTCGAAATCGGTGTCTATTCCGCGAATCAAAGTGGGCTGGTTGATAGGGTCGGGCATATAGATGGTTCCCTGGCCCGGCTTCATATTATCCATTGCTCTGGCCACAGGTACAGTACCTATAGACCTGGCCAACAAGCCGATGAACTTGCGACGGAACGATTTTTCTGCGATGAGCCATGAAATTCGGCGGCGAGCTTCATTGCGCATTACACGCATCAGGATCAACGAATCCACAAACTAATGGTGCCAGACAATTAGCCAGCTTGCACACGAGAGACTAAAGCGACATCGACCGGACAACCCTACCTGGTTCGCATGAGGAGCTGCAACTAAGATCACCGGGCCTTTTCTAGGTATTTTCCAGGAACCGCGCGGATGCACCTCCCGAAAGAAGAGGTCTACGAGAACGGAAAAAAGCCATAGAACCAAATCATACAGCCATCCGATCAACGGGGGAATATATGGTTGTTTTGCCATGATGCCGTTAGAGGGTTTGGCAATATTCTTCACTGCTGAAAGGAAAGGCTGGTACTCTGGCCGGCTAGAAGCAAAGGCTGGGTAGGGTTATATAGCTCAGTGGCGTTATTCTTTGACGAGATGGTGAGCGCGCGTGGTTGCGATCAAGCGAGGCATGAACTGCTACCAGCCTGTCTATGATGCGGGCACAAAGTTAGTTTTCCAAAGATCGTGAGCAATGGAGAGGCTAAATGTCTACCTGGGGAATTCACAGTGTAACGAACCTTTCCAGACAGATTGCGCAGATTGTGTCAAGTTCTGTACATGTGTCCAGAAGCACACATCGTTGGGGGGGGAAGAAACGTCGAGAGTTCAACCAGAGCCATGTGACAGAGGCCTTGGCTCGATGGATGACATGGAACTGGAGTACTACGGGAAAGTACTAGTAAATGCTGGGTGGGGAGGGAGGAAAGTGAGGTAACCCCATTGTAATTTAAACGGTCCGACCGCAACCCAGTGTATGACAGAACCGTACAGCTAGTGGAAAGTTTATGTCATTTCCGCGTAGCAGGTTCTAGAACCGCGTAAACTCCGTCCTTGTACTGTGTATATCCATACATGTACCAGGTCATACCACATGAATATCTCCCGAGTCAGGGAAATAGCACATATAGGAGCTGCACCAGTTGCAGGTGTGTTGTTATCAGTATCAGCGGAACCCATACAGAACCACAGAACATGAGTCGTCTTGACGGAATTTGTGGGGTAAGGGTCGAGAAATCTCCCCAGTCTGTGCTTGGTTTGTTCTCAAGAAATCACTTCCAGGTTCTAGGAAGATTCGGAGTATATCAGTAGAAACTAGTAAGGCAATCACTAGTATTCTATCCCAATTCTTTTTGTTTTATTTTATTTGTTTTTTGTTCGGGTTGGAACCATACTTCATCGCCTAGCAAGCCTCTTCGGTACCTCGAGTCAGAAGTCCA
This sequence comes from Aspergillus flavus, assembly GCF_009017415.1. Classification (NCBI taxonomy): domain Eukaryota; kingdom Fungi; phylum Ascomycota; class Eurotiomycetes; order Eurotiales; family Aspergillaceae; genus Aspergillus; species Aspergillus flavus. The sequence continues at coordinate 5,092,234 of NC_092409.1, read as the reverse complement.
GTCTATCTGTACAGTCATCAACCTAGAACATTCTGATCTCCAGTTCCGTCCAATTGTAAATAATTACATAGGACGTGCTCAAAGGTGGAGGACAGTTGATGTACGACCTTAGGTACTGACTCGGTAACATAACATCCAGGCTAGAAATAGTAGGTAGGTTTGACGACGAGAGTGCGCATTAAGTTTAATGGGATATATCATTAACGTATTAGAGTGAGGTCTAAGCTGTGCCTTAGAATTGCATGACATATTTCCATAGTGGCCATTGTAAATAGTTCTGGCATAGTATGAAAATATTGTTGCTGCTCTTATGTTCCGAGAGCTACTTCCCCTCTCTCTGTTCCTTTTTTTTTTTTTTTTTCCCTTCTTTTTGGGTTTCTCCCGCCTGACATCAGCCCCGCGGAGGAGAAAAAAGTGACCCCAACTCTTTTTCTCATCCTTATCATCGTCACTAGTATCGCTACTCCCCAAGTCTAAAGTAGGTTATCTCAACGGACTAACGTTGAAGAATATTTGCTGTCACCCCAAACCGACGACAGTCGTCTGGCGATCCACTATCCATTCCTACATACATTCGCCGCTCCACGTTGCAGCGTGGCGATTACCTACGTTAAGCGGGTCCAATCCATTGTCCACCTCCAAGTACCTGAGTTGATATACCCTTACGGGTTGCTAGGGTCTAATACGGCTTGACTACCTATACCCACTAGTGTCGTCTTCCTGGTCACTTCTCATTTTATCAATCAGTATTGGACAAGCCTCATCGACCAATATTTCGCCCTCTCCCGTTTCAGAGTCTCAACGATATCAATTGACAAGATATATTGTCTTCACTGCACTAGCCTAACCTGCAGGCCACTAGTTCCCAGCCGAGATCAATCATTATCGGTGGCGATCAGTCTCCTGTACCTTGCACGATATTCCATACTTAAGGCACTACTGGCCACATACCGGACTTGCTAACGGAACGGATTGGGTAAAGATGTCGATCAAGTATGTCAATGACCCCTCACGACTGCAACTTCCTTAAGTCTTCATTATTGTTGGTGCATACTTCTCGCTCCGAGATATCTTGACCCCGGGCATGTATCTGGCATGAACCTTAGACAATTCTGCTGTTCTTTATCTTTTCCCACTTGGCTTCAGCCCCACCTTTTAGTCCTTACGGGCAATTATCACTGTATCACTGTATCATCCCTACCCGATTTTGAGAGGAGAAGGAATAAGATAGGATATGGGATTGATTCTAACCTACTCTGCCGAGCAGTTGGGTGATGCTACATGAGGATGAAGGCTTTGTCCGTCTTCCTCATGAGCATTTGATATATACGTCCCCACCTCGCACTTGCCTTTCTTTGAAACCACTCGACTCATACAAAGGCAAGGATGCCATATCATTCCAAAGCGATTCTGGCCGAATCTATCTTACAAACCATCGGGTACATTCCCCTTGTTTGGTTTCTCTTTTGACATTATCTTTTAGTGATTTCTTGTACATCTTTTCCTGAGCTTACAAAGTAAATTCATTTCAGGTCGTATATATACCTGCCAAGAAGTCCAATGACTTCCAATCCTTCTCTGCACCTCTGCTTCACTTGCATGATACTCATGTATCAGCCCCCCTTTTTGGTGCAAATGTGTGGCAGTCTCTTGTCCAGCCGGTCCCTGGTGGAGGGATACCCTCGTCGCTTCCAGCGGTACTGTTGAAGGTGACTTTCAAGGAGGGAGGCGCGTTCGATTATCACAACAAATTCGAAGAGATCAAAGAACGCCTACGAGTGGCCCATGAAAACACTCGACAAAGCAGCCGAGGTGTTGGGAATGTTGATATGTCTACTGTTCATTTGGATCAATTGCCTGCTTACTCCGGCCCAGTACATAATTCGACTGGCTCCAATCATGATAATCAGCACCCTCCATCAAACTCCCAGGACAGCCGTGTTACTGCAGAATCGTGTCCCATGGGACCGCCGCCAGGCTACGAAGAAGTTCAGCAGCAGAGTGTCGCCGATGAGCTTGAAGAAAGGTTACGTCGTGCCAGCTGAGAAAGCATATTAATGTCTGGACCTAATTAGACGCATTTTTCTTACCTCGACATATCTCATCTCTTTTGCCTTCTTCCATGAATCATAATGACTATAAACAATCCGTTCTTGTACAGTACATCTGTTGCTTACTATAGCTAAAGGGTCGGTCTGGTACCTAGCGTGTTCAAACACCATTATGTTTCTCTTCTCTTTTTCTGTTCTTTTCTTTTCTTTTTTCTTTTTTTTTTTTTTAAAAAAAAAACAGGATCGGAGGACCTATTCCGAGTCTCGAGATATATATTATTGGATCAACAACTTTAGTCATTTGTAGCAACTAGAAAGGCTCAGTATCAAATTGTTATTTTTTAAAAAGATAGGATTACTGCATTGGTCAATCCCCTACCGAAGCGTCGGCCAATCACGTGTGCGATAAATGAACATTCGCCGGCGGCCGGGCTGTTCCGATTTTCCTGAACGGCAGAGCCAAAGCTTCGTAAAACCATCAACCTCATCAACCTCGCTCGTCACTGCCGCTTGCACCCCCCACAGTTTGGAACCCCGGCCCTCCAATCCCCTCAATTGATACTTCCACATAGTCCAAGATGGGTATCTCCGACTTTTTCTCCGACATTATCTCCTCCTTCAGCCTCCCCGAGGCCCAGGCTGAGGCTCCCGCTGAGAACGTTGAGCAGCCCAGCAGCCAGGAGACCGAGACCGAGGAGAAGCCCGCTGTGACCGAAGAGTCGAATAGTGAAGAGACCGCCGAAAAGACTGAGGAGTCCGCTGAGGAGACTCCTGAGGAGCCTGCCGAGGAGGAGCCCGAGCAGGAGGAGGAAGAAGAGGAAGAAGAGGAGGAGGAAGAGGAGGAGGAGCCTGAGGACATCAAGCCCCAGCTCGAGGAGGGTGAGTCGATTGTTCAAGTTAAATCCCGCGTCTTCATCTTTTCGCATCGTTAGACTGCCATGTTGCGCGGCAATGGCACGATTCGGCCAATATACGCCTGATCTCCATTTGTCCGCTTCCGCACATGCCATTGACACAAAATCATCTTTTGTCATTCTAATCTCACCTCTCGTATTCGCGGTGACTAACGTTGACGGCATTAGAATGTGCCAACTCCGCTCAGTGCGCCCCATACAAGCACCACTTCGATGAGTGCGTCGAGCGTGTCACTCAGCAGCAGGAGGACGCCGACTACAAGGGCCCCAAGGAGGACTGCGTTGAGGAGTGTAAGTGGCTTCTTTTCTTTATCACTTTGGGACTTTTACTTTGGTGGCTGTGCCAACAATACGTGCCTACGCATATCGAATACCTCAAAAAAGCAATCGTTATAACGAAACTGACATCCCCTGCTCTAGTCTTCCACCTTGCCCACTGCGCTTCCGAGTGCGCCGCCCCCAAGCTCTGGAAGTCCCTCAAATAAGCGTCTCGCTCCGAAACAATTCCTGCCACGTTTCTCTTATGGTTCAATGGCAACGAGTTTAACGATGGCACATCATGTATGGACCATCCGAATGAGATACGAAGGGGGAACTGTGGAGGGAACTCACAGAAGAAAAAACGTCATGGCGGCTGGCTGTTTCCGCTTGTCGGCCTAAAGTGTCTCGCATAGAATGGGAATAGACTCCTCTCCAATGTGGGATTTGTGTTAAAAAGCGGAGGATGGGGGAATGAAATCCTTCGCTGTGTATGTACAGATAGCTGGGTTTTTGCCTGTTCGTGAACTGTGCTTCTTAATTTTCCTTGTGTTTAGAACGAATGGCATTTGTCTCTTAGACTGCTGCTGCTACCGCTGGTTCGTACTGGATCTTGTCAGAGACGGGGTTGCACTAGGTTTATACCACGCGTACTCTTCCGTTGGGGCCCTCAAATACTGGACCATATGCATGACAGTTATATACACATATCCCTCAAGATCCGAACGATAATAACTGCTAACATACAAAATGCCTGGCTTAACCCAGGAAGCTCCCCTCTGCTAACTATTGTTTCTCGACCAGAACTTGAGACTAAACTTCGACTCAGTCCCAGGTGCAGGGGTATCATCCCCCGCAAGACCGGTATCAGTATACTCACGGCCCTCCAGATCAAGCCCTCTATCCACGTCCAATCTCCGACGTCGAACATCCCTCCCGAACAGCCCGATCGAGATAGGAAACGGGGCCGCGACACAAGCAATAACAGCCGAGAATATCAGCGCATCTCTCATGTTTTCCGGTGGGTTGGCGTCACGACCTGCCTTGAGCGCATCCTGAGCTAGAATGAAGGCGGCCCCGAGGAGCTGACCGCCTGTCCAGCAGATTGTGCTTCCGATCTCGGGGGAGAACGGATACGTGATCTCGACGAGATACTCCAGCACGACGGGGAGGAGGGCGAAGGAGGAGGCGCCGAGAAGGGCGCAGACGACGTAGGCTGGGGCGATGCCCGCCGGGCTGGGTGGGGCGAAAATCAGGCCGATGTAGCAGACTGCTACGATGGGGACTAGAATGCGGATGGTGATCAGGTAGTGCTTCCAGCGGTCTGTGATTGGGGAGACGATGGCCGAGCTGATCAGTCCGACGATGATGAGGATGCCGCCTGCGATTCCGGCTTCGGTTTCGGTGAAGGCATAGGGGGCAAGAATCTGGTTGAGGAGTGAGGAGACGCTGTTGAAGAAGCCGACGTAGACTGAGAAGGGGATGAGGATGAGCCAGAACTCTAGCGTCTTGAAAAGTTGGGCGATTGCTGGGAGGAGAGGCGTGCGGGTTGTTGCTGAGGATGCACTGGGTGGTGTGGGTGGTTTTGATGGGAGAAAAAAGGAGGGAATGGCGGCGATTGTTGCCTGTGGTATTGCATTGGATCTTGTCAGAAGAAAAGAGGACCTTCAAGGATAGGTTTGGGGTTTTCGTCTTTCTTCTTCGCCTTCACTCTGGGGGTTACACCTACAATGACGGATATATACAGAACCATATCGGGAACCTCGCTAGGCTTGGTCGCCCAGAACGAATCGATTAGCTGGCCCAGAGCAGCTCCCAATGGATTGGCTAAGGTGGCCACGGCCGTGGCACTGGTGCGCCCTTGGTCCGAGAACCATAGATCACTGTATCGGGTGGGAGCGCTGAGACAGAACGGCTGAGCCAAACCGATGAGGATCTGGCCGAACATGGCGACGCCAAACATGCCCCCACGGGCTTTGGTACCTGCATAGCGAACCCAGTTACCCACCAACAGGAGGGTGGAAGTGGTGATAATGGCGGGTTTCGGGCCGCCTTTATTGAGAGTGAAAACGACGACCCTGGCAACATATCGTCAGTTTCATGTCATGGTTGAATAAAGGTACAGGAAGACTTACGGGCTAGCGGCACAGAAGGCAAACAGAAATCCTGTACTCATCCAATTGATTGCGCTTTCGGAGACTCCAAAATACTCAGAGGCAGTGGTGGATATGGATGAGAAGGTTAACCACTGTGGTATGGAATTTTAGCCCAACATGCTGCTGCTTCATCTTCTTCAAAGGCTACGATATCGCCGCACTAGTGATTACGAGATTAAGGAACACATACATCCCAGCTGACCACAATGTTCAATAACACCAACTGGGTTAGTCCCCAGAAGCGACGCTTGTAGACCTTATAGCCAGGCCCCGAGGGAGGGAAATCCGACGGGGTTGAGGTATGGTGTGCATCTCGCGATTTGGAAGTCATGATGGGAGGGCTAGTTATTTCTCTTCAACATAATTCCTCTATAAGATGGAAGAAAGTGATCTTTAGCAATCAATTATAAGTAGGTATTCTTGAAGAGCCGGAGGACGCCGTTGGGAATGATCCGACGAGGGTTACAGCGCATATGTGGCGCAATTCCGCATTAATAAAAGTACCCCAGAGATAATCTGGACAAGCCTAGGTAAGTCTCTGGAGTAGGGTACTGAGAACAGTCGTATCAAGTCAGTCTCACCCATTATTGGGGTTCAATCAACCCGAGGCTTAAGACCCGAAGATCGATTGCGGGGTTTGAGCATCCGTTTAAATTAAAGAAGCCCGATAATTGGGTGCAGATACGAGCAGAGTAGTAGCTGACAAGAGAGACGAATTCAATGTAACCTTTTTGCTTGTCCATCTCTCGCAGTCAGGTGAATCACCATCACATGATGAGGGAGTGGTCTGGTGCTGGATTCTGGATGGTAGTGGATTTTTCCAGTATGGAAAAAGTGAACCAACTCGAGAATTTCATGCAAAGGAATTGATTGAATGGAGATTGTCTCAGGCACTTGATGTATGACCGTCCAATCATCGTCCCGTATAAATCGCCAGTCGCATTTTAAATTGCAATGAATGTTTCACAATCCATGGCTCATCACAGATCAGTTTCGCAAGAACTATTTTAATCCTTCCCGAATCCGGAGATCTTTCGATCTACAAAGTCTCGGAGGATATTCTTCCAGATGGTGCTGACTGACCTGCAGTCAATTCAACATGCCTTCGACGGACATTATGCATCACTTTCTGGGTGTCAAGGTTGCAGCAGAGTACGGAAGATCAATCTGATTGCTCTGAGACCTGCGCGGTCTCTATCGACTTTCTATGTTCGCGACAACTCTTGTGCTGAGTTTACCTTCCGGGACATTTTCATCCGTCACACCCATTCAAGATGTTCTAATTAAAATAAAAAGGAAGGGACGGAAGGAAAAGGACAAAGAGTTGTGAATCATGACCTTTCCATTGCAAGTGATTTGGTTGACGTACGATCATTCTCAACCTCTCTCTCTCTTTGCTTATCGTCACTTTCTCTGTACTTTGGTTTTTTGTTTTTTTTTACCTTTCCCCCCTAATATTATAACTCCAATAATTTCTTCATGGTTCACCCATCTCCAATGCTGACACACAATGCATTGGATCTATCGAAATTGCTTTTTTACTTTTCTCTTCTTCTCTTCTTCTTTTCTTTACTTCGCTAGTGGCGCTGAAGATTTAAAAGTGTCCCATAATGGTTCGTGTCCACTGGCTGGGCGGCTGAGCATCGACACTCTTTAGTTTGCAGATCGTCTCGACTCCGTCCTCGCTTTCAACTTTGTCTCCCCAACCTTCTTTCCCTTTCCCTCCTTTTATTACTCCGCCGGTTCGTCTTATTTGATACCTATTCTTGCTCTTATCCCTCCACCAACTGGAAACTCTGTTTCACTTCGCCTCCCTCTACCGCTTGTCTAATCCCGGCCACCTCCTGTGACAATAAACACGGAGTAACCCCCTTCAGGATGTATACTGTCTAGTATTTTATTTGCGACGACTCTCTATCACCGGTCCATTACGCACAATCTCTCTCCTTGATTTTTCTGCATACTTGTATTTACAATGAGTGGTTTCGACCTACGATCCAGTCAATCGTCCTATGGCGATCCAAGGCACTTTTCCGGCGCCTCCTTTGGCGCTCCGCAGCCTCCCCCGACGAAGGTACTCATGGACGGATACCATGGCGCTCCCATCCTAAAAAATGTGGAAACTCCGCGCTACAATCCAGTAAGTGGTTCCTCAACCTCATGCCAAGTCCGCCATTTGCTGACGCCTTCGCTCATCCATAGTTGAATACGGCCCACCCAAGAAGCTCTGCTTTACTCAACGGCAATGATCCTGTGACGATGTATTTATTGACCGAAACTGCTATGGGTGACAGTGCGCATTATGAGGTCCTGTCCTTGGAGGAGGTTGAAGGGCTGAAGAAAGAATTCAAGTTCCTGTCGGGTCGCTTGGAGGCTGCCAAACGGAAACTGGCCTTGGAGACAAAACTTCGTGATGCAGCCATGTCCCTCAGCCGACTATATAACTCAAAGAGCTCCAGGTCAAGCGAAGAATATGATGTGGGAGGTTCTCCGAAATCCAATCGGAGTCGCAGGAGCATGTTCGGTCGCAATGGCGCTTCAAGTACCCTCGACAAGACGGATGGAGAGTTGGCAGTGAGCACGCGGAAGTGCGAGGAGCTTTCGCAGGAAGTCTGGAACCTGGAAAGTAGAGTTCAGCTGATTCAAAAACGTTTACTGGAGCATACGGCTGGCGTCCTACAGATGACCCATAAAGGAATAAAGAAATATCCGAAGAACAATGTGCCCAATACACCTGAGAGCCTTTCCAGCCATAACCCCCGTGGTAGTATCGATGACTTCGATGATAGGAGCTTATACAAAACGTCAGATCATCTCAACGAGCTCAATGGGCATGGGCCTCAAGGGCCAAGTCCGCTGGCTCATTCGAATCAACCGGCAGTCGGCCGCGATATGATCCAAAATACCGAGAAAAAACTAGAGATGCTAAGTGGGCAAATGCGTGACATGATTCTACAGTCCAATCCTGACAATGACTTCGCTCCGATTCCACAACTCTCGGCGGAGGGCTCCATGCCCAACCCTACGGCAACCATCGAAGCTTACATAGCATACATTGAAAACGGGCTCGGCGCACTCACAACTCACTCTAATAGCACCCCCGGCACTAGAAGCATGAACCATGGGAGCGATCAACAGCTAGTGGGAGTCAACACTAGACTATATCAGATCGTGAATGAGTCGGGCTTGCCGCGCTCGCGGACCCTTCCACCACCACCTGATATATCTAACGGGAATCTTGAGGAACACCTTTCATACCTAAACGAAGGTATTGACGGCCTCCATGAGCGCTTGGGGGGACTTCTTGAGCAGAAGGGCATCCTAACTACCCAAATTCAACAACAACGGGAGCTAAACTCCAAATCAGACGCGGAGAGGGATGCGCATATTGCCGACCTGGTCGAACAGTTGGCTAGTGTGCGCAAGGAGCTCGATTTAGCTGAGCGAGAAGGGCAACAGTCCAAAGATATGCTGGACCACACGATGGAGCAGCTGGAGGCTGCACGCCGGGAACTGTCCGATCACCAGCAGCGGGCCATCCCAGAGGACAATTCGGAGGCCCTCGCATCTGAAAAAGAAGCTCGCACACGCGCAGAAGCCGAGGTGTCTCGTCTGCAAACCGTCGTAAAAGAGCTTCAACACGAGAAAGATGCCCTTGCTGAAGCTCAAGAGGCACGTCTTCGCGCTGAAACTGAGATTACCCAATTGCAAGCTGTCGTGCACGAACACCAGCGCGAGAAAGATATGCACAATGAAACCCAGGAAGCGCATCGTCACGCGGAAAGTGAAATTGTTCGTTTGAAGAACGTTGTGCAAGAGCTCCAACTCGAAAAAGATGCTTATGCCGAAGCCCACGAAGCGCGCCTTCGTGCGGAGGCTGAAGTTGCTCGCTTGCAGGCTGCCATCCAAGAGCACCAGCGCGAGAAAGATGCTCACGCCGAGACTCATGAAGCACGCCTTCATGCTGAAGCTGAAATCGCACGTTTGCAGAGTGTCATCCAAGAGCACCAAAGCGAAAAAGACGTTCACGCCGAGACTCATGAAGCACGCCTTCAGGCCGAAGCTGAAATCACCCGCTTGCAGGCTATCATGCAGAAACTTCAACAAGAAAACGAGGCTCAAGCGGATGCCCATGAAGCACGCGTCCGTGCCGAGACTGAAGTTGCCCGCTTAGAAGTTCAACTCGAACAGATTCGATCCGAGTCCAACGGTCACACAGAGCAACTGTCTGCGGTACGCTCCGAGGCAGATGGGGAGATCGCACGCCTACAAGCTGTGATCGATCAACTTCGCGGTGAGGTCGACGCAAAGGCAGAGGAGGTCACGGAGTCCCGTGAGCGATCAGAAAAACAGATCTCGACTCTGGAGGAGAGTATTCAGCAGATCCGTACTGAAACTGACGCTCGGCTGAAGGAAGCCACAGACTCGCGCACACAGGCCGAGGATGAAATTACTCGGTTGCAAACTTTGATAGAACAAATACGCTCCGACGTGGAGTCTCAACTCAGCGAGGCAACCAAGGCTCGGACAGACGCTGAGGAGAATGCGGTGCGCTTGCAGGCGGAATTAACTGAGCTAGAAGGTGAAGTTGTGAGGGTTCGGACTGAGCTTACAATGGCTCAGGCTGAGCTCGATGGCGCTTATGGTAGCCGGTCTCAACGGGCAGCCGCTGTCGACCCTGCCCTTCAGAAGGAGCTCGAGGTGTTGACCACCCGTAATATCGAGCTGGCGCAGGAGCTTGCCACTTTTAAGGCTGGCAAGCCTGCAAACAGTGACACACAGCGGCGTGTACAGACATTGGAGAAGGAGCTGCGCGAGACGATTGACGACTATGAAGTCATGACCAAGGCTAGTATCGAATTTGAGAAAGAACGCGAGAAGTTTGAGAGCCTCATTGACGCGCTTCGGGATCGCTGTGAGCAACTGGAGACGCAATTGAACGAAGAGCGGATCACCTGGATGGGCATGCACTCAGCGTCAATGGGACGAGATGGAACCACGTATGAGACCACATCAACCATGGTGCTGAAGAATGAATTCAAGAAGATGATGCGTGACACGCGGACTGAAAATATGAAGATACTGAAGGTAAGTACATCGTTGTCCTTTCTCTAGTAACGCCCTCGAGCTGATTTAAATACAGGCGGAGCAAGAGGAACGCCGAAGGCTGGAGGCTCTGCTCAGGAATCTGAAAAAAGAGCAAGCCAGCAAAGCTGGTCCCAATCAGACCGTCACGGCTTTATGACGATGATGATATCCTAAACTTCTCCTTGTTCAACCTCAAGCCACCCAATATCGGTTGAGTTCACTTCATCCTGCCGATAATTTCTTCATTGTACATATTAATGTTTTTTCACTCTGGGTATATATTGGTTCGGTTTTGATCCCTCTTGTTGTTTATATTCTAAGGGACTTGATAAATGTATATGTACTATTCGAAGCGCGCGATTCAGTGATGCTCATACCTCCTACAGTACGGACTTTAACGAACCTCGCAAACACTTACTTCGGCAGGTAGTTCTTTCCCTCCAACTCACTTTAGTGCTGCACCTTCTCAATTGGACTTGAGAGCAAGTTGGAAGGCACGGTGACATTCAAATCCCGTGTTCACAAGTCACTTAGTGCCTTTCGTTGACTACATATGCCAGTTCTCAGATCTGTCATGCCTCAGAATGGATCTGCGATGTCACTCTCCTTTAACCAGTCCGGACTCTGCCCTGCGGCGGGGGGGAGCGGTATTCAACCCGGCATCGACCAGAGAGTCATCTGGATCGAGTCCAAGCGATGCAAGCTCAATATATAATGCCGCGAGGGTAAGCTCAGGTTTGGAAGACCTTGTGCCTAGGTCGAGTGGTACCCTTAATAGCAGAATGGCAGCCAACATGGCAATGTTTGTCGCTCCCACGTCCGAGTACACGGCAGGTCGTTCATCAAAGCCGAATACATCTGAAAGCCATATACTGCCGAAAAATGACGTACAACGAGTGGACATGCCGATTCCAGAGGAGTCACCAGAAGTAGACCGGCTGGGTCAACAGCGACACCGCAAAACGGCGAGTGTCAATGATGCAGATGCAAAAGTGAGAGCTTCCAGATGGCTGGGAAGTGTAGTGTCCCCTGCGAGTCCGATTCTACCCACGTACCCACCACCGGTAAGGATGCCCACACCTCCGGGACTTCCATCTTTCGGCACCGAAGAGGCAGTCCGTTCCTCTGCACGGTTTCCTGTCCATTCAGCACCGAGCAATGGGCAATCCCAGCACCGTGACCATTACAGCAACGCTGCTGATAGCAATAGGGTCGAATCCTACGGGGAGTCATTTCGAAGATTCTTTGGTATCTCTTCAACCTCTTCCACTCGGCCTAATAGGCGAGGATGCACTGCTGTGAGGGCAGTTGATAGCGCTGTGGTCCAAGGGCGCTTCCCCCAGAGGCATAGTGCCCATGGAGTTGGTGCGAATGGTAGATTAAACGAACATCCATTTCATCGAAGGAACCTTTCTATGGCTCAGTGTGGTCACATTGACGAGGGTGACGGCTCCGCTATCCAGACTAGACCATTAGGCACGGAGCATTGTTTCCATATCAAGCGGCAGAACTCAATCCACCGAGACCACATACCTAGTTCCTGTCCACAATACCTACCAAGCAGGATCTCACGCCGGCAAAGCTGCTCGGTGACCACTCAATCAGCAACAACCTCTGCTAGTCCCGCAGATAGACGTCCCTTAGAGCCAGGGGCGAGGAGGACTCCGGTGGTGGACATGCCCGCTCTACTAGCTTCCGAACCCCCCGGCTGTTCCCTCACACAAACACGATCAACAGCGGAGCCTTCTGTCCATGAAGGATGTATCATGCTTGAGAGCCAACATGGTCGTTGGTTACAGGCCTCAAAGATTGTTAATTCGTTTTTATGCTGCTGTCTGGAAGCCAGGAATGAGCAGGATACCATTGTGTACGTGAACACTGCCTCTAATGACACATATGCTACTGCAAGGAGCCAGGTCTCGGACGACAGCGCGGCTCACTTGGGTGCCAGGGAGGGCATAGTGCAGGAGTTTGGGCGTTATTGCTCGGACATGTGGACGTCGTTTCAAGCTTTTATCTCCTCTCGAAATTATGGATCCTCCACATGGTTAGAACAGACCCAGGAGCCCCTTTAACGGCTGACGCGATTTGTGGTTTTGGATATCAGGCGTTGTGTAAGCCATATGGTTCACTCAGGAAACCTTTTCCACGGCCATAAAAGATGTAACGGATATTGGATTATCGGTACACGCTGGTCTGTATTCATCAGGGTCCACTATTGTTATACTTCTTTGTGAAGTAACCCTTTAGAGAGCTGTGGATGATAATGTCGATTCGATGAAAGAAAAGGGAGGTTTCTACGCCACCTTTTTACTATATTCTTAGCTAAGAGATCCATGGCTTGAAGGCTAGTCATACGAGTTTCCATATTTGATACTGCAAAGATATGAACCGGTCAACTCCGTTACTCCTCAATGCAATAATGCTCGGAAAACGGTAGACGTTTTATAGTAAACAACAAGTTCAAAGACATTCCATATGACGCTCATGATGAGTTCAGAAAGTTTTCATCGAAATCGTAGACCCTAATATTCACATGCAATAATGAACATCGATAACAATATCCAATTGGGCTAAATAGAGACCAAGAATGGGAGAAGAAAGAGAAAGGATGCTAATATAGAATGGAGAATAAAAAGCCCCAAGACCGACGTCATGTCGGTAACTGCATATGCAGAAGTCCAAAAGAAAAAAAGTAAATTGTTAAAGCCCTGTAAAGAATTGAGAAGCCTCCTTTATCTCTTCGTCGTCGTCCGCAAAGTCCCATACCACTATCCTTGGGTCCTGGGTGGCACAGACGATTTTCCGCGCGTCGAATTGGACCTTAAAGACCCTGGAGGATGGCGGGTTGTTACCATTGTTATTATTGTTATTGTTGTTATTGTTGTTATTATTATTTGCACGGGCTTGCTGGTTTCGCGCTGCGTGATGATGGTGATTGTGGTGCGTCGCTCCTGGAGCTTGCACAACTGGTGGATGCTGTTGAAGCTGAGGGGTGAAAGGATGATTTGTTGCTGGGCCGGCAGCCGGGTTGGGCGGTCGAACTCTCTGAGCTTGCTGGGCAAAGGCGTTTCGTGGATTACGAGGAGGAGCTTCATCATCGGTATCCTCTCCGTTGATTTGCTTCAAAGTTTTCACATGAGACAGTGGTTGGCTGACGACCCAGGCGCCATCTCTGTCCTTCTTCCAGACAAGCACTAATTCGTCATACGAACCAGAGACAATTCTAGCCCACTTACTTCCGCCTCCTCCTGGTGGGATATGAGCACCCAGAGCCTTGATATCCTTTGGGTTTCTGGAACCAGCCGTGTTTTGGTGGTGGCCGGCACGTCTGAGAGCTCTTGGACCGTAGTCTACAGCTTCGTCAGAGCGTCGAGCATCACGGAACTCGTTATCAACAGCCAGAGCTTCCATCTTCATAGCCTCTTCAGCTCCTGGTGGGTCGCCAAAGCCAGCTTGGACGGTTCTTACTAAGTCGGCGTGACCAGATAAACAAGCAACCTCCGCACCGGAGCTGTGATCGAAGATGCGAACGGAGTCATCATTACTTCCGCTAATGATACGCCGGCCATCAAACTGGACGCATGCGATACCTTTCTCGTGGCCCACAAGGGTCTTCTTGCAGATACCACTGCGGATGTTCCAGATCTTGATTAACCGGTCACCTGAAGCGGAAATAATCTCATCTTCGCTTATCTGGATAGCATTAACTGCAGCGCCGTGCCCTGCGATCGTCATTAAAAGAGAGTACGGAGCTAGGCTTCGGATTTGACGCTTAGCTAGCTCTGTTTCTGTAATAGGGGAAGGAAGCTCGCTTATATCAACGATGTGCGCTGGAAACATAACCCCAGATCCATGATGGACCACAGGATATTCTTTGTCACCGGGCATTAGCTCACGCCGATTCCAAACCTTTATCAACCTATCTTTAGAACATGTGACAAGATAACGCTCATCAAATCTGAGGTTTAACACAGAGTCCTGATGAGCGGGTGCAATCTCTTTGAGTTTCTCACCAGTGGAAAATCGCCACATGATGACGCTCTTGTCGCTGCTCCCAGTCATGATAATGTCCTCAGAGGGTCGGGGATCGAATTGGAGACAGAGCACCGATTTGGAGTGGCCCACAAGAGGGCGATAACGCAGTCTCTGCGTATCTATATTCCAAACTCGGACAGTCCTATCTCGACTACCACTCACCAGCCAATTCCCCCAGAATTGGATTGAATATATACATTCTTTGTGGCACTCCGCCAAGTGCTCAGGGTGGGGAATCTGGAATTTTGTGAGGCGACCTCTATTCCAATTCTCTTCCAGTCGTCTACGTTGCTTATAGAGATGAAGCCAGTTAATTCTGACACCACCATTGGGCATCCGCAGCAAAATAGAGGATTTTGGGGACGACTGAGCTGATGATGGCATGGGTCCAGGCGTGGTGCGAGAGAGCTCTGTCTGAGTCTCTCGAATGCTGCTCGAGCGTAACTGGTGTTCAGAGGAAGTTGACCCGCTCTGGTCATTTGCAACATCGCTCATGAGGTGATCACCCTCAGTATCAGCCTCCGCAGAGGTTTGTTGTCCATCTTGCCGCCCGATTATGTAACTGCCCACATATCCTGTCGAACGCGAGTCTAACCAGCATGGAGGTACGCGTTTCTTATTCTTCGGTTCTCCATCATCTGTATCGGCGTTCCTTAAGCGGGATTTACGAAGACTCGGGGACGAAAGTTTGGATTGTCTTTCCTCAAACGAACGGATTGCATCAATATCAACGCGCCAGCCTTCATCGATATACTTTCCTCGCCACAGACCAGAGTCAATTATACGGCCCCGCCAGGCACGAGATGCCAATGAAGCTGTCAAGAGAGTCTTGGGCTCAAGGTAGGAGAAGATCTCGGAGGTGATCTCGGGGGGGAGCTTGACAACGGGATCCATGTGCAACACAGGCGCAAGGCGGTCGACAACCGCGGCCACGGTAGAAGTGGGTAGTGTGCGTAATAAACTGTAGGCAATCTCTATACATGATGAATAGTAAGCATCAATGCCGACAAATAAAAGGCGGAAGACATCAGTTTGGCCGTTCAGAGACGCGAACGGCGCTGGCTGGCGGGAAGGTTCAACGCACCAGCCCTATCTTCTTCGCTATTCGCTAGAAGCCAATCGGGGAGAGGCATCACATCATCCGAGGGCAGGTCCGCAAGTTCCTTGTCCACCTGGCTTCTAGTTTCGTCCGAGTAACCCTCGTCTAGTCTGTAAGGTGCAGGTAATGAGGGGGCGGTGAGGTCGGGGGAATAATTGGCGGCGGTAGTCTCTCCAGCCATGAGTCCTTTCGTCACAGCAACAAGAGGGTCGAGGTGCAGCAGTCAGATCCACCTTTTTGCTGAACTGACACGGGGGGTGCCCCAGGCCTCAGCTCACTCGGCGCGCAGCTTAGCTGATGTTGTTTGTCTTCTTACTTGGCAGCAAAACAGGCGGATATTGGACTGCTTGTGTCCCTGTAAGTCGACCGCGTCACGCTTTCAAGTGCAAGCATGAACGAGACTTATATCGAAACTTAGCATTGAAGGGCCTTAGAGACGGTGATTAAACGCCATATTGAAAGAAGTTGGGGCAGGGACTGTCGTCAGAGAGCGTTGGCGGCGGATTGATAGGTGACTTGACTATCGATACCCAACCGGGTTTAGTCAGACTTACACAGGTTGTTGTTTGTTTCTTCCAAGTACGGTACGGGTCACGTCAGATTTTTAGTTTCTTTGAGTACGGCTGGGGTATTTACCAGGCCAGGAAGGAAGCAAACATTACCTACTCTGATAGAAGATTCGACCTTGAAATCCATACCTACTACATATGTATGTACATACTAGTAGTATGGAAAGCAAGATTACCTTCCACTTTCGGTACCGCTGTACTGTATCTAGAACATCAAGGTTACCTTCCTGGTCCAATATTTTCCTGATTATAGATACACCCGATCTAGATACTGGTACTTCATACTTCAGGCTCTTCTCCAGAAAACGTGCAGCGGTATCCCTTCCAACACTGCAGCTACACCGACGAACCTGTACGTGTACTTCCTCTGTGACAGCTAAGCCTCTCAGAAACCAGGCCGAGGGTTCAAGCATCCAGTAATACAACTTGCTTAGTTTTATGTAGCGGTGAAAACTTGTTAGGATTGAGAATGTAACCTTCATCGCTCTCTTTGCTGATATAACCCAGTATATCCTAAACCCTTTCACAGGTCCGATTCTTGTTGGCCAAGAGTTAGACTCGATTACTTCGGTATGTACCACCATCAACTGTCAAGAATGGTTAACGAGCAATCCCCAAAGGATCCAGATTTGACGACCTTCTTTCTCTTCACCGGTCCACATAACCTTGTGGATTGGTTGTGTACGTTTAAGTACCAGTAGGAGCGATGGCGCAATCTCAATTTAATCCATAGCCGACATGGAACTCCATAGATTATCATTACTTGAAACAGCTAGGTTCCTTGAGACTAGTGGGTATACCCATTCTGGAGTTGCTAACGAGAGCAGGATACCAAGATGAATTAGCAAGCCACGGTTACAATATGCTTGTTCCAGGTTCCATCCAGATTATCTGGAGAAACTTCAGGAATGTACAGGGCTGAGTCAGCAATGACTAGACAACCAATTAATGACTACATATGATCGCCGTATACTTAGTGCCTACCTTCCTATTCACTATATAGGGGAAAAGATAATTGAATAGTAGTCCAACTGCTACTTAGGGTCCAAACCTGCCCGGCTCAAGGTCATATAGTCTTGCAAGGCTAGATATACTAATTAGTTAATTTTGATCAGCTTCGTCCCAGGGGCATTCATATCCAATGTTCTATTATTCTCACACCTGGCGCGTGACGGGCAATGTCATGTTGGTTGCTCTTGCTTGCTATACATACATAGTCTGAGTGGAATAGACTGTTATTGTCTTATAGGGCTAAGCAACACCTAACAAATGCTCCTTCAGTGGAGAACAGCCACTGCCAGGAGGGAAGAAGATCAAACTAACTCTCAGGGAGATAACCGTGTTGTACTTTTGACAGCACTTCAAAGCTTCATGAATATACTGTTGTGAACTTCCTTGTGAATCATAGACAAATGCGACTAATTCTGGTGATTCACATGAATCCTCGAGTCGGGCCTGAGAGATAGTCCGCTGTCCAATAGGTTAGGGCTGAACGGAATATACTTACAACCATCAATTTTATTCTATTCTATTTATATTTTTTCATCTCGCCCCGGCGCCCCTTCCTTGCCCCATTCTGCAGGAGTAGAGGAAGACCTTTTAATATTTCCTTTTTCTTTTTACACAATTAAGTATGAAAAATCAAAGATTAAGTAGAAGTAGGGGGGACAGAAAGAAGAAGAAAAAAAAAAAGAAAACATCATGTTGGGGGGTGCAGTATCATCACACCAGGATCGAACGATGACAGCGGCTGTAAAAGTCTTGTTTACTAGTAACTGAACCCCCACTCCATAATAAAACGCACCCAAAGTAGTTGATACTTCGGCAGGGGAAATCATAATATGACCCGTGCCTAATTATCGCGCTAGTTCAGACTAGTCAAAATCTCAAACACTTCATGTAAGAGATGAGTCTTCATGCAACCCGATGTGCATCCGACATTCATGCCCCAGCCCCTACTGTCGGTTGTTTGGAAAACCTGGGAAGAGTTTAGTCACGGAATCTTTAACCCAACCCCGGTTCTTGCATTGGTCTCGAGGGATTGATTGATTCCCTACTCCGTACATCCGCACCAAGTTTGAAATTCACCCACCATACGGAGTACCAATGATTTCTTTTTTATTTTGGGGGCTGATGAGAAATCAAGGTCATATTTAGCCCCCTTGTTCTATAATAAATGTGCTTCATGTATCTGAATCAGAGTACTACTGGTCAGTACAATGTTGAAGTATGTGCTAAACCTAACCACTACAGCGTAAGTTATGTAGTATACTTCATCCTGTACATACTTTCCCAGTAGATACAACATACATACTTCCCGTTGTACAGCAGACTAACTGACTTGGGCACTAGTCCATCACTGTTCAAATGCCCTTTGGCCCCTCCACTCCACCTCTCTTGTGCTTCCCCCCTCCCCTTATGCCCCCTTTCAAATCACTGAACCATTGAACATTCACCAGCCAACCTAAGGAGCCCGACGCGCGCTACCCCGATCTGGCAAGTGAACCACCTCATTTCCTTACTGGCTGGTGGCCTGGACTCTCACTCACTGCACTCACACTCTCTTTCTCGCGCGCTCGCTCGCTCGCTCTTCTTCCTCCCTCTTATGTCTCCTTTCTCTTGCCATCCTTCATACTGATCGATCTTGATGGTTCTTTCTTTCTTTCCTGCCTTTTTCTCCTCTGCGCCTTGCACTCCTTCACCAGTTTTCAATTTTACTATTTAACTATAAGCCTTACACCAGAAGACGGCTCTTGATCCTTTCCTTCTGGTTTTCTATTACGCTTGCCTGGTTGCAGCGGCAAACCCCACACTCACCCTTTCTATCTTTGAACCCTCCCAAATTTCCCGGTCTTTGGAGGCTGTTGCCAGCAAGGGCCAGAAATTTTGACCTTCAGGTAAAAAAAAAGATCAAAAAAGCCAAAAAAAAAAAAAAAAAAGCCAAAAAGGAAAATTCAAAGAAAACCTAGAAAAGACAATCGCTCGATCCCCTTGACTAGGGTATTTATACACCTGACATATTTATTCTCTTTTTCTTTTTCTTTTTCTTTTTCTTTTTCTTTTTTTTTTTTTCATTTTTCTAAAACCAAACCTACTGAAAGGTCGAGACACGGAACCGTCGTTTGACTCAGCTTTAGGGATAGTTAACGTACCACTATCTCCACTCACTCCTTAGCTGCTCGCTTGCGCCATCCATCCCGCATCGGTCCACCGGCTCGCAATCTGTAATCCATGCTCGACGTGATTCTTGTACAACCACATCTATCGTCGCTATCCACTCACTCCCTTTGTTAGTCTGCTGCGCAGATTTGAACCATCTTCCCCATAAAGCTGTCGGTGTTTCCCCGCACGGTCCCAGTCGGCCGACAGTCGAAATGGCGGAGACCGCAGTCATGACAAGCGGTCCTATCGCCGAGGACAATATCATCAACCGCCGCGGCGGTGAGTCGATCTATCAGAGCTGCGTCAATCTCAAAAAGCGCCTCGCGGAACTCCCGAACTTCGAATCGCACCTGCGAGAGATGGATGAGGAGGATCTCGCACAGGGAAATACTGACCCTGTGGCGTCACTATGGAATTGCCTTCGGGAAGGTTACCCCTTGTTGACCATCTACAACGCCTCAAGCCCTGAAGAGGTCCTCGAGGTCGACCCTGAAAAGGTCCCCGAAGCAAAACGTCCCAAGGCTGCCACCTTCAAATTCCTACAGGCATCCCTCAAAGAGTTGGGCTTTCCTCAACAAGACTGCTTCCTAATCACCGACTTGTATGGTGAGAGCACAACCGGCTTTATCAAAGTGATCAAGATGGTGAATCGTGTGTTGGACATTTTAGAAATGCAGGGTCAGCTGAAGCGAACATCCGATGTCTCATCCCGCGCCCCGGAGAAAGGAACTGTGAAACTTACCAAGAGGGAGCACATCCTTAAGGAGTTGTTGGAGACGGAGCGCGACTATGTCCACCATCTTCAAAATCTACAATTACTCAAGAAAGAGCTGGAGGAGACTGGGGCTCTTACCGGCGACCCTAGCCACCAAATATTTTTGAACTTAAACAATCTCCTTGATTTCGCCCAACGATTCTTGATTCGCATTGAGCAGCATTATGCCTTGCCGGAAGAGAGGCAAAACTGGGGCGAGTTGTTTATCCAGCACGAGGATGCTTTCCGGCAGTATGAACCGTTTATCGCCAATCAAATGCGTTGCGACGAAGTCTGCCTGAAGGAATGGGACAGAATCCATGCAGCCCCTAGGACTGTTGACTTGAGGCAGATGGTGGCTCAACCTTCAACACTTAATGGGTTCTTTGTCAAGCCTTTTCAACGTCTGACCAAATATCCTTTGATGCTTTCCGTGAGTGTTCTGTGTCATCCTCATAGCCATTGTCCGTCGCGACGTACTAAATTTTTTTTCCCAGGAACTCCGCAAGCAGACCGAAAACCCAGAGTTGCAGACGGACATTACCCGTGCCATCGACTCCATTCAGTCTGTCCTTGATTCTGCAAACGATGCTATCGACAAAGAACACCTGGCTTCGGCATTCACAGAGCTAGACGAACGAGTAGACGATTGGAAGTCGCTTAAAATAGAATCATTTGGTGACCTGCTTCGCTTCGGCACATTTACCGTTTTGAAGGGAGACAATGGCAAGGATTCAGAAAGAGAGGTTTGTTCCCTCCCAGACACTAGTTTGATATTTCCGGCCTGTGAGCTCCATTCATCTTACCCAACCTGCCTTACTACCATGCTGTTCTCTTATGACACTTTCTGGTCCATGAAATGCCTCGCAAGAACAGTCATGTTAGCTAGAAATCTGACATGTACATGGTTGCCACAAAATTGGCTACAAGACACACAGATCAGAACACCCCACCCCTCATCATCTGGTCAGGCTCATGTGTCCAGATCTAACATCAAAGATCACTTCGGGTCCCAGGGGAAAAAAACAAGAAAAACAAAAATTCCACTGTGGAGCAAATGATTGCTGACTTGTCCCTTTTCTGAGTCTAGTACCACATCTACCTTTTCGAACGTATCCTTCTCTGCTGCAAAGATATCAATCCGAACAAGCAGAAAACGAAACTGATTGTCGGCAAAGATAAACCAGCTACTACTGTGAAAGGAAAACCACGGTTGCAGCTTAAGGGTCGCATTTACATGGCAAACGTAACGGATATAGCTTGCTATCAAAAGCCAGGTACGAGACTATATTCGATTCTCAAAAATACTTGTGCTGGGTTGACACTGTTTTACAGGTTCTTATCGTATCCAAATTTTTTGGAAAGGTGACCCGGGCGTAGTGGACAACTTTATCATACGCTATCAAAATGAAGATGCCATGCGCAAATGGTATAGGGACATTGACAACCAACGAGCAATTCAAGCAGAACACCGCAGCGCACGGAATACCGGTACATCGGAGACAGAATTCACGTACATGAGGAACATGGCGAATATGCCCAATCCGTACCTTGAACATGATGCCGATGAACAAGCAACTAAGGAGGCTGGCTTCTTCTCCGAATTTCCTATGAGTCGCAATGCATCAAGCACTAGTCTCCGGACACGGTCCGCAACCGGTGGTAGTGGTGGTTCAGGCCCGCCCCTGTCAAATAAGTTTCGCTTCCCAATGCCAGACCCGAACCTTTCTGTGCATACACAGTTCCCCGGTGGTAGTATGTCCCCAGCCGAGCGAAACGGTAACTCATACTTTTCGCCTGTTGCCGAAACTCCGTCCACAAGGTCAAGCTCGCAGTCTACTGCTGGTTATTCGTATGGCCGTCAGCCGACTCCAGGCAGTACATGGAACGAAGAGCCCAATCGGTATACCGCACCTGCGTTGTCTCGCGGCGTTTCTAGAGATGGCTCGAACTCGAATCCCTATTTCAGCGGTGCACCCAATGGGCGAGGCGCTCAGCGTCCTTCACTACCTCCTATGTCTGGCACTTCTAATGGCATGGCACAGCGGATGCGTTCTGCGAGTAGCCCAGATATACACCACCACAACCCCGAATCGCGTCGGTATATGGGCGCACACACAATGCAGACGGTCGACAACGTGCCCGTTCCACCGATCCCTGCTCACATGGCCAGCATGAAGGCGCCTGTTAATAGAAGTCAAGCCAATTCACCAACCAACACCAGTCTACCTAGCCGAAACGGAAATGTTCCCAACGGACAAAACACGCATTTCCATGAACCCCAGTACTCTGAATCTCGAATGACTCAGCCTGTGTCAGATCAGCCTACATCCCCTCTCAGCCAAGAACCAGAGGAGGAGCCTCTCATGCCGACCCAACTCAAAGCGAAGGTTAATTTCGATGATAACTACGTCACTCTAGTGATTGCCAGCAACATCATGTTCCGCTCGCTCACAGACCGAGTGGATGCGAAATTGGCCCGGTTCACCAATCGATCAATAGGCAGCAAATCGGTCAGGCTACGCTACCGCGACGAGGATGGAGATTTCGTCACCATTGACAGCGATGAGGCCGTCCAATTGGCGTTTATGGAATGGCGGGAACAACATCGTGACATGCTTTCCAGAGGCCAAGTTGGAGAGATTCAACTCTATTGCCAAGCAGTTGAGAACTAGACGCAATGCAACCGAGGTGGAGCGCTCTTTATCCTGTTTTTACTATACTCTTCTTCTTCTCTTCTCGTCCTCTTTGCTTCACTTATTATTATTTTTCCCCCTTTTGTTTTGCTGTTTGAAATTCCCCCTTTCGCTCTGGTTGTCTACGGAGATGGAAGGAAAAGAAGGGGCGTCTATTAAGAAGTTGCCGGCGTTGTCATCAGGTTCTCTACAACTCATTTCCAACTGGATTGGCTTGAGACTATTGAGGAGCCATTGTTTCATCCATGAACAAAGGGGAAGAGAAAGGGCTGGTTTCATTTTTCCTTCATACTTTGTTTCTCATTATCCATCTTCCATTCTCTTCATTTTTTTTCTTTTCTTCTAACCTATATGGGGTGTTTTACCGGAAGCCGATTTATGTTTATCTTCATCTTGACCATGTGCATTTTATCCGGAGCTCGCTTGTCGGGTGAGATGCTTACGACGACTGACTTTGTTTATTCTTGTTCGGGCCCCTTCCGTCCCTATTCGCGGGCAATGACTGCATGATGTACGTATACCGCTGTTCCATCGAACAGACCAATTTCCAGCTTATAAGAGATGAGATGTATAGTGAACTTGTATTCCCACGGCTGGCTCTTCTGTTGGACTTGGTCGCGGGTTTGAGCGCTATTTTGTGTTGGGCTTTCTGTGTTTCGACTCGGTTTGGGTGGGTTGGTATAGACTAGGCGAATTGTTTAATTCTAAGAGTTAATAGGAAAGATTTTCCCAGGACAAGTGATGTATACGACATTGCCTGCGAGCACTCCGTTCTATCCGTACATACTGTACATAGTATATATACGTAGTAACTATAGCCACCCATCGGATGGAATCCGAAGGAGCCCCACCGGCTTCTTACGTTCCCCCCTGGTCGGGACCCAATCCAGACCGTCGGCACCTCGACCGCTTTTTCAGATCCGATCCAAACGGACTTCCGTGCCGATACTCTTCCGTCGAAGGCAGGAAGTATGTAGGGAATAATAATAGTAACAATAACCACAGGATACGGGGCAATACTGTTGGTTGAGGCATTTCCAGCCTTTGTTGAAGTGGTACGCTCAGTGCTGATGGTGATCGACCCTCCAGCGGCGAATAGGGGCCCAACGGCCTTGGAACGATTGTGTTTTATATTGAGGGATTATCAGGTGCGGGATATAATTTCGCCCTTCCTTTTTCGTCATTGGTTCGAACGTTAGTACTTTGGGGTTGGGCTGAGTCTCGAAAGTCAAAATTGGAGGTAACAAAACAAGAGAGGGTGAGAGTGATGCCTGAGAAAGAGAGCCTTAAAACCATTCCATTTGCCGTGCGCTTTCTTTTCCTCTCTCGTCATATTCACAGCGCTTGACGCGGTCGATACCGTGACAGATTGTCACCTATCTTGACGTCTCTTTCCTTTTTCCCTTTGCTTTCTTTTTCTTCTACGTATAGATCGCACGCATCCTTGGCGTCCTTGATTTTATACTTACGAGAAAGCCAAGAAACGTATCAATCTGCTAAACTATTTTTATCCTCCATATCAACTCTGATATTGTTGCCAAGCAGCAAATATGTCGTTCTCTGGCCGCCGCGTGAGCATTTTGCGCCCTTCCAACAGGCGATTCTCCCTAGGCAAGGAGTTGTCGGAGAATGGTGCGTTGTTCTTCTATGCAAGTTTTTGATTGGAGTTGCACGTTTGCGATCGGCAACGTTGTAGAACCTGCGGAATGAGGGGTACAACAAACGAGAAAAAAAAAGAGAGAAAAAAAAGTCAATCAATCATAACACACATTTTCACTGACAAACACACCTTCCTTTGTATACAGAACTTCGATCGGAAACCCATCGTCAATTCCGAAGCGCTCACGAAGGTCACCGTCCTCACGCCGGCCTCGATGCCTCGCGTGCCTCGACAGGTGTTGTCTGGTGTACAGAACGTGCGACAGAACACGGTTACGCAGAGAATCCTTCCGAATGGGCAAATCTGGGTCAAGGAGCTCCCGAAGCCGACGATGAGATCGAAGGCAGTTTCCCTCGCCCCACGAGCATTCCCATCACCTCTGCTGCTCGTGAGTACGGCCCCACGGCCGGTATCAAGCCCCTCCGCGCTGCTGTCGCTCGGTTGTACAATGAGCATTACCGCCAGGGCAAAGAGAGCCAGTACACTTGGGAAAATGTCTGCATTGTGCCCGGTGGACGCGCGGGTCTGATTCGAATTGCAGCCATTCTGGGCAATTCGTACCTTTCCTTCCCCATTCCCGACTACTCTGCGTACTCAGAGATGTTGACTTTGTTCAAGAATGTACGTGCGGGGTCACTCGTAGACTTTTGAGTAGCGCAGTCTACAAGCAGGGTCCTTGATCTGTGTCGCGATAGCTCACAAATTATCTTTTAGATCGCGCCCATCCCCATTCCCCTCTCCCAGAACGACCATTATCATATCCACCCTGACAAGATCGCCGAAGAAATTGCCCGTGGTACCCAGGTCCTCCTAACTTCGAACCCTCGTAACCCGACCGGACACTTTGTTTCCAGCGAGGAGCTGGCTAAGATCCAGGACATCTGTAGGGATCGGGCGACGCTGATTTTGGATGAATTTTATGGAGGCTACAACTACACCACCGACTGTGACGGCACAACTCTCAGTGGTGCTACGAATGTGGAGGATGTCAACCAAGACGGTGGGCCAAGACTCCCAAGCTATAGATGCTTTTCTCATGCTAACCCTGACAGATGTGTTGCTCATCGACGGTCTGACCAAGCGTTTCCGTCTGCCTGGTTGGCGTATCGCCTGGATTGTCGGCCCCAAGGAATTTGTTGACGCCCTGGGCTCAGCTGGTTCCTACCTGGATGGAGGTGCCAACGTACCGTTCCAGGAGGCTGCCATTCCCATGCTCGAGCCGTCCCTTGTACGCGCCGAGATGAAGGCTCTTCAATATCATTTCCGTGAAAAGAGAGACTTCGTTGTGAAGCGTCTGACTGAGATTGGATTCCGTATTAAGGATGTTCCTCAGGCCACCTTCTATATTTGGCTTGATCTGACTGCCTTGGAACCTCCTCTTCCCGCAGAGGCTAACATCTCCGACGGTCTGAATTTCTTCAACGCCCTTCTTTCCGAGAAGGTTATTGTGGTGCCCGGTATTTTCTTCGATCTGAACCCTGCCAAGAGAAGAGACCTGTTTGACAGCCCCTGCCATCACTTCGTCCGTCTGAGCTACGGGCCTAAGATGGATGTGCTGAAGAAGGGCCTGGACGGCATTGAAAGAGTTATCCGCCGGGCTCGTGGAGAGGCTCTCAAAGCGCAATGGGAGGACGAGGTAGCAATTGCTGACGACTAAGAGATCAGTCATGAGCGGATCCGTGCACATGCATATATAGATTTATCGCTACTAGTATATTTTATGAAAAGAGGTCATTGTACATGCAAAACCCGTGTTGTTCTTTCTCTCCACCCCCATATTAAATGGCGATGCTTTTGTACTAAACGTAGGGAGTAGAGCCCTAATATAACACTCTCCTATAGACACGGCCCCTTTATGGTTGGGCTCCGTCTTGCACGTGACCCCACTCTCGGTCGGCTTCTCCGCCAGCGACCCCCAGTTAAACTACTTCCTTTCATGATCATAGACGGTCGAGGCAGCGACGAGCCCAGGCTGCGATGCGCAATATGGTGCGCTCGATATTATGGCCTGGAATTTCTATCGCATCCTCAACTACACTATCTTTATCGTTCTCTCCGTCATCCTCTTCTGTCTTATAGTTCTGACCCCAGCCGACGCGATCTACCAGTGCTACGTAACCTCGCGACTCACGAACATTTTTATTATCAGTGGTGGCTACATCGTGACTTTTATATTAGCGGCGCTGATATATGCAACGCGGATCTATACCAATCGCAGTGCCTTAGCTGGAATCCCCAAAGCATGGATCCCAATCGAGAAGGAAGATGTCGGAAAGAGTGTGCGACGGCTGGTGGTTGAAGGTCTTGCTCGCAGCGCTATTGTTGCTTATCAAGCTAGGCCACGGGACACAGCTGCAGATGGAGATACCTTTGCCGACTACCCCATGCTCTTGATAGACCGCGACCGCCCGCCGTGGGGCTCTGTCGAACACCCCGGATGGTCTTCTCCTGCATCCCCCGATTTGCCCGACCTGCCGTACCGAACGGTCATTCAGGAACTTCCAAACCTGATCGAAGCTAAAGCGGTCTCGCTCGCTCCCCCTGACCCCTTTTTGACAGCGACCCGCTCGTTTGACCCCTCCTCTCCTGGCGCCGAACAATCAATCCCGGACACACGAGTGGTGGATATCTTACGGCGACCGGTGTCGATGGGTCTGAGGGAATATTTGCAACATCTTGCTAGCCTGAACGTCATTCAGCCACCCGAGATTGGAGCAGAATTCATCGCACTATATGAACGCGCGCGCTTCTCGTCGCGCGAGCTTCACGAAACCGAGTTTCGGGATCTGATGCACATATTTGCCGGGCTTCTAAGAGGGATGAAGTCGCTTGATACGCACATTATGGATGATATATATGCTGAAGGCTCTCGCGGCGATAGCGAGTCTGTCATTGGACCTTCAGACGAGGAAGGGGAAACTGATACGATGGATTTCCACGATGACAGCGAGGCGTTCTCTCGAGGCCGGAGCAACAGTTTACAACCTTCGAATGCATCGACATGGGAGGGTCGCTCCACTTACGCTGCATCGGGAAATCAGAGTCATAGGTCTCCTGTTTGGTCCAGAAACGTTGACCCGCATCGGCTGGCGACGCCCCGAACGCCATCGATGCGATCGCTTAGGCGGGTACAGTCTAATGCGTCGGGCAGTTCTGGAGGAAGTGTTATTCGTTTGGTAGATACCCATGGGCCAACTGATTTGCCCTACGCGATTAATTTTAATAGAACGTGAAACCTTTTGGGATAACCCAATTGGATTGCAATAGTGAACCGCGCTTTCCTTTCTCTTTCTCTTTTAATCGAATAGAGAGAAACAATAAATAAACGTATAATACATCTCTTCGGCCTTTATTCTCCCCAGTAATGAACAGTAGTTACTAATATCTCCATATGGGATTCCAAACGGATGACCTGATGCGGAGGGGAGATTGATAATAAATAGCCAATCAGGACATAGGCTATTCGCAACCTGTCGGGCAGATCGGAAAGGATTCCGTCCTTGGCATTAGTGATTGATAAGATCTGCTTTTTCCAGAATGGTAACTGTGTCACTCCGACCTCTTTCTTTTTCTTTTTTTCTTTCCCCATATCCCCCCCAACACTATGCAGGCACTCTGGCGACGCGGCACATCTCTCTTCTCAACACCATCGGGGTCCCCCAAAGACTCCGGGGCTGCCGAAGAATTCCGGACAGCTTCAACCCCCGACAAGCTATTCACCAAGGTCGACCCCGCCGTCGACGGAGAAGAATGTCTCCACGACTGCGCTACATGTACCGTTCGGTACCCGGCTAAGTTCGATGTGGATCAGGAAGACACCCTATATGGAAATGTCAACGGATGGTCAACACATCTGCTCGTCGCGACCGGGAAAACAGATTGGGTACGAGATGTAGCGGACGAAGAGGGCAGTGTGATGGAAGCGATTGAGAAGGGCGGGCTCGAGCCGAGTAACGGGGTAAGTTTCTATCGATCACTACTAATACTACTACTACCATCTCGATCTCGTCACACGTACAATACTAACGAACAAAATCAGAAATTGAAACTATCGGCCTCCAACATGCCCGTTCCGGACGAATACCACCACCACGACACAGGAAAGCAACCAACAACCGTCCTGCTCCTACCCAGCTTCACCATCGTGGACCACGTCACGCCAGCCCTGGCCCCAGACCTGATCAAATACATCGTTAATTCCGCACCCACAACCACCACACCCCTGGGAGCTATCCCGGAGCCGGTATCCATACCTGAATCGGAGGACCAGACACAACAACCACCCATCTCAGACCTCTTATCGCAGACGCCCCTCCGCTCGCGCCCCTGTCCTCATGCTGCGGTGATCCTCCTCTGTTCTCAGCGCACGCGAGACGCCCGCTGCGGCCAGTCTGCGCCGCTCCTCCGCAAAGAATTTGAACGCCATTTGCGTCCGCTGGGACTGTATCGTGACCTTGATGATGAGCGACCCGGTGGTGTTGGTATCTACTTCATCAGCCACGTTGGGGGTCACAAGTATTCTGCGAATGTGATTGTGTACCGCCGTCGCGATTTGGAGTGGTATCGCAAGCAGGACAGTAAAGAGGAGACATCGGCGGAGGGAGAGGAAGGTGCGGCGCAGGGTATTTGGCTGGCGCGCGTTCGTCCGGAGGACTGTGAGAATATTATCCGGTATACGGTGTTGAAGGGGAAGGTGGTGAAGCCGGAGCAGATTAGAGGAGGCTTTGATCGGGAACGGGGGGTGATGAGTTGGTAGTTGGGTTGGTTTTGATTTTGGTCGGTGAACTGTCGATACAGTACATATATACATCGGGTTACGGGTATGGATATAAATGTGTGATGTCAGTTATATGGTATATGAATAGACTTATGTATGTTCCACTGATATGTTCATTTAGCGGACAGTTGATTCATGGAGCTATGCGATTGGATATTGTAAACTGTCGTATACCCTGATGGTCTCGGCAGATAAGATTATATACATACTGCGCTGGATATACCCCAGTACGATGTTTAAATTGACTACGAACGTTGGCATTCTAGGTTATGTAAGTAGGATAAGGGAATTATCACGCCAAAGTGAATTATCCCGAGCACTCAAGGCGACGATGAAAGTACAAGAGGCATCAGCCCTGCGCTTGGTACAAGGAAATCTCTTTTAGTCAAAGTCTAAGCCAATGGCGCAAATGAACCTTCACTCAGAAAGCTCCTTCGGTTAGTAAAAGGACAGACATCGTCAAACCCTCATATCATGAGGGACAGATCCCGACACCGTGCATTATCCCTGAAGTGAGGAATAGGCAGAGGGATCCCAGGCAAACCAGATCGACAATCACCAGACAGAGACACCAGGAAACAGAGAAGAGAGACAGGGTTTGTTGGTACAGAGATCCATACATTGTCCTCTTCTTGAGCAGATAGTTCAATGCCTGGAGCCTTCTGAGTCGCAAGCATGGATCTCCTAGGTCCATCGTGTGTCATTTGTACCCAGCCTCTAGACCAGGAATTGCTTGGTTTGTCGGGAATCTGCCACTTTCTTGTGGTGTATTTGTTATGCGTTTACTCCGTATCGCAATTCGCTCTTGAAGGTCCATCGCGTACTGATCGTATTAGTCGCCATGTCGAGGTTACCCTAGTTCTCCATGTCTAATGGCCAATACTGCTCGAGGGCTATGCCAATTAAAGACATGGGACAGGTAATGGATCAGCGGAGATGCTCGGTGTATGAAATGAGGTGGATATTGAGATCTGTTAAACTCCGTTAATACCTATCGAGGTCTAGACACAAAATGTCAGCACATCGAGTTGTTCATTAGATAGGAACTAAACGAGGTGCTTGCCCTTGACCCATTGCCCGGCACAGAGTATACCCGCTTGAATCTAGACATGTTGTTTTCGGGATAATCGCTTTCTATGCCATCGCGTTCACTAAGGGCCAGAAAATTGTACGAGATGATAGAACCATATGCTAGTTCCATCCGTCCGGAGTCGTTGTGTATTTATGTACCTGCCACATCAGGAAAATGGTCCATTGGGAAACCGCATCGTCCATAGAGGCGACGCGGCGGAGACTAGTATTTGAGTCTAATCATCCACAAGGACGGAGCATGCCATTGATATTTGCCCCAGAACGTATAACGCTTTCGTTTAAAATTGCCCAAATTAGTATAGTGATCGTTCTTGGTTCTTTGAACTGATGTAGTACTTCATTTTGAGCTAGTGACTGGATTTGTATTTGCCTACGAACAACGGGGGCTCTATGGACGGATATGCGCATGTTGGACATTGACCTTAGGGGTTTCTATTCGAGGCCGGGGATTCCGGCGTATCGGAATGGAAAACTACGAGGATGAAGATTTATTAGCAAGATGGAGAACACGAGAGGACCAAGATAAATGACTAATGCTTCCTTTCTGATTGGCCAGTTGTTCCCATCTTCTTACCTAAGACCAAGTGTCAATCCTCCCATAATTATCCCAATCCAGAAAGTGTGGTAGGGTGTGTGGCACTGTGTGCAGTACAGATTAGAAGTCGTCGTAGAACATCGAACTAGGCTTCCCTAGGGTAGTACTACTAAATTAGTCTCAAGAGCGCTGGAATACTCCAGCACCAGTACGCCGTACGTAAAGGATCCACTTCCGGAGATACAGGAGAAACAACAACCCTTTGAAAGGCTTTTGCATTTGCACTCCAGTGGGCCCTCCGTTATTGGTCGGGAGACACGAACTGGTTGGGTTGGGTTCTTGACCCACTTTGTCGGTGTTGATCTTCCATTTCATTTCCAACCCACAGAGGGAAATGAAAATGAAACTTGGATGACAATGACTACCCACGGATATACCATGTTCTTTGTAGACCACTGTTCATGATCTTTTCTTCCACTAGGCCGAGAAAGGCAATAATTGTTTCGGTGTGCTTGACTGACTGTATCATATTGAAAGCCTGGGAGAGAGAGTTCATTCCGGTCAACCTTATTGGGTTTTTCCGTGGAGATGGAGCTTGAGGTTGATTTGTGATGTGTTCGTTGCATCTCGGTGACTTGGTTGACGACCGTATGTCCCCTGGTAGGTAGCGGCATTGTACATAGGCCTGTCTGCCTGTACGCCTCTCTTGTATAGGTACGACACGCTACTGGGAAAAATCACGGTGGGCTCAACGTAGTTGCGTATGCTCTGCGCACACACACACACACACACACACACACACACAATCAGACTTCACCCCAGAGAGAACAAAGTCACCGCCACAAGCCCCACAGCTAAAATGAGCCGTCATTCTCCACATAACCAGAGAAAGAAATGTCGCGGGTGAGAGAATAGGATGAGCCGCTAATTCCCCGATGGGCAGTCTTCTAGCTAGTTTCCCGCGCGTCTGTCAATTGATTTGGCGCTCCACTGTCAGATAGACTGGTCTAGATAGGGAGATCGTCCGGATGCTCGTCGTTAGTGACGCCGAAAGAAGAATAGGATCTGTTCTTTTCTAGACTGTCAAGCTAGGTTGCAGACGGCAGGTTGAAGGTGTTTGTTATTCTCTCAGTGTCAGTGGGGGAACTAAGATAGTGCATCAGGAATTGATTACATGCGAGTGTTGGCTTTCATGTTCTGATATACTTCCAAGACAGGATCAGTGACTGATGCATGTCTCGGTGAATGCTGACTGCATGATACAGCGCGGTACAGTACACCCCAATCGAAGACCGTGGGAGGCAAAAAAGGCAACCAGACATAAATCACCCGCAGCATGCATTCCTTGGGCCGACAATTCCCAATGAGGAGGCAACTGCAGGCGGTTAGGGAATTTTCTACGGGCGCCCGAACTGTTGGGAAACCTTACCACTCCAAGTAGGGAACGTCAAATTCAAAATAGGTAGGAGGTGATGTTTGTGCCTTGGAACAGGGTGGGTTATGTGACGGTTCCCTTGAAGTCAATTCTGCACCGGCCACTGTATGTCCTGTTCTCTCGTCGAAGATACTGTCGTAGTAGTGGTACGGTGTCTACCTCAGACCCCTTCTTGGTCCAAGCTCCTAGGTTACTTTGGTTTCTTCTCTTGAGTACAGAGTAGAAAAATATGATATGACCAGTGACCCTTCTAAGTCACTTAGTACCCCTGACCGTCGTGTTCTAGTGCCTCGCGGGAAGGCGGGTTGGGTTGCTCCGTGGAAGACCGGAATAACTCCCATGTCCTTCGTGAGAAGGGGTTGATATGCCTTTTCTGTTGGTTGGGTGAGGTTTCGGGTCGGGAGGGTGGTACGGGGTTCCCTGTATTCAATATATATCGCTTTCGTGTTCGGATAGCCGTGTCCGATAGTCAGACTGACGAGCCAAAGAATACCTTGCTTTCTATCTGAAGCACCTTAGACTGCGTCCATGTCTACTTGGAAAGTCCGTATTGTATCATGTTGTACCCACGGATAAGTAGTCCACGGCGGTTTAAAGCAGGGTGAAAGAGTAGACGTATCAACCCCGCAGTCGAGGCGCCAAGGTAGAATACATAAGTTTAACAAAGACATTCATCTTGTGATGACCAGGGATTCATGTCGTCGTCGTCGTCATCCAATGCAGTCATGGCTGCTAGATCCCGGTGTAATCCCCGATAGCTAGTGGGTTAGTGTGTTACTAGCTGCTTCATCTCGGTACCAAAGCTCAACTAAAAGGAGGATATCGGGACCAGCGACTTAGTGCAGGGACTAAGTGGCCCCGACTCAAGTAGGAGCCTAGGAGGTGCTGTTCTGCTGTAACATATGGAGACCTCTCTGTCCTCGGTAATTTCACAGGGACTAACTAACTAAAATTGACCCGCATTAGTCATCTCCCCTGGTCGAATGAGTGGGTAGAGCCTGACTAAAATAGTAAAGAAGTGGAATAGCCGCTCGGAAACCAAGGATTTTGCCTCGGAAACTATATCCACGACGATCTGATTGCTCGCTTTCCGACAGTTGCGCCCCTTTACTTTCCAGGGATTGCTCTTATCTTGATTTACACTCTGTAGTTGTGGCCTGACCAAAGGGAAAACCGGTTAACGGTGCAGGTATGTAGGGTCGATCCTTTTTTCGACATGCAGGTGGCGGTGGCATCGAATAGTGTGTTGTTCAAGAAGTTTGACGGCCTTTGGTCCAGGAGCACTAGCTCGCGTTAGTTCTATACATATCGAGATGTTCAGAGACCTGAATGGACCTGCCTTCACACGCTATCTGAGTGGAGTCACCGACCGTTCTGACTGTCGATCCTTGGCTGACGTTGGCAGCAAATGGGACTGACTCTCAAAACGAGCATGGGATTACCATCAACCATCCCAATAAGATGAAAACCCCACTAGCCACTGAGTGGTAGGAATTTACTCCTGTGTCGTGCTTCAGGCTTCAGCACGTTAGTCGATAGTTTGTCGTTGATACTGATACTAGTTGGGTGCAAAAAGGGCAAAACACGCAATGACAGGTGGGGTTCCCGATTGCTGCCTTAGGCACATATTAGATGCTCGTCCAGGAAGAGGGAGAGAGTTCTCGAATTAGTTAGACCTCAGTAAATACACCAGACCCATCTCCATCTCGTCGACAAGGGGCGAAACCTTTAGCCCCAGTTCACTGCAAGATTGACAATGTAGACTAACACGTATCACAAAGATAGCCAAGGAATCGTCGTAGGTATCAAGTATCACAAACGCCTCACCCTAGCCTTTTAAACAGGGGGAATCAATCCAAAAAGTCGCAGAAGCTGCAAGAAAATGGAAGCAGAAACGAGCAGTGATATCATCGGTCACGAAGATTGCAGCACAAAAAATTAATAACAGAAAATCAACTCGTATATGGGAAAATGAAATGAACAACCTGCCCAAGTCGAAACGCTCGTAAGTCTGTCGTTATAGGCATCACACGATACAGTTAGTATCATGGTCCCAGTATGGAACACTATCGAAGTACACTGAGAAGTTCTGCTGGCCTCATCTTGGCGATTTTCCAAACGGGCCGAACACAATGGCCGCAAAAGAGGCTAATGGTTACATTGGTGGCTTGAGCGTGCCCATAGTACTATTTAACCCACTCCCAAGAAGCCCCAGTCGGTTCCTTCGGGTTGGTTAAGAATGCGAGTTTGGTGTTGTTTATATTGGAAATTATGGGGATAGGTGACCATCAGCGGGTGGCCTTCCACAGTGGGAACACCGGGAAAGGGTTGCTGGAATTCCGGGGGAATACTGTACCCCTGACGACTTGGGTCGTACCGTTGCTGCATGAGTTGCATGTATTGCTGTTGCGCTTGCTGTACATCGACGGGCGACGTTACCGGTACACTCTGAGTTACGATCGGCGGCGCATCTTGCACAGGAACAGGCGTTATTGGGAGGCTCGGTGGTGGATAGAAATCATGGGATGGAGTTTGCGTGTGGGGGTAGTAAGGTTGTTGAGCAAGGAGATATTGATCGTTCGGTACTGAGGCGGGAACAGGTGTCTGGTAGGAATGTTCGGAAGTCGCATCCTCGGATGGCGGGCGAGTTACTGTGCCTGGAGGGTGTGAACGGTGTTGGTGTTTAGTAAGTGTCGTTTTCCGACAAAAGCTATAGAGGTTTGTTAACGCTCATGCAATTTGAACGGGCAAATTGAGATACTACCTTCGCTCGCATGTTGGTTCCTGACAGATATATGGCCGCTTTCCCGTATGAATCCTCCGGTGACGGGCTAAACTTGAGGACTGCGCCGCGTCAGCATTTCTCTCATAGTCAAACAGGAGTTTAAGGTTAAGACCTACGTCGGAAAATGCTTTGTGGCATCCTTCATGATCACAAACATGAGGCTTTTCCCCAGTATGCGTTCGCGAATGGACAGTCAACGCACTCCGCTGAATAAAGCTCTTGTTGCAATCTTTCACCGTACAGTGGTAAGGCCGTTCGTTGGTATGTATGCGATAATGTCGGCAAAGATCCGACTTGCGATTGAACGACTGTATGGATTATCAGTACGATTGGGTCACTTTATGAAAGAGTAAGGGACGGGAAAAGCTGGAAAATAAATTCACCTTTCCACAATGCTCCCAGGAGCAGCTGAAATCTCGTCCACCGCCAGGCGCCATAGCTGCAGCTGTCTAAGGCGTGGATATTCAAGGCTATCTTGAGATGCGGGACAACCGCTGATAGGGACAGCGGGGAGCGGACAGCGGTGGGGATACCGGGGACACAAGATGGATAAACAACGACAGATCTAAGTGGACAACAAGACAATTGGAAGTGGGTATAGCACAAGAAGGATGAAGCGGGAAGGGGAGTTGGTAATAAAATCCAAAGAAAATCAAACGAAATCAAGGCATCGAAGGCGTTGAAATGAAATCCAAACGAATAACTACATGGACAACAACTTAGGAGGGGGGAAGGAAGACGGAGACGATGGAGTAGATAGATAAAAACAGCTTCTCGGGAGTGGAAAACTAGTGGATCGAAAAGCGAGACGGAAAGGGAGGGCGTAAAAAGAGAAAGAGAAAGACCAGGAGAGGAGTCAAATCTCGATTAAGTGGAGAGACTGTCACAGAAATTAAATCCGAGAAGGCATGCAGCAGCTTCGATGACTTGGGGGAGGTTCTGGCCAACGAGTCACAGGAAGGCCGATGGATCGAATTGGGAAAAGCAACCGCAGTCGCTGATTTGAGGCTGGAGCAATACTTATAATAATTATAATTATAATAATATATTGATTATTTATAATTATAATTATTATTATTATTATTATGAGTAGTCCCGGCAATATAGGAAGAAGTCGTAGTAGTCAGTCGCACTAGAACCAACCCATTGGTAAGTTTGATTTCCTAAGGCAGGTAGGAAGGAGTACCTGAATATTGAAGAGGTCACAATAATACCGACAGTAATCTAATATAGACGGGGAGACACCAGAGACACAGATCAGATCATCAGACAGACAGGAGAAAGGAAATAATGATTACAGAAAAAGAAAGGAAAAAAAAAAAAAAGGAAAGAAAATAGAAAGTAAAAATTAAAAAACAGATACAAAAAGCAAAAAGGGAAATTTAGAAAATCGAAAAGAAATGATAAAAAACTAATAATAATAGCCACGATAATAAGCTGTCGGGATCGGTGGAGTCGTCCTGCGACGGTGATACAGACAAACGTCGGTCCCCAATCTCGCTCTAGTCCGGTATGGAGACGACAACCGGAAGAAGTAAAAACAAACTAGATAACGAAGCCAAAGAAGACGATGAAACGGGATTTAGATACAAAATGTGAAAAGGGAATGAGGCAATAATTCTCAAAGTAAAAAAAGATTGAAAAGAAAAGAAAAGAGAGAGAAAAAAAGAATTAGGAGCTGACAGCACTTACTAGGTAGCCTCTGGCGACCTCTCCTTTTTTTTTCGTTTTCCCTTTCGTTTTTGCCTCACATCCTTTGCTCTCGTGGATGAGATTTTCTGCGTTTTGTAATTTAAACGATGCATACTCCATGAATACGTACATCGAGAATCCATGTCCCTACCTACGCTTCGTGTACACCCTTCGTACCGTACGGAGATACAGCTTGGAAGGTGGAAAGGAATTATCTTTGCAAGTCATTCGCATATCAATCTGGACTTGTTTTACAAAGCATTACCAGACATAGGAACGGACGAAGTAACGAGGCTAGACACCTTGTGGGAGCATACTGTACAACAGTACAAGCTTACAAATGTATGTGCAATACACTGATCTAGCGGATTGATCCGATTGTTAGAGACTACCACCTAAAATAGTTAGTATGCCAGAGGAGCAATATAATAAGTGTGTTGTTTTTAGATACTCTAGAAATATGATCGCTATTACTAGGTACATACTTTCAGGGCACTAGGATTGTTAAGAAAAAAAAGACCTTTGGAAGGTAGTACTACATACTACTCTGTAGATTTAAAAGTCTCCTAGAAAAAAGAAAAAAAAAAGAAAAAAGGCAAAAGGATGAAAAAATTGAGTGAGAAAAAAAATGACAGGCAGGCAATTTTCTGGGTCTGGCTTGTCGATAACAACTGGGGTAAGGACTAGTCTGAGGTTTGTTGCCCACCGACTGAACACTCTTCCGCTCAAGATTATTTGGAGAGGGGAACGGAGAGCCCCACTCCAGCTGCCTGTGCCTTGGGCTCTAGATTAGAGGCTTGGCCAATCATTGCCGACTGGGCGTACAGCCCTTTTCCTTGGAAAAATTTCCGCTAGCCTATGGATGGTTTAGTACCCTGCATGGTGGGATCCCACATTGTTGATGCTACAGTACTAATTGGTATTATATACGCACTCTCAGATTATGTGGTCCTCATGGGGAGTCCCAGTGGTGGACGTGTGAGAGGGAAACGCCCCAGGGCAAGGGTGTTGGTTACTCTATCCTATACTAGTTCAGAGTTATAGGCGCCTTACCAGGAAAGCTTCCGGAGCCGACCGACCGATAGCCGTGGGTATAAATTATGGAGGTGAGCTATAAAAGGGTTGTGGTCCCCCCTTCTCCTCCCCTAGTAGTAGTAGTAGTAGTAGTAGTAGTAGTACTACTACAAGTCCTCGGCACCCTAACTCAAAAGGAAATTCTAATCTAATGCCCCATCTTTTACAGGGGCTATTCTTCGGGTGTACCAGGTTACTACCCGTCGGTGTTCTCCTAAGGTTGGGTTACCCAGTACCACCCTCTCTTTAGGAGCTTCCGGTTGTACCACCCACGGAGAATTCAAGTATGATTGGGTTACGGGCTAGCTAGCAGGAACTAATTTAGACCCAGAGTTTTCCGTATTACAATTACGATCGCCACCACTAGGGTACGGACGGTTGACAAGCGCCTGTCAGAGCCCAGTGGAAGCGACAGACTGAGGCAGACCCTGGTACATACCTGTAGTAGGCGAACGACCCGGCACATAGGAGGCCGTCGACAGGACGGTGAGCGAATTAGAAGAGGGGAGACTGGAAAACAGAGTTAAGAATGCAGAAAGGAAAATCACAAGCAAGGGATACACTTTAATAACGAGAGAGCAATACGGAGTGCATCCGGATGTTCATACCTCATTGGATGTGCAAAGTACGGGGTACAAGTAGCCCTTGAAGGAGGAAGACCACTGAGTAAGTAACTGCATGGTTCTCACCTACTGGGAGTAAGAATCGAATCACCCTTGGGGGGGTGTAAGATTTCCACCCGTCATTGCCGAGAAGCTAGAAGGTATAGTACATCATTACGTCCGTCCGTATGTATGTATGTCCTAGGTATTGGTACATACGCTACTGGAGATGCTCGCTACCTCGTACTAGATCTCAGGGCTGCTTCAATGAATGTACACTGGAGATCAGATTGTGATACCCATAGGAACTCTGTACTCCGTACGATGGTGTGATCCCAGGAATTCGCAATCAAATTGAAACTCAAATCCCGAGAGAATTGCAATGAAGCCATCTATCACTCATTCTTCCATTTGTTCATTCATTCTTAGAGGTATCATCAGATGCATCAGCTCCTGAAGCTCCCACCCCACGTGGTTGAAATTCAAGATGCCATCAGACATCCGCCCGATGACATGGGAAGAAGTACGATAAGTGCAGTCTAGAGTCAAGGCCGTCCACTTACTGAGGGGTCACGATTGTTGTGATTCAAGGGACAATCAAACTTATGATGATCACTGCATGGCGTTTGCAGCTGCGGTGAACGTGCTGGACGCCGAAACCACCCTTCATCGCACCTCCTCGACCCCGTGGCTTTCGATTCTACCCACATGGTTTAGCAGCCAGTCAGTTAGTTTTTCTAACACCGTATCCCTATTCAGACCCATACCTGTGCTATTTCTGACAGCAACGAAAGGGATTAGTAAGCGATTCGAAAAAGAAAAAGAAAAGGGAATAAAAAGACCCATGAGGCTGTAAATCCTATCTGGGGTGAATTGTAGATCTCAATATCAGCGATGGGCAACGTAAGAGTGGGAACTTGGAAGGGCAAATGCATGACGGTGGAGACTACTGAGAATCGTACTCTGGCGGCTTTTAGCGACCTTTCCACTAAACTAGCTTTGATTGGAGACCATGGTTTGGTTAAACCGGGATCGTAGAATCTTGAACATGAAGGGTCGTAATTCGTCCCCACTGAAAGGATTGCGATCCTTTTGATAGATCAGTCATCCTGGGGATTTAGACTTTCGCCTCGTCGAGATTCCCATTCATTACCAACTTGGGAACAATATTTTGTTTGCGGGATATTTTTCCAATAAGCATTACCTTTCTTTCCTTCTTCCTTTCTTTCTTTTCCGGTTCTGTCGTGCTTTGCCTAGGTCTCGGGCTAGCATGTATGTACGCATATATATATATTCGCATTTGTATGTATGTATGTAAATAGTACAGCTGGTTAATTACTATTGGGCTCCCCAGATGATCTTCCTAGCGTACCAAAGTTCCCCTTCCTTGGCTTAACCATCGCCTCCGAGAGATACAATATCCTCGGGTAAGTCCAAGAACCAAGGATAAAGTCTTATACGGGGGGAATGAAAATAAGATCTTGGAACGTGAACAGCTACAATTAGCAAGGGTACGTCTAAGTTCCCACAGTGGCTCCCCCAAGTGGAAAGAATCTGCCCCTACACAGTACCGTAAGCTCGGCCTTTGAAGATCGTCTGTGACTCCCCTTCCACATGATATCTCATGATAGGCTCTCTAATCTACCTGTAGGTACCATATTTTGCTCCTCTCTGTATGTAGCGACAGGTTAAACTGATCCAAATTAATGCGCCGATACTGCACGTTGTATGACACTCTCACGGTTCTCCACATATTACTACACGTTCCAGATCAATGTAGACCCTCATAAGATGTAAGGAAGGTTACCTTACGCTGCGTCACTCTCCGCCATGAGCTTTCCGTGCTATTGAATTTCAAGTTGTTATTAATGGTATGGTACACCTGCTATCTACCAAGCCATCTAAAACAAAACGTAAAGTGTTAAATTTAGACTGTAAATTAGATAAAATAAAATTAAAGAAATACGAATGGCGTGACAATCGCACGCATGATAGAACTAAACCTGGCGTTGGGCATAGGCGGTGGATCCCACACGTTAGTGCTTCCTACAGTTTACCCTCGTCCACTTGTCGTCAACTGGCGCAACTGCTGATAAACAAGAACTAGAACAGAACAGAGATAAACCAGGCGTGGGAATATGGAATACATACGGCCAGGCTGACCATAACGTCATTGTGCTGCGACGGGCACAGCTTTTTCCTCTGTGAGTTAAACCCAACGACCTGGTCATTGGTTCTCTTGCAGCCCACTGCCGTACATAGCTTTTGGGGAAGAGGGGAGGGAAAAGGGTCATGTGTCAAATCAAAACCCTGACATGAAGTCTGTTGCCCCTCGTATTATCCATATTGCCATGATTGCCAACACGATGTACTTCATGTTCTACCTATCAGCGCGGTCGAAGGAGTTTGGCTGATGCCACACTCTTTCCAACAGTCTGGTAGCGAGTCTGACATGGATCAAACACAAGATTCGTAATCGATAGATCGTATGAGGGGATTTGGAGCTCCGGGCGATGGATACGCGCTTGGGCTAGAAACTCCAAAATCAGAAACCAACAATCAACGTGGATTGTGAACGGAGAATAGCTCTCTATCTACGAAGTACTAGCTAATGTATCTTTAGTAGTAGTGTCGCCAAGTCGACGAAGTTAACTGACCGATTTACTGACCATCGCACTAGCGGTTTTAGTCTAGGTTCCCAAGTCCAGCCCCAGACCTTTTCCTCTCAGTTTTTTGTTTTGAATAGGAAAGGATCCGAAGGGATCCCTGAATCCTGATGTCAAATGCTGATTGATTTACAGGTATCAGAAGAGGAAACAATCTCCTTCACTTTTGACTCGTTTATCATCCTCCCTCCGTCCCGTCTCTTCGTTGGGTCTTATCGACTGACATCGGGCGTCATTGGCTGCATATCCGAGTAACAGGCACAGGTGAGTTAAACCTCCCATACCCCGCATCGCTTTCTCATTTGAATTCGGTCGTTCAAAATAAGACGAGGGGTGGCTTTAGTTTCCATTGTCACACGCGGAAACGGAAAGGAATGAAGCGATCCATTCACCGAGTGCCGCAGCCCATCACTAGATCAAATTCTCCTGCACGTCGACCCCCAGGGTACCTTACCACCTTTCTTGGTGGAAGTAGGAACAGAGATACCATGCAGACAGCCTGCGAGCTAATGGGGGAAGTGACGGCGGAGTACCGCATTCAGTTTCTCTGCTCCCCAGATGTGCATATGACTCGCAGCACTTTCCCGCAAGCCGACTAGACCCTCGACGGACCTTGTTCTCCATTTAGTTGCGACTACTGCATCATAGGTTTCAAATCACAGAATCATGTGTCCCTTGGCATTAAAAAGAGCTGGGATTTCAGTCTTGCCGCGGCATTATCTCTGATTGTAGGATTACTCCGCCCTTGAAACCAGCCCATTGCTTCATCGTGCATAAGGCCGGGGGTAGAGGGAGAAACTAAGCAATAGAGAGGTATGCCTTCATGCTTTTGGCGGTGTTAAGACATACATACATACATACATACATACATACATACGTGTGCTCCATGCAAACGTTCGATAGGGTGGCGCCCCAGAAAGAAAATCTCCGATTTGCATGTTTTCCGTCGCAACCTTCCACTGCAATCCATGTCGACACACTACTAGTAGTACTCTAGTCAAAACGGCCCGGGTGGGCTTGAGAGGGGGCTAAACGATTGCATACTTATTTTTAATTAACGGTCGGATGATGATAGGTACGATAGATCGAAGAAAAATAAAATAAAAAAAATAAAAATGAAAAATACAAGGAAAAACAAAAAAAGGAAAATGGACGGCAGGAAGAAAGACATGAATTGGCCCTATGGAGCCAAGAGTGGAATCACACGCCAGCGAATCCTGTACCTTGTGGCTGTTAATCGAGAAACCATGACAGTAGTCGTAATTAATAAGTAGTAATCACTGCACAATTCTCATCATCTGCTTTAATTAGTAGTTCCTTTGAATGACAGCTTCAACCTCAAACACCGAATCCCACCGAAGAATTGTCGGTGAGTAAGTGGACGAGGAGCACTTTGGCTTTTCCTGGTCGTTTTCCTTTTCCTTTTCCTGTATTTTATTTCAATCCTTCCTATTTTCTCTTATTTATTTAAATTCCATTGTCTATAGTAATACTAAACTAGGGCGCCGGGGAGGCAAAAAGCTCGGTAAAATCTCCAGCATTGTGGTAACCTTTTCTTTGGCCCCCTTGCAGTCACTGGCGCCATCGATTTCGCGGAATTTCGCGGAGAAACACTGGATAACTAGTCATGGAATTGAGGCATTCGAGGCTCCATCTTGAGTCAGTCAGTCATGTGTAATCGTTGTTCAAGACTTGTACTTTTGATTTGTTTCGCTCTTTCGCTTCTTCGCTTTTTCTCCATATCTTCTCGGCTTGCCCAGTCTGATTGATTTCTTAGTGCTGATATCAGTCATGACCGAGCTTCGTAAAGAGGGAAACTCAAACGACGTTCGAAATGGTAGCTAAACTACAAACGAGACCGCATTTCGTCTGACAGCCAGACTAACCAAGCCTACTAAGTTTCTTAGCAATAGCCACGAACTCGTGCTGACATGGATCTTCCTTCGGAGTGGCTGTGTTCCATCCAGCTATTTGTTCTTTATGCAGGTAGCCTCGCTTCTATGCTGACGGGCTTCCTGATCGATGGCCAGACTTCCTTGGTTTCCCTCTTGCTCTATCGCACCTTGGCATTGGAGCCTTGGCAGATTGCCTTTGATAATGACCACCAGCTGTTCGTAGAGTTCTGCCTCTCTGGCTTTGTTTTTGATGTTTTTGATTTTCTTTTCTTTTTTTTAGGTTTTTTTTTCTCATCTTCCTTTTTCCCTCTTTTTCTCCCACCTTCATAGTGACTGTCGCTATGTGGATCTTTAGCTCGGGAGGACCTCGTGGACAGTGGCATACGTACTACGATTATGTAGCCTTTTGTAGTACCGCAAAATACAGTCCGTAGGACTTGATCTTGTGCCAACCCAAGAAATGAATTCAGTCATATGTAAGCCCTCCATTATATTTAGTTAGATTATGCATTGTACTGTTTATTAAGCCCTCACTCAGAATAATACAGTGCGGTTTATACACTATCCAATCCACATTGACAGCCCCTTGTATATGTAGAACACTATAGCCGGGGACTGTTCATACCGCCAATGTTTTATGAGTTCTT
This sequence comes from Aspergillus flavus, assembly GCF_009017415.1. Classification (NCBI taxonomy): domain Eukaryota; kingdom Fungi; phylum Ascomycota; class Eurotiomycetes; order Eurotiales; family Aspergillaceae; genus Aspergillus; species Aspergillus flavus. Next base: position 5,048,589 of record NC_092409.1, on the reverse strand, counting down.
CTTGTGCTGCGTTAACACATCCCTGGGAGGAGCTCGAGCAGCGATTTGTGCTCAGAGAGCTTCGCTGCTAAGCGTGATTGCTGACAGGCATAAGATACGATATTATCAACCAGCATTTGTTCCCCCTTTTACCAAAACTGTCTTAACTGTCGGTACATCGCCCAGAAAACTGATACTACTATACCTTTTATGTCAGTTATTGTTAGGGATGGAACTGCATGTGGCTTGCTGGAAGCGAGTTATAGGCTTAGCATCTGATAACGTGGTGGGTTGGATGTCACAGTAGCAAAGGTTTGCCTCTCCTGTTTCATGGTAGCATGGAAGGGAAGCCATACAACATGGTTAAGCATCCTCAAGTGACCCGTAGTTATTGGGAACTGGACCTTAATTGCTGGGGGTATCCCGAGTAAAAGCAATCTAACTCTGTCAGTTCGTAGCTGCAGATAGGAGAAGATGCATGCAGGGATGGCCATCATCGATGCATTCAAAGCATGTGGGAACTTCGATGATCTCGAGGCCAGGTACTCCGTATATACAGGAGACTATTTTCCTTGCGCATCCGGACCTGGACAGCAGGAGGTACCTTGCTCAATAATGAGAACATTGTTATTGAGCTATATACCGCCGCTATTCCGGTCATTCTTGCCATGTCGCTGTTCCATTACGACGACACTATGTATTGCTCCGTGATAGAAATGACTTAGAAGTAGTATCCCATGTTGATCATCTCATTCCCTGGTGATTTGTTTTGGAGTCGACTGTGCCACACTTTCTTACCGCTTTAATTTTTACGGCTTTAATATCTACATTATACATGGCTTGGCTATTATCTTCAAACCCCAGGCTCAGTGCTAACGATTCTCTAATTAACAGGTCTTCTTCACAGTGGCCCCTTTGATTGTCGGTGTGTACTAATATCTCTTTAGTTGAGACCAGAATTTAGTGGTCGATAGCTTCATTCGCTCTCTTGCATTCAATATACCAGGTGTACTAACTATTGCTGGGGATTCTTAACATTCACTACACTACAGGTTTATCCTCAAATATCCTTATCCAGCTTCAACCTTGTCACTTAATATGTTGACTCAAGTATTATTATAAACTAAGCATCTGTTGTTCAAGCGCACGTATGCGAGCGGTCCCAAACTTTGCCTATGTTATATATTTGCCTCAACAATCTGCTGGAAATTGTATATATATATATGGAGTATATATAGCGACAACAATTGCTAGTTAGACACCGCATACATGTATTTCCTGACTTGATGAGCACGGCTATATAGAGAGACCTCTACAACATATCCCTCGTATACTAAAACTGACGTTTTACATACGAAGTGGTCCTAGATATAGGACGTTTGCTGCTCTGCAAGCCGCAGTTGACCTGTATAAATCCTTCACTGCCAAGCAGATCACCGTTGAGCCCACCGGTCTTCTTGTGTAACAGGACAGAAAAGGCGATATGATGTCTAACGTTCCTCTATAGCTTTTGCCTGCAGGTTTCTAGCTATCATACGCGTAACAAGATAAACATACCTTATAATCGCCTAGATAGACTAGAGGTATGACCCTCGCTTTGCGCTGGCTTCATACAGTAGTAGGCACATAGGCTATCCTTTATTTTTGTTTATGTTCACACCACTTTTTCAGGAAGCAAAAGATTCTAAAATACGTTATTAGTTTAGTTGTTTCATTATCGAGTATGTCTATGTGCCTTTTGCTTTGAAATATGTTTTATCGATAAAGTTTGCTGTAGAATAAGGAAGCCTACTTGCAGAAGTAACGTTTGTTTTGTATCAATACTGGCGGTATACATCAGTGAGCCCCATGGACAGTGGAATCCATATCTCAGCACTGTGCAGCTAATGTCACGGGGCTTGTCTGTATGTAATTTACTCTCTGGTTCCAATCATGAATACAACCAGTTTCCTTCAGAGCCCGAAGCCTCTCGGTATACATCCTCATTGTACATCAGCATTCCCTCAATCTTTCGAATGTCCACTAAGAGGTACGTACATGCATATATACATATCAAAGACCGGTAGTTGATCTACATGCCTAATTCTAATCTATTCATCCTAGAAAGCCTAGAATAACAGCGACGTTAACCATCCCAGTCGATTCTGTGATCAATCGCGGCGAAGCGACCCTTCAGCTACCCAGGCACACTCCAGGACTACGTTACAAGGTCCTGTATCACTCCAAATGGTGACTATAAAAATCAAAAGCTACAAGATCTGTCCTGGAGTTTCGAGATGGGATCGCCGGGGGTGTTTCAATACCTCTTAACCTGGAGGGGCTAAAGCTGTCGGTCAATGGATTCTAGTTGACGCTGGACCATGGAAGGTCGCTGTTGACTAGAGTCTTACTTATATCGAGGCACCGTTTTGCACCTTAACTTGCCGGGGATGACATTTGAAAGGCCCTTTCTTACGTCGCAGACCAGGTTTCTGAAGAGTTATTTGGTCCTGAAGGAGACAAACAGGTATTCTGGGCTTCGCCAGAACGCGTGCTATCACCGTTATGTCAGTGGTTTGATCCTAGAAAAACTGGATCTCTTCATTCATTGACAGTTTCCCCGATCCCCAAATTCTGACTGGCCACACTTCGAACAGAAACGCAGATGCGTAATCAAAGTGTTCGATTATGCAAATAGAATAAGTTTATCCCATATGGAATAACTATCAGGATATGTTTTAAGACTTTTTGATTAAGCAGATCCCCAAAGTGACGATCAAATACCTCAGAGACAAGGACAATCAGCCCAAGAGGCGCTTGACCAAATTATGAGTAATAACTTCCTCGACTTCGACTGCAACAGTGATCGTCGAGAATGGCCACTCTCAATATCGCTTAGCTATTATCCTGAGCAATCACTGGACCTTTGAACAAGACGGCGAGGCAGGAGTACCGTGGAATCTTTGGGAGAAAGGGTGGAATTAATAAGGCAAATACCTTGGTATGAGTTTCGAGCTTGACGAAAGCCCACGCGATTTTACATAGATGTTTCAAATGCACAGCATCTACTCCACTTATCGCCCCTTCCTCAAGACAGCTTATCGGATTTTTTAACGACTAATTCGTCGCAGCCCGTTGCCTGACAGCGCGACTACAACACCGCGGCGTGAATCTACATGTCCTGAGATTGCCCCTATAACGCGAACAGATAAAACCGCCAACTAAGGCAAAAGAATTGATGTCAAGTCGTAATTAGTAAGCCGATATCACCATACATTCTCATTGTTGACTTCACCCATTAATTCTGACTCTAAATGTGAGCGCCTTGCAATGATTAGGAGCGGAGAGATTACAATAGAATATGCGAAAATCTCCGAGTCGGGTTGATTGTGCCTGCTTATGTGGCATTACCCAAAATGTACTAGCCACGGAGACTTTTTCCTACAGTCAACTCCTATCTGACGAACTACGCGTATACATTATCGGGCTGCGGAGTATCTATGGAATCTCTGTTGAATCAGTCACCATGGATTGTTCCGACATAAAGCCTGGGGGAGGATGGAATACACGGACGGAGCTTCAAGTCACCACATCGTATGCATCACCAAAACAACCATTACTATTCGATTCCCAGTTCAATTAAGCTCCTTCCATCTTGCAGCATAAAGACTTCTTGTATCTACACACCAATCCAAAGATGTCTTCTCAAATTCCGCGACCTGCGCTCAATCCAGAGCTTGCTCACGTGCATCAGGCCCTCCCCAAGATTGGGATGAGCACCAAGGAAGAGCTCGAATCTTACCGTCAATTTTTAGGATCGTCCTTCTCGCTGGAGGATGCGATCCGAGGCAGAGAGGATATGCTCTCTTACGAAGAACGAGACATCCCAGGGCCAGCCGGACCGATGAGGGCCACGATTTTTCGTCCAAAGAACCAGACTCGGCGAATAGAAGACAGACCGGGAGTTCTGTGCTTGCATGGCGGTGGGCTGGTCAGTGGGAATCGCTTTGTGGGAGTCATTGGCATGTTGGATTGGGTCGAGCCCCTTAGTGCTATCCTTGTAACTGCCGAATACCGCCTCGCTCCTGAGCATCCCCAGCCCGCAGCGCTAGAGGACAGTTATGCAGCACTCCAGTGGATGAACAATCACTCGACAGAACTCGGATTCAACCCGCACAAATTAGTTGTATGTGGTGGCTCGGCAGGCGGGAATCTCGCCGCCGGGGTTACGATACTTGCCCGCGACCGATCAGGACCTAAAATCTGCGCTCAAGTACTGATGTATCCATTACTCGACGATAGTAATCAGGGGCATTCTGTACAGCAATTTGGTGACCTTGCTCCGTGGACCGGGTCGAACACTTTCGATGCCTTGAGATACGCACTTGGCGAGAATCACGAGCATGCTGACATATATACCGTTCCCTCGCGCGCTACGAATCTCCACAGCTTGCCACCCACATTTATTGACGTTGGTGAGGCGGACGCATTCCGTGATGAAGATGTGTCTTATGCTGCGAACTTGTGGAAATCTGGTGTATCCACTGAGTTGCACGTATGGCCTGGTTGCTGGCATGGCTTCGATGCGTTTGTGCCAGATGCGCCTATTAGTCTGCAGGCGGGGGCTGTTCGTCTGACTTGGCTCAAAAAAGTGCTTGAAAACTCCTAATTGGGGTTATTAATTTGAGCATTGACGCATCATGTGGCGATGGGGTGGTGATGATATCTTTCCTTTGATTCAACTGTATATAGCTTCGATGTATTCGGTATTATTTTCCTGTACTTTCTACTTGAATAGTTAACTTGCTACACGTTATGGAATGGTCCAGCAGGAAAGTTGATCTATATAGATTCAGCTAGCTGTAAGGAGTTTTGTATTCCGCTCTATCAAAAGCGACTGAGAAGTTTAGTTTAGGTTTTATCGGTATAGTAGACCAACTAGAATAAGGTGTGTCTCATACCAGACGAAACTCGAGAGTCACTCTCGATAGAGACTCGGTTTTATATTGGGATCTTATAAAAGAATCGACTCTTGATTGCCAACCGAAAATGGATTAGCCAATGAATCCAGGCACACATAAGGTTAGGAAACTATTCCCCGTCAGGCCTAGCGCACAGGAACACATCCCCGTGAATCTCAATTAGTTTCCATCCTTCATCAATCTTCCTCTCGACGGACGTCAAACCAATCAATTGGCCCATCATGTTCAATTACGGAACCGACGAGGATCTCCAGGACAAGGCCTATATTCTCGTCACTGGTGCAAACAGGTATTGCGCCCCTCTATCCACAATTCCCAAACTCCCGCATCAATCAACCCCTATATCACGTTCAGCTCCCTAACTCGGTCTACAGTGGTCTCGGATTCTCGATATGCTGCCGTCTAGTCGATGAATTCCTCAACTCTCCTCAGCGCACAAACCAATCCTTAACCGTCATTTTCACCACCCGAAGTCCCAAGAAAGGAAACGACACCCTCCAACGCCTCCAGGACCATCTCCGCAAAACCTCCGCAACACACTCCCCCACCAGACGGGTAACCTTCGTCCCAGAGAGCGTAGACCTAAACAACCTCGTCTCCGTCCGCGCCCTCTCCCGCCGCCTGAACGATGAATACCCCAAACTCGACGCCATCATGCTCAACGCCGGCATTGGCGGCTGGTCAACCCTGAACTGGCCGCGAGCCATCTGGGGCGTCCTCACCGACCTCGTCCACGAAGTCTCCTGGCCCTCGTACAAGATCGCCCCCGCCGGCATGGTAACAGACTACCAGACCACAACGCTAGCAGCCCAAGAGCCCCGCCTAGGCTCCGTCTTCTGCGCAAACGTCTTCGGCCACTACATGCTAGCGCACAATGTTATGCCCCTGCTGCGACGGTCAGGACAGCCCAATGGCCCCGGCCGCGTCATCTGGGTCTCAAGCTTGGAAGCCACGGTGAAGATGTTCGACGTCGACGATATCCAGGGTCTCCGGACCACGGCGCCCTACGAATCCTCCAAGGCGTTGACCGACGTCTTAGCGCTAACGGCCGATCTCCCCAGTACCAAGCCCTTCGTGAAGAGTTTCTACTCCGTCGACGATAACAGAACCTATAATAGTGGATTCGGAAGACCTAGAATCACCAATGACGATAACTTAGCTCCGAATATGTACCTCTCTCACCCCGGAATCTGTGGCACGGGTATCATCCCGCTCTCCTGGCCGCTCTTTTACTCAATGCTTGCCATCTGCCTTTTTGCCCGGTTGCTTGGGTCTCCCTGGCATACGGTGTCGACTTATCTGGGTGCTTGTGCTCCTGTGTGGCTGGCGTTGTCCGCTCAGTCTGTGTTGGATACGGCCGAATCGCTGTATCGGCAGAATGGTGGGGGTAGAGCCAAATGGGGTTCCTCTACCAACTGGGTCGGCAAGGATACTCCGGCATCTACGGAAACTGACGGGTGGGGGTATGGTGGTGTTGTTGGCCCCGCTATTGTGGATGAGGATCGGTTGCGTCGGCGCAAAAGAGGCGCGGTGGACCTTACGGCGGAAGACAAGGAGAACTTCGAAGAGCTGGGGAGAAAGTGCTGGCAGAAAATGGAGGAGTTGAGAATCGAGTGGGATAAAATTCTTGATCTGGATGAAGTAAGCCCTGATGATTTTGGTCTGGGATTCTAAGGTCGCATATAGGTCTCAGCTCGGATTCTATATTATACGATAGATACCATGTCAGTCTTTGCATGTGTGATATTAATACAAGGCGCAGGCCGTACGCTAGTCCTTTCTTTGAAAATGCACAACTGCATTGTATTCTTTTTTTCCTGATTCTGCCTCCCATATTTACATTCCTTAACCCCGTGTCCACATACATCATTAGAATCCGATAAAGTATTAGCCCAATTGCCCATCATCCCCCGAGGAAGCAGACACGGTGCAACGAAGAAAGCACGAACGTGTTCGCAGGGCTGAAATGAAGAAACACAAAATTGAATGGTCTCAGAGCAATGTCAAACAAGATAGAACATAAATGAAAAGATTCGGCGCAAGGCAGTCAACGGGTCGGCAGCAACACGTATAGTGAAGAAACATAAGAAGCATGATTACTAAAATTCTGTAGAGGGCAGCGCTATCGCCATCAAGGCATTCAGCAGTTGCGTACGGTGGAGCAAGATAAGGAAATGGAATAAAAGATTTATGCAAGAAGGGGGAAGGTAAATAGAAAGGTGTCAGGACCGTCGTGTATTCCAAAAATTGGTCAAGACCTTGACCAAGGAAGCCTGGCAGGCTCAGGCCTGCTTGAAATCAATTTAAGTAAAAGAAACCGACTTCGGTCCTTTGCATCGGACGGTTTCGAGGTGCAGGCGACTGGAAGCAAAGTATTTGAAGACATGTCGACATGAGAAGAGGGGTTTTACATAATAATGGCGGGAACTAGTAGAAAAGTTAGAATCGATACGCGTTAGAAAAGCGAAGTGACCACGTACCATCAACGTTCTGCTTGATGCTCTTATGAGGAAGGATGGATCCACCATTAACATAGACTTCGTCTGCGATAGTAACGTCGTCACCCAGCACGGTAACATTCTCCAAACGAGCCCACCTGCCTACGGAGCTATTCCATCCGACAATGGTTGACTTAACCCAGGCATGGTCTTTGACCTTGCTGTTCTCTAGAAGCACACAACGCTGCAGACGAACTCCATCACCGACCACAACGTTGGGACCAATGACTACATTGGGACCAATGCGGCAATTCTTGCCAATCTTGGCGGAGGGGTCAACCATAACATTGCCACCGTACACGTAGGGTTCGGAGTTGGGTGCGAGCAGCTTCGAATTGCGCTTGGCGAGAGAAGTGAGGTATAGACAGGTGCCGCTGAGGAAGTCCTTAGGTTGACCAACGTCCATCCAGAAACCCTCCAGGTCAAAGGAGTGGAGCTGTCCGTCCTTGCAGATAGCCGGGAATGTCTCCTGCTCAATGGATGTCGGGCGCAGCTCAATGCGATTCAGCACACTAGGGTTCATGATGTAGATACCGGCGTTGATGCGGTTTCCAACGAATTCAACAGGCTTTTCGACAAAGCGGTCGATGCGCGAGGGGTGATTGGGCTTGTGAACAACGACGCCATACTTGGAGGGCTCGTCGACCTTAGTAACAACAATGGTACCTTCATCGCCATGCTTCTTATGGAACTCAGCCAGCTCCTTGAAGGGGTAGTCGCAGATGACATCGGAGTTTAGAACGAAGAATGGAGAGTCGTCCTTGCCCAAAATCTTTTCCGCTAACTTCAGGGGACCGGCAGTGCCCAGGGGTTCGGACTCGACGGAGAACTCGATTTTCACATTGTATTGTTCCTCATACTAGTTGCGGTAAGCATGAGCATGAGGGCTGACAATTTTTCAGCGGACGAACCTTCTTGAGGGCCGAAACCATGACATCTGGGCGGTAGTTAACAGCCAGGACAATATCCGTGACACCAGCAGCAGCCAAGCTCTCGACTTGGTGCAAAATCATGGGACGGTTCCCAAATTCCACCAGGGGTTTGGGAAGGGTCAATGTCTAGTTGAGCGACCATATCTGTCAGTATGGGATCGTAGGGAGCCAGTATGTTCAACGTCACGATCGTCGGCGGGGGAGATGCTCACCAACGGACGGAGACGGGTACCAAACCCTCCGACAAGAATGAGAGCTGCAATCAAATCAAGTTAGCAAAGAGGAGTGGATACTGTACGGAGAGGAGCACATACCCTTCATGATTATATAGTGGGACGGAAGTTAAGAGAGAGAAGTGTTAATATGGTGGTATATTGTAGGAACCGGCGGCGATGGTTGTTTTGAACGAGTGACCGAGGGATAAGGGGGGGTAAAGCGAAAGGAAGTGGGGGAATAAAGAATTCTAAAGCCCGCACGAGGGAGATAACGATGACAGTGTAAAGTGAATATGGGGACTGAGATCAATCGGTCGAGGGAACGGCCGTTGACAGATCGAACGATGTCAACCAGAAGAAGAAAGGAAAAGGAGGAGGAGGAGAGGAAAATAAAGATCAATTATAACAAGCAGTGAACACCTGGCGGTTGGAGGCCCAGCATGTATGTATGGGAGATGTACCTGTATTAGATGCACATGGTTTAGGGGGTGCCGGAGATGGTATGGTAAGGTATCAGGTACCACCAAGAATAGAGGTCCGCCATTGCACGTTTGCAGCCAGCGCCACAATGCACCATCCCCGACGAATAATTGTACAGTATTGCCGGTACAGCCTCGGGGCCTAGATCTGTTTTGGGAAGTCGGATCAGGTGCTTCGTGGGGCCATTAGTACATTACGCCCCCTAAATTTAAAGGAACATCCTGTAAGGAGCAAAGTTCTTACCCAACATAATCAAAAAAAAAGGAGGCATTCAAAATTATAATACACGAATGAGTTCCAATTGACTGTAATGGGTCCCCCCGGTTTCCTTACAGCATGTACTTTCTTTTTTATGTAGAGCATGATGCTTATACTGTGGATGGATGCATATGCGGATAAACTTTATTAACGTCCTGCAATCTTACCCCCTACACGACTATGGTCTCCTTAGCGTTGCACTCAACTTTGTGATAGGTACTACTGCGAAAAGTAAGTAGTATGTACCACGGGGTATTCGGAGTCGGCATCCCGTCCCTGTATCTCCTGATCAGTTGTCAAGAATCAAGGTTAAGAATGCGCTTCTGGTGACCTTTCTGTAACCTTACCTTCAGGTATGTCAAATACCTCCTCCTACAGAGTTGTTCTAATTATAAACTCGACGAATCCTCTTGCGTATCTGGAGGTAAAGTCGGTCCACGTTTCGTGGGCTTCCTTGCGTCACCGCCTGCTGATTCCGTCGTGGTGCTCACGAAACGTCTGATCCACTCGCGCACCTTTCTCGCTTTCACCCGCAGTAGTTCATCGTTCTTGGTTGTCGTATCATGGTTAATGAGACTCCTTGCACTGTACATACCACCTGCGTCTGTTACGTCGACCCGCTGTCGATGGAGTAGATCAACTTTGGTGGTCCCTTTCCTGAGACTCTGCCCGTAAACCCGTTCCCGGAAGGTGCTTAATCCTACCATGCGCAACAAAACAATGTCTCGTGGCCGCAAAGTCTCCAGCGTTTGGCGAAGCTCATGACTCTCGTCATGATGACCTGGGGCGATGCTTTGTTCCATGGGGGGAAGCCAAAACGTAACTCCGAATCCGCTTCTTGTGTCATCCCCCACTACCATTTCGACAAGGTCTAGTTCGTTCTTCCATCGCCGCGTCACAATGCGACGCGGTGGTCGAATTGTAACAATTCCGACGATGAGATTCGCCGTCATAGTTTGTGGTACGATGGATGTCAGGTACGCAGCGCTTGGAACGTTTTGAAGATCTGTAATACCTCCTTGGATGGGCAACTCCAACACAAGGGATTCTTCTGTTGCGATAGAAGTCCCTGTGCTGTCGGGCCATATGTCACTTTCTTTCATGGAATCCCCGAGGTGGATGCCCGGGGCAGTAATCTCAAACGTCTCATGAACGGTGAAAGAATGGTCGTAAAACTGAGTCAGAGTTGAATCTTCTGAGGTAGTTAATAAGCCGCTAGGCGTTACAAGATCTTGAGTCGTGAGGAAGCGGGCGCCTCTATCTTTACCCAATTCCAGGTTTTCGCCAAGTGCCTCCAAAGATCTCCCATCCTGTAACAGCCTCCATTTTACAGATCCAGGATCTGTGAAAGGCAATTCGTCTCCATTGTGAGTATCCGAACTATGAAATGGAGAGATAGGTGCCGTGAGAAGCTCATCTTCGTTCCACTGGAGGCTTCGTATCGTGGGGGCTCCCATGAGAAAAATGAGCTTTCTAGACATAGCTGTAGGGATTCAGCCGGAAAATGGCCATTAATCAAAGAATGGTAGCTTTATGAATGTTCTGTGTCCGGCCAGCTTCAAACCTCGAATGGCGGTGCTTTGCTTCTGTAGATGACGAACTCGCCAACTGTGAATAGATTCCAGCCTAGGAATGACGGGAACATTGAGAGCAGGAGTGTTGAGTCTTAATTATATGTCTCAACACTGCAGTCTTTGTGGTAATAAATAAACATTCAAGTAGCTGGCGATGACGAGGACGGTCTATGATGTCCGGTGGTTCAGAAGGAACCGATCTGAACCATGGATTGCTGCCAAACAGACCTTCATGGTTTTACGATACTGTAACACGGATTCCACTGAATAACAAGCACGACAAGATTCGAATCGAAAGGACAAAGTTTTGTGATTTTTAAGTAAAATGGATAGACATTATTAATATTAGGTCACCATATGCTGCCAAAGTTGCTTTACAAGACCAGTTCTGCCTGAGGCACATAAAATCCACGTGATCTGGTTCCCCCTACGGCCGAGCATTCGAGTCGAAGTGGCAATGTTCCGCCGGGCGAATTTCGCCGCCGCATCCACCGATGAAGGTACCATCATCGTTGTTGTTCATCCACCCGACGCTTTTATCTTGGCCATCATCTGCTCCTGATCTGATCAGTGATGGCATTTGCGTTCACTAAGAGATAATCTCGTCTCACCTAGTGTTTGTTCTCACATATATCTCCGAGGGGTAGATCCTGCTCCGCGGCCCTGCGCCGCACCTTCGGTCTACCATGGCCTTTCAACTTCCGATTCCTAAGCCTGTAAGCACCATCTGCCTCCGTGCTTGTATGTATCGTTTTGTCTAACTATTTAACTACCAACCAGAATATCTCGGCTGTGACATCGGATATCTGGCCTTCGATGTCAAAACTTCTCAATGCGCCTTGGAAGAACGTCGAGCGCAGCCCTGCTACCTCCGGTCCCGCCGCCTCCCAGGGTCTCTCTCAACGCACGGCTGGGGAAGTAAGTTTCAGCGGCACACGGCATACCATTTAGGGCTGATTTAGCGTTATGTATGATGAGTGGAGTTTACTGACGATACTGTAGGGATCAAGTCATGTTTCGCTGCCGGAGTTTCTCGACACGGTGCCCTCCGAAGCCTTGAGACTGGGGATACGTAGCAAGCCCGTGCACCATCTCTGGTCACGTTCTTTCTCCAAAGGTAAGTCTCGCTCTCCCCTTCCTCCACTTCCGGTAAATCGTTTTAATACGGTGGGCTTCTCAGAATCTACACTTTGGATTGCGCCGTCTCTAGTCTCCCGTCAGCCCCACTCGTCGTCATTTCGCTCCTACTCTACGTTGACTTCTTTGGACCGTCTTCGCCACGCGCCTAGTGTTATAGGGCTTTCAAGGTTGCAGCAACAGCGTTTCATATTTGGAGGACCATCCCACGGTTTATTGGCGCAGAAAGAGAAAACTGCGAACAGCAACCCCAATAGTGCAAACGCCCAAAATGCTTTCTACCAGGCCCTTCTTCGGGCCAATATGCCAGCGATTGTTGTTGAACGGTATAAAAGTGGTCATTTTGCTACCAATTCTCTTTCGGAAGCGATTTATTTCAAGGCCTTACAACGTGTTGGTGGAACCGATGCTGCTGCTTTGTCGGCCGCGGCGTCGGCCCAAGTTGGTAACTCGAATCTCAATTCTGAACAACTCCAAGCTATCGGACAGGCTGTTGCGGCTCAGAACCACGGTGGCAATGCCGGTATGTCGACCAAGGCAAACGGCACCGGTGCCAAAGAGGCTCCACTATATGTCGTTGTGGAGGAGTCGCTAGGCAGCGCCGTATTCCGATGGGTCAAGTTCTTGTTGTATTTTGGCTTCTTCACGTACATGTCTCTCGTCTTGGTCACTATCCTTGTGGAAACTACTGGTGTTCTGAAGAATATTAAAGGTCCTCAGAACAACGAAGCTCAGCCTCAGCAACAGACCGTCCGATTCACCGATGTGCATGGCTGCGACGAAGCTAAGGAAGAACTTCAGGAGCTGGTTGAATTCCTGCTGAACCCAGAACGATTTTCCTCTCTTGGTGGCAAGTTGCCGAAGGGCGTGCTTCTTGTTGGCCCTCCTGGTACCGGAAAGACGCTGCTGGCCCGTGCCGTAGCAGGAGAGGCTGGTGTGCCTTTCTTCTACATGTCTGGTTCTGAGTTCGACGAAGTGTACGTTGGTGTAGGTGCCAAGCGTGTCCGTGAACTGTTCACTCAAGCACGAAGCAAGGCACCTGCTATCATCTTCATTGATGAGCTGGATGCCATAGGTGCGAAGAGGAACGAAAGGGATGCGGCCTATGTTAAACAGACACTGAACCAGCTTCTCACGGAACTTGACGGATTCTCGCAGACCAGTGGAGTGATCATCATCGCCGCAACAAACTACCCTCAGTTGCTCGACAAGGCATTGACTCGACCCGGTCGATTTGATCGACGGGTAGTTGTTGATCTTCCTGATGTGCGGGGCCGTATGGATATCCTCAGACACCACATGAAAGATGTCCAAATCAGCACGGATGTTGATGTTGCTGTCATTGCGCGCGGTACCCCTGGTTTTTCAGGTGCTGACCTGGAGAATCTCGTTAACCAGGCTGCCATCTTCGCAAGCAGGAACAAGCAGGCAAAGGTTGGCCCGAGAGACTTTGACTGGGCTAAGGACAAAATCATGATGGGCGCAGAAGCTCGCAGCCGGGTTATCCAAGACAAGGACAAACTTCTTACCGCGTACCACGAGGCTGGTCACGCCTTGGTTGCTTACTTTTCGCCCTCGTCGACGCCACTTTACAAGATCACCATCGTCCCTCGCGGGATGGCTTTGGGTGTAACTCATTTCTTGCCTGAGATGGATACGGTTTCTAGGAACTATACCGAATACTTGTCTGACATCGACGTTTCCATGGGCGGCAAGGCAGCAGAGGAGCTTATATTTGGGCCTGACAAGGTCACTAGCGGCATCTCAGCGGTAAGCTTCTCATACTCTTCATTATTTGGGACTATTTGCTAATCATCTGTAGGATATCCAACAAGCCACAGAGACGGCTTTCACTCTGGTAACCCGGTTTGGGTACTCCAAGAAACTCGGAAATGTTGATCTTTCCACCAACTATGACAGCTTGTCCTCTGAGACTAAGCAGGAGATCGAAGGCGAAGTTCGACGCCTTGTCGAGGAAGCCCGCATGCGCGCTACGAACATTCTGACCGAAAAGCGCCATGAGCTGGAATTGCTGACCAAGGCGTTGATTGAATACGAAACATTGACCAAAGAGGAGATGGAAAAGGTGTTGAAAGGCGAGAAGCTCGAGAAGCTGGAATCAAGAGCATCGGCGCCACTCAAACTGCCCGAGGCCCTACAGGCGGCCAGGTTGAATCCGTCCACCTCGGCTGAAGGGCCGCCGACGTCGACTGCGTCGGATGTCAATTAAGCGGTTCTCGATTCATCATCCTCCTAGCTTATAGGGAACCCTCCCTTTTTCATTATTCCTCCTCTATAACTCCTCTCCGTTTGTTGATTGTTAAATGCATCAAGGATGAAGATCCTTCTTCTTGGGTGCTTTCATGGACCAGTTCCTTGGACCGTTATATTTTTAGTGTATCCGGTGTTAATTCCTGCGTCTTCTTTTCTTCATTTTTCTACTCGTCTCTGTTCCTGATATCTATTTTTTATGGAATACTAAATAACCGTGCATATGACATCTGGCATATGGGGTTTGGGAGGTGAGCGACGGCAAGCGAATGATTTGGCTGTATTGTAGTGTACATACATGGATATCAATGAGAAATTGTATGCTAACCTCATGTTCTATATTCGATCTATCCTAAGCATATCCAGATCTTGCTCGAGTATGCGTGGTCTAAACCCACGATCCCTGTATAATGGAGTTCCGCCTTGCTTAAGCCTGCCTAGGGAGATAGTCCTGACCAAGTCGCGCGAGTATCCACGCTGGTCAGACCCGATATGCTTTGTGAGACCAATTGTAATTCAAGCTACAGTATGGCTCGTGAAACACCTCACTACTCAATGGAGTCGATTCTTGATCAGTTTATTTATGCTTGAATGCTTCTTTCGAAGTCGACTACGAGCCATCCAGGTTTTCTGGTGTTTATTGATTCATTTTCTATTAATGTGCCTCCTTGGAGATTAATCACAAGGTATTTCAGTACCCTATCTCGCTAGTTCGCCCTACAGACCTAGTGCACTCAATCTGGCTACACCAAGTCGACAATCGTAGCTTTCAACGGAGCGTGTTGGTCACTTTCCGTCGTCTCCAGGGATATATACACTGTGAATGTGTGCATGAGAAAGCCGGCAATATTGCCTTACCCCGAATTTGACGCTCGAGGTGTAGGCTATCGCTAAGAGGTGCGCGGAAATCTTCTGCCTAGGGAACCATCTCTCCTTTATGTGTATAGTACTGAAGGAGAACATTGGGTTGGTATTAATAAACTCGAGCTGAGACATACCATCAATAAACAATGGGACACATCCAAGACCAAGAATCGAGGTCCAGATAACCCCAGCTTGTAGCACATCTTGAATGGCAGTCTGAGTGGAGGGTTTCTACAGCCATCTTCCCTACTTTGGCCCAATCAGCTGTTAGCCACGGAGCAGCAACAGCTCATAAAGGTAGTACCAATGAGAAAGACCCAACCGTGCCTGATGAAAGGATACAGGGCTCCTTAAGGGCCATGTTCGCGTACTATATGGCCGCAGTCCTGCTTGGTGCCTTGTGCTTGGAGAACGTGTATCAAATGGAAGTAGGGAAGACCAGGAGGACGAGAGAATAGTAGATCAAGAGGCAAGAAGAAGTTCAAGGGTATTGTTACTGGAATGTTGAGGGGAACTGCCGTTGACAGGTGACTTGACCACCTGACTCACCTGCTAAAGCGGCAATGTTCAGGCAGAGTAGGACAAGGCTACTGGGACTTAGTAGGTAGTAGTAAGTACCTGAGTCCCAAAATCGGCTGTAGGTCACCCCACCTTGCCTTGTCTCTAATAATGCACAGACAGCCGTGTGCATCATATGATGCATGAGATCTTCGGGTATAAAACACCTTGAAACCCCTGTCTATTGTCCTTACCGAAGGGGACATACCTTTTGTCTATAGTTTGTCATTAGTCACCAGAGCCATACCTACTCGACTTGAATAACGGTGGGCAAAGTTAGCCTGCTGATATATGCATTGAATTTCTAAATATTTATAAGAACTACCTGATGTAATGATCGGGTATCCAAAAAGACACTCCACCGCCGAGTTGGCCCGTACCCAGAACCCCAAGACATGAAAATAATAGAGAAAAAGAACAGAAAGACAACGCTAAATCGCAAGTTTCATCCCAGAATTATGTATATAGGTGGGTCTCGTTTGTCGCTTGTGTATGTATGCAATCATTCCTCCTCTGCCTCTTCAGCGGGATCTGTCCAGCCTCGAGACATCTCGACTGCCTTGCTCCATCGCTTATACAACTTAGAGCTCTGCGCGGCGGAGATATGGGGTTGGAATGTTGTGCGATTGGCGCGGTTCATGTTCTTGAGCTCGCTAAAGTCCTTCCAGATATCAATGGCGAATGCCGCCGCGATTGCAGCACCTAGAGCGGTAGTCTCGTGCATCGCTGGCCGTTCAACAGGGATCTGGATAATATCTGCCTGGGTCTAAGGGAACAAGTTAATTTCATGCTTCTTATTGTGTTAAGTGAAATAAGTGCGACATACCTGCATGCAAATATCGGAATTACTCATACCACCATCGACGGCGAGTTCCGACAATGCGTGTCCGCTATCCATCTCCATGGCATCGAGGATTGCCTTAGTTTGGAAGCAGGCAGCTTCCATGGTGGCACGAGCAATGTGTCCACGCTGCGTGTGCTGAGTTATTCCGACTAAGCCAGCATTAGTACTGATTCTGTACCAACTACTTCTGACACAGCATTGACTCACATATAGTTCCCTTAGCATCATCAATCCAATAAGGTGCAAACAGACCACTGAACGCGGTGACAAACACACAGCCTCCGCTGTCTGGAACCGTTGCTGCCACTTCACTTACTTTCCGCGAATCACGGAAGAAACCCATGTTGTTCATCAGGAAGGAAACACCACTTCCGGCAACAGCCACACTACCTTCAAGCGCGTAAACGGCTTTCCGATGCTTACCCAGCTGGAATCCAACTGTGCTGAGCAAGCCATGCTTGGAAATTACGGGCTCCTCGCCAACGTTGTAAAGAAGGAAGCATCCTGTGCCATATGTGTTCTTCGCTGTTCCAGGTGTGAAGGCACAATGACCGACTAACGCCGCAGACTGATCGCCAAGGCAGCTGGTGATCGGGACACCATCAAGCGGTCCCCCTCTGACCCATCCATATCCGTCCGGGTCGGATGATGGGAGAATTTTAGGAAGTCTGATCTTCTTCCTGTCAATGCCGAAGAACTCTAACAAATTATCGTCATAATCAAGCGTTTTCAGGTTCATGAACATCGTTCTTGATGCGTTCGTCACATCAGTCACCAAGACGTTTCCCTCAGGACCACCATTCAGGTTATACATGAGCCACGTGTCAACAGTGCCGAAAGCGAGCCTTCCTTCATCATATGCCTTCTTGACTTCCGGTAGATTCCGAAGCATCCATACTAAGGTGACGGAGGAGGGGTAAGTCGAGAGGGGAAACCCGCAGATGTTCTTCAACTCATCCGCTCCGGGTTGGGCCTTCAGCTCCCGAACTAGACCCTTGGTCCTGGTGTCGGGCCACGCGATAGCGTTATGCAACGGCTCGCCAGTCTCCCAATCCCAAACAAGCGTTGTCTCTCGCTGACTGGTGACCCCGATGGCTTCGATCTCTGACGGTGAGTGGCCAAGAGCCATGAAAGACTTCATCGCCTCCTCGATACATGTGTAAACCGAATCCACCAAGTCGAACGGGTCTTGTTCGTGCCATCTAAAAAAAAAAAAAAAAAAAAAAAAATTCGAGTCAGAATGGAGGGAAGAATGGGAGGAATATTGTACAATCAATCGGGGCTGCCACTTACCCTGAATGCTCGTGGATCTGACGGAATTCCATTTGGTACTTGGCGACGGGGACACCAGTACAGTCAAAGATGATAAAGCGGGAGCTCGTGGTGCCAGTGTCAATGGCACCAATAAACCGATCCTTCAAGCTGTCGCCATGACGGTTTTCATTCGGCTGCAGGAGAGAGCGATTGCCGTCATGTGTTTGGTAGGCGTGAATGTCAATATACGGCTGCTCCTCTTGCTCATCGACAAGAGAGTCGAGGTCGGACATATCAAAAGGGTTCCTCATTGTGATAGAATATTCTTTTTCTTTCTCAGTTGGTGACGCAAAGATCTATCTTTTCTCGTTGGCCTCTAAAATAGAGAGAGAGATTGGGCCAAAGAGAACGGGGTGGCGGGAAAATGAAGAATTGATTGGTGCAAAAATAGTGATGGTTTGAGATTGGGGTGGGAGAGTTTTACGTCCCTAATCCGGTACTTAAAAAGCGGAAGAGGGGAAAAGGAATAAGTGGGAGGGAGAGAAATGATGGAATTGGACTACGAAAGCAAGTCGGGGCGCGCGGCGGGGTTGATAATGATACAAGTCCAAGTTGCCCAGAGTCGAAAAAGCGGATGATGACGTACAAGTGACCGGAAGTCGGGTGGAGTGAGGAGTGAGAAACACAGAGCCAGGAATAGTAAGTAAGGAAGTAGTAGTCAGCCGCGAAGATCTGGAGAAAATAAAAGAGTCTTGGTGGTTCGGAGTAGGTGGAAGTGAAAGTGGATTGGAAGATCGGGGGAAGGTATGAGGTCACTGAATGGGTGCGCTTTAGTGGAGTGGCGAGGGAGAGGGAAAAGTTGGGAAGAGGAGGAGGAAGGAAAAGGGAGAGAAGAATAGGATCACTCAAAGAAACATCAAGAGGGAAAACGGAGACTCTTTATCCAGCACGGTGGATCTTTCCCAGCACGGAGGTTAAGGAATACTATTAGGTGTGCATAAGCTTGGGGATTATCCCTCCATTTTTAATTTTCTCCCCCGTGATCGCTTTTAGGTCCCTGTGGGAGGATGTACCTGTGGTGCAGGTCCCCTACGACTACTACTACTCCTACTACTACTACAGAACTTGCTATACTACGGGAGTCAATGAAGACCTACCCAGTTGGGTCGTCCCTACGACCAAGACCCCGTTCGTCCATGGCGGAGAAGTGGGGGCGTGGGGGAGGAAGCACTTTTTTCTTGCGCCTTCTTTTCCTTCTAGTTCTCTCTCAACTTTTTTTTTTCTGATCAGACGACCACACACCAGTCGTCAGCACCGACATCCTTTCCCTTCTTGGGTCTGGTCCATCAGCCCTCCCTTACTCAACTGGGGAATCCTGGGTTTTACATTCCCTTCAGATTGGACCCTACTGGCCCCCCCCTGGTTTAGAATAGCTTCTTATCCTTATTTTGACCTTTGGTTCGATTGTCCTTCCTTTTCTCTTTCGATGGAATTTCCACCGGATTCCCGTGACACTGGTAAGCTTTGGACTTGGAACGCAGGTGTTTCTGGACTATCAGTAGAGTACGTAGTACGTACATGTGCATCGGCAAGGCCTCCGGCCCTCTCTATAGGTCAAGTGGCAGAGGCTAAACTAAGAATAGTCACTAGACTTCCACATGACATCGATCATGGACCCATCGTAAGGGAATTTCCATGGATTTCTGTTGTCCACATTATCAGCTAGTTCGATGCCTAGACCACCCGCAAACAGTCGACTTCAATGCCCGATAAGCCATTGGACTCCAAACGGATGTAACAATTTCATTGTCTTGAATTGATTCGGGAAATTCATTAGCAATTGCTATCACTGGTTTCATTTAATTTATAAGTGCGAGCCGGAAATGTTTCGTGATATCAACAAGATCAAGTCCATGCAAAATCAATTGAGGTCCAATTGAGTGTCGAAAAGGACACTATTGTGCATCCAGACCTCATCTCTTAATTACCTTCGTTCAGATCGGAATCCCTGGCACACACACACCCCAGCCATCGTGGTCGTTCTTAGTAACAAATCCCTGCCAAGTCATTGCGACAATAGATAGAATAACACGCAGAGAGAAGAGGGGCCCTGCGGCTTTTCATCTGACTCCGCTATGTGGTTTTCTCATCTACTAGACGCTTGCCGATCGAGCACATGACAGTGTTCAATTTTCTCCAACCATTCCCGTTTAACGCTCTCGCCCCTCTAATATGGATCTAGACCCAGGTCCTTTTTACCCCTGGATCAATTTTCTTTTTGATCACTCGGATATCTTGCCTTAGATCTTCACGGGTCTTTTTGATTTTATCTTATTGCTAATTTTTTTTGGGTTTCTATTTTATTTAATTTTACTTTATTTTATCTAATCTTTTTCTTTCTTTCTTTTTTTTTTTTTTTTTTTTTTCTTTTTTTGCTTTTTTGTATTTGCTTGGCCGAGTTGTGGTCTGCAATGTTGGATATTTTCAGCTGTGCTATTTGTCCCTTCATATTTTAAGTGGTAGATCTCTGGGGTATTATTCATTACTCAAAGAGAATGTGGAAATGATTTTCTTCCCTGTTTTGATTGCATTTGTTTTTTTATTTTATTTTTTTCTCTCAGTCCCCGTCTAGCTAACGCACTAGTCATCTTGGAAGCCAGAACAATCGATTCCGTTCGGCCCTGTGATTTACGGAGAAATTCTGCAATCCGGATAGTCGGTTCGGCTTGGCCCAGTTGAGGGCCCTTTTCTCCTGCTGCCCTTGGCCACGGGATCAATTGTACCGACCAACAACACACGGACGTACGGCATCTCTCCTACCTGTGCTTTGGGAAGAAGGACACCTCAATCTGACCCAAAAGTGTGTTCAATTAACAATCCCGATACATTGTTTCCCACTGTTCTATATCTAAATCGCTGCAGATATGACATTATTCGTGGTTTTCGTAGGGTAACTGGGTCGCCACGACCCGGTTGTGAGCGGGTGGTGACGTCGTCGACCAGACTTGGTTTTCCTCATTTCCTCGGATTCTTCCAACGTTTACGTCGATTTACCCAGTAGCTCTTTTTTTTTCTTTGACCCTTGACCTCTACGCTAGACCGCTGCTAAGCACATGGAGCTCTGTCTCCAAAAAGGCTCGGCATGGGTTACTTTCCTCCCCGGGCATGAACACTGTTCGGGACCGTTGTTCCAATTGGGTGGTTTGACAGATATAAATCATGCAAGGCAGTCGATCACCAAGAACAATTCCAGGGAGACAGTACCTGGACAATAATATCTTTCATTATACCCCCCTGTCCAATCGAATGGATATACTCTCCTATACAACAATCTATTATTGTGAAAAAGTACCAGGAACCTCGAAGGCTGATTTCTTCCAACCGAGGTCTACAATCTATTACTAACCAAAGCATGAGAAAATAACAAGCAAACAAGACCTTGATGCCTAACCTATCAGGTACGGATATGGGCTGCTAAAAAGATAGCAAAACCTGTTTCCATTCCAACGTCATCACCCGTCGGATCTACACCGGATGACTTGTACAAACCCGTTCCCTTCCTCCTCGGAACTAAACTGATGAGGTATACGGTACACCGTACCCATACCTTCAGGCTTCCAGGCACTCAGGCTCCATTTGGCATTCGCCTTACAGGGACCGCCGTTTAGTTTCCTCGTTTGACTTTCCTCGGTTCTATCCTTGTTGCTAGACTAACTCCAGATCCTGGATCGAACTAGCCCTCTCCTTCTTCATATCCCCACATCCAAAGTTGGCTGGCTCTATTTATACTTTTGCAGGAACGTGGGCTGGCCGTGCCCTAGAATATATAGTGGGGAATATAAGCCTTTGCTGGGCGCCACGTTTATTTCCCTCCCCTCTCGTAGGACGATATTAGATTTAAACAAAGGAAAAGCACCAGCGTCTGCTGGGTTCTTGATTCCGCCTGTAATCTACAAGAAACTCAACCAAAAAAAATAGAGCCAAAGCATAATGCATCTACTATCACACCTTGCTGCCACTGACAGCTCAATCTCTTTCCATCCTCTCTCATGAGTGAGAACTTTTAACACAACCTGACAAGCATCGCGACTATGCACAGACTATCGTACGCTTATACAATCACCGCGGTTCCTGGGGAATCATCATTTACTCAGAGTCCTCCTCACCGAGCTCGGCCTTGCGGCGGGCCTCGGCCTCCTCCTTCTCCTTCTTCTGCAAGAAAAGGAGAGCATTGATCTTGTCTTTGAAGCTGTGCTCGGTGGCGGTGTTGGCGATCTGCTCACGACCGATCAAGCTGGCGACAATGCTGGCACCGACAATGAAGGTCAGGACAAAGCGGTACATGCCGTACCAGGCGGGAGCACGGCCGGCAGCGGCGGCACGAGCATCATTGTAGTACAGGAAAGTGAAAGCAAGGAACTGGCTGATCAAGGCATACTCGACGGGGAACATCAGAGTGGGCCAGGCGACAGCGGGGGCGATGACACCGGCAGCGTAGCGCTTGTAGCCGAGCTTTCCACCATATCCGGCCCACTCAAGACCCCAGTGGATGGCACCGAGGAAGGAAAGGATCTATTCCAACTCATCGTCAGATCGTCTTCAATGGAACTGTAGATTTCAATTGTACTCACCACAGCACCGTAGCCGACCTGGATGGGCTCGAGCATGTGAAGCATCAGCTCGGCACTCTGGCCAGAGAAGATGAGGCCATCACCGAGAGAAGCAGCACGGTTGATCTCATAGGAGAGGTAGACAGTCTCAAGAGAAGTGGCAACGTAGGGGATAACACCCGCCATGCCGAGGTAAAGAGCCTCCTTGGGAACATCGCTGAGGCTGAAGGTATCCTTGATCACTTTCTGCAATCACGTAGGCACAGTTAGTCAATTGCGACATACTTCACTCAGGCGCATTGAGTGTGCCGGAGTGATACATATCATGAACTCAATTCGGCACATACCGCCTCACTCTTGATACCGGCCATCATATCAGTATCCTCCTCACCTTCCTTGCCCTCCTGTACGGAATGATCAGCGATTGACGAAGTAAGATGTCAAGAGTTCTAGTCCTCTCACCTTGGGAGCGGTAGAGGCATGGCGGATAAGAGCAGTGGTCACAGGCTTGCGAGCAGCCAGAGCAAGGCTGGGAGAAGTGGTCGGGCGAGCGGGATAACGAGCGGAAGAGGTCAATGGGGCCTTGAACACATTGTTTGCAAGGGCCGAGCGAGCCACAGAGGCATTGGAGCTAGAGAAAGCCCTGAGAGCAGAGCGGGCAGCAACGTTACGGTAGAACATTGTCAACTAAGGCAGCTGATTTTTTTTCCGATGCCGGGTTAGCAACGATGACTGGAAGGCCCGGATAGATGTACGGGGGGGTAGACAAACCCAATTGAGGCGGGAAAGTAAGGAAGAAAAGGTATAAGAGTGGAGATGAGGGTATTCACCCAGAAATTGGTCGAGATGAACTCGTGGGAGTGGAGATGAAAGGCCGAGGAGACGAACGATCCTGGAGACAGCGAATAACTGAGGTGATATTATGAGGTGCGGTAATGACTTGCTCGGGGAAGCCATAGCTACCAACCCCGCAGGTGTCATACTGATGCCTCAGGCCCGACATCGGCCGGGATCGGGACAGTTCAGGCAGGTCAAATCACCACGAGGCAGGGCTGTAACCCTACAGTAAGTACGGAGTACAGAGCTGAATGAATGCGGCCAAGAAGGCATGGGGTCCAGCCATGGAAGGACAACCGACGTCACTGCTTGGCGATGCCCACCCGGCGTCAATGAGGTTGACGCAGCGCCCCCCCTTTAACTCTTTATCAGCCAACGCATGTTTTCCCCAGGTACCTTTTCGGGGACCTTTACCAGCGGAACAACAATTGGAGGAACCATCTTCTTGGTACCCAACTTCAAGCTCCCCTCACCTCAGGTTTTCTATCTTCTATCTCGATATCATATCTAAATCATCACACCATTTCCTCTCCCACCCCGCCCCTCTTTTCTTTCAATCTATTCTATATTTAGAGGGAATCTTCTTTTTACCCGGCAACTTCACGGGCCCCATTGGTGTCGCGTGCACATTTATTCAACCTCCTGGATGGCTCTGATTCATTCACTCTGCGAGTGAACTTAGAGCTCGCGCCTGTACGTCATTGTCTCTGGATCATCGTTGAGCTTGCTACTGTATACCACGAACGCTTTCGTGCTGACTTTCTTATCCCGTTTTCGTCAACTAGGCCGGCGTTACGGGGATAGACAATATTCAAGGTCTTTGCTCTAGAGACTGCCTCCCCCTACACCTTAGCGACAGCCACATCTCGCCATCATGTTGGAAGGGGTGGTGGCCAACTTACTCAATCGCTTCTTGGGTATCTACGTTAAAAACTTCGATGCCAAACAGCTCAACATTGGTATATGGTCCGGTGATGTAAAGCTTCGTAACCTAGAACTTCGGCGCGAAGCGCTCGACCAACTACACCTCCCCCTCAATGTCGTCGAAGGCCACCTCGGTGAACTCACCTTGTCCATCCCCTGGTCGAATTTGAGGGGAAAGCCTGTCAAGGTCGATATCGAAGATGTGTTTCTCCTGGCGGCCCCGAAGGAAGATGCCGACTATGATCCCAAAGAAGAGGAAAGAAGAGCGCATGCTCTCAAAATGGACAAGATTGAGAGTGCAGAGCTTATTAAAGAGCGAAACGCGGAGGGCATGAGCCAGGAAGAGCAACGACGAAATCAAAGCTTCACCCAAAGCCTGGTTACCGCGGTAGTTGATAATCTTCAGATCTCAATCAAGAATGTCCACTTCCGCTACGAGGACTCGATCGCTTCGCCGGGCCACCCATTCGCCGTTGGGTTCACACTGAAAGAGCTAAGCGCGGTCAGCACTGATTCTGAATGGAACCCGACCTTCATACAGTCTACCTCAAGCACAACACACAAACTGGCTGTCCTAGGCGCTCTGTCCGTCTACTGGAACACAGATGCAGAACTATTAGGTACGGGTCGAGGTTCCGACGTGGGCGCAAAAGCGCAGGGCATAAATCATGCGGAATTGATGGAGAGGCTGAAGTCTGGTATTGATAACGAGGGAAATAACCAATTCATGCTCCGCCCTGTTAGCGGTCGTGCTGGATTGGAATTAGACAAATCAGGAGAGCATGATCGAGCGGCCATCAAGGCACGTTTGTTGTTTGATGAGCTGAGCTTCGTTCTAGATGATGACCAATACCGAGATGCATTGATGCTCGTGGATCTCTTCCACTACTTCATTCGTCATCAAGAGTATAAGAAATTCCAGCCGAAGTGCCGCCCGAAAGAGGACCCCCGGGCTTGGTTTAAGTTTGCTGGAAACGCCGTCCTCAGCAAAATTCATGAACGCAATAGGCGCTGGACCTGGGACTATATCAAAGAACGACGGGATGATCGCATAGCCTATATCGATTTATTCAAAAAGCAGAAACGGGAAGGAACATTATCAGGGCCAGACGCGGATGAGTTCGACCGACTGCAGCGGAAACTTAGCTATGAAGATATACGATTCTGGAGATCGCTGGCAAGGAACCAGTTGCGCAAAGAAAACGTGGGTGTTAAGAAGCCTGCACGACAACAAACTTGGTCAGAATGGTTCTGGGGTGCTCCAAAGGAGGAATCCGAGGAGGAAGCAATGACCGAAGAACAGAGACAGGAGCTCTACAATGCCATCGACTGGGATGAAAAGAAGGCTATCACGGAAAGCGTTGATGAGCCTAGGGAGTGGGTAAAACTCCAAGTCAACTCCAGCCTTAGAGCCGGCAGTTTCACATTGAAGCGCGACCCTCATGGAAAGGCAAACGAAATTATGAAGCTAGTATTTGACAATTTCAGAGCAAAGGCCTTACAGCGCCCTGACTCTTTCTTCATAGATGTGAATCTCGGAGGACTTAGAGTATACGACGGGACAACAGAGGGGACGCTCTTTCCTCAGATTGTCAAAGTTAAAGATACTCTCCCGGTGCCAAAGAACCGTTTATCACAGATATCTGGGAACGAAGAGCTAGATTCTGAAGGGGTGGCTGATGGTATAGAGGATGAAGATAGTCTGTTCCATCTCCAGCTCGAGAAGAATCCTCTTGAAAGTGACGCGGACTCGGTAGTCAAAGTCAAGTTGAAGAGTATCGAAGTCATCTATAACCCCAGATTCCTTGTGGAGGTCGTCAAGTTTTTCGAACCCCCGGAGCGGCATATGGAGTCGATTGGCGCTCTTATGGATACTGCAGGAGCTACAGTAAAGGGAATTCGACAGCAAACTCGGGCTGGCTTAGAATTCGCCCTGCAAGAGCATAAGAAGGTCGATGCGCAGTTCGATATACATGCACCCCTCATAATCGTCCCGGAGAGTATAACTCAAGAGAGTTCACTTTGCTTGATTCTCGATGCAGGCCACATCAGTGTCAACAGTGAACTGGTTGACAGGCAGACCATGAGAGACCTCCAGTCGAAGCAGAAACGCCAATATGATGAGGGTGACTATAAGGAACTTGAGCATTTGTTGTATGACAGGTTCTTGCTGAAACTGGACTCCACCCAAGTCCTTATAGGCCCTGGAATTGACATCACCAAGTCACAACTTAGCTCTGATGTCTCCTCGAATAATTTGCATATTATCGACCGCATAAATGTAGATTTCGTACTTGAGATGTGCATTGTTCCGAAGGTCACTGAGCTTACAAGAACTCGAATTTCCGGGCATCTTCCAGAACTGCACGCGTCTATGTCCGATACCAAGTATAAGGGCCTGATGAAACTGATCGATATTGCTATCCCCCGCTTTGATGAGGGCAGCCAGGAATCCAACGTCTCTGGGAAAGGTCCAGAAGAGTCGTCTATTCCTGGAACAAGAGCAAGATCTTCATCTTTCCAGCCGTCAGTTATGAGAGAACTCCCTGCCGTCGATGAAGATTCTGACGAGGACTCCGACGATGAGAACATGAGCAAGAGTGTTGAGGGTCCGACGAATCTCCATCGTCGTGATTTTGAATTCAAGTTTACCGTTGGTCGCCTTCGTGGGTCATTGTTTCGCTCCGACCCGAACGACCAGCTCCATGATCACCTGCTAGTCGAATTGGTTGCTGAAGGGTTTGCGTTGGACTACTATATGCGCCCGTTTGATATGGTTGCAGAAATAGTTCTGAAGTCTTTAAGTGTGGATGACTATATTGAGGAGAATCCTGCGCCTGAATTCAAACGAATAGTATCCTCCAAAGGCTTCGACGCAGATGAAGATAAGGACCTGTTTCATCTCAAGTTTGTTCGTGTGAAACCTGAATCCCCGGAATTTCAGTCCACCTATGAAGGAATAGCAATGAACCTTGATGTTTCCGTCTCAACTATCAATCTTGTTGTGACCAGGAAAACGCTCCTCACACTTCTGGACTTTATCCTTCTCACGTTCACCAATCCAGAACAGCCAAGCAACCAAGACCTTCAGTCAGGCCAGACCATCCAGAACACAAGCACAACTGATCAAGAATCCCAGCAGGCTGGGAAAATCCGCATCAAAGCCGACTTAAAGAGTATCGCGCTCATTTTGAACAATGATGGTGTAAGGCTCGCTACCCTCAGCCTCAACACTGCCGATATTGGCATATTCCTGGTGGGCCGATCGATGCTTATCCAATCCCGTATTGGAAGCTTGACCTTGATAGACGATGTTAACACCGGTGCTCCAGAGAGTTCTGATCTTCGAAGACTCTTAACGATCGAGGGAGATAACTTTGCCGACTTCAAGTATGAGACGTTTGACCCGGACAGTGCGAACTACCCTGGATATGACTCGGAAGTTTTCTTAAGGTCAGGTTCAATGAAGATCAACTTCCTAGAGGAACCGTACCGTAAGATCATCAACTTCTTGGTCAAGTTTGGCAAGATGCAAGCGATCTTCAATGCTGCCCGCCAAGCTGCGGCGAATCAAGCAAACCAGCTTCAAGAAAATGCGTCCAGAATGAGGTTCGACGTCGTCGTCATGACTCCGATTTTGGTATTCCCTGGAGTCGTGAAGGAAGATCGCCCCCGTGATACGGTTACGGCCCATCTCGGTGAAATATACGCCAAGAACGAATTTGTTTCCCTAGAGGATGAGAAAGACAGCCCCGCTGTCAATGTAATATCTACTGGGATTCGCAACATCCGACTGACATCCAAGTTTCATTTTGAGGGAGGTGCAGTTGAAGAGCTTGAGATGATACAGAAAGTCAATCTCGATTTCAGCATATGTTATCTGGAGCATCAACCAGGAAATTCGCGGCCTGATATGGAAGTGGAGGGATCAATGTCTCCCATCAATCTTCGGATATCGCAGAAACAGCTTAAGTTTTTATTGGCGCTGTCTAAAACAGTGCCTGGGGCTTTTGCACCGGATACGGAACAGCAGGAGCTTGAAGCCATGCAAGCGCTTCCATCTTCTGTGACGGAACCAACAAAGGAGGCAGATTCCAGAGCAATTCAAAGCAGAAATGACCAGGATAATCTATTACAGGGCGCAAAGACGGACGAAACATGGGTCCGACTTGATATGGTTTTCAAGGTAGATGGTGTTGGGTTGGAGCTCATCCTCTCGAATGACGACGAGCCGGTCGGCCGTCTGGAAGATTCGAGCCTTTCGAAGTTCTCCCTCAATGACACAAAAGTAAAATTGCGCATGTTGACGGATGGTTCTCTGGAGTCGGAACTCCTGATCCACTCTCTCTCGATCCGTGATAGTCGCAATAAGGACACGAACAAGTTCAGGAAAATAATGTCCCTAATCAACAATGATGTCCAGCAGCAATTCATGGCCAGCGTTTCAATGTCTCCTGGGCCAGCCAAGCACCTGATAGCGATGCTGACCATTGATAGCCCGCGAATAATAGTTGCTTTGGACTATTTGTCCGCTTTGCAGTCATTTGCCAATTCCGCGTTTGCGACGGAAGAGTCAGTGGAAGAAGAGGAAAGCGACGACACACCGGAGGGGTCAGAACCCAGATCGAGTACCGCAGATGATACTGATGAGTCTGTCATTACGCCCTCCAGTGGGAACACTGCAGCTCCTCCTGCTGGGCAGATGACGGTGTCGTTCCGATTGAATCTCGTTGATGCCCAGGTGATCATGATCGCAAATCCCGCTATAACTCATACTGAGGCGATTGTGCTGGGAACGAAGCAATTACTCTTCTCTCATCAGAATGTTTCAGCCCTACAAATATCCAAGGTTGGTATGTTCTTGTGCCGTATGGACAAGTTTGAAACCAGTAGGCTTCGCATATTAGATGACTTCACTTTGGAAATGTCCATGGACAGCCGCCCACAGGAAAAAGGCTCTGCTTTGACCTCTATTAATGTTCATCTTGAGCCCCTTGTCCTCCGCCTTTCTCTCCGTGACATTTTGATGGCCATTCAAATTGTCAACAAGGCATCTGAGATGAGAGCTCAGAAACCCAATGAAGGTGAAACCGGCGAGGTGAAGAGAATATCTGATGGAAAAGGAACTAGTGCGAAGTCCGCAAGAAGGAAGTCGGTCGGCAGGCCGACCTCGACTGCACTTGCGCCAAGGTCACATCGCAACTCCACCGGGGTGATTGATACGACAGAACAAGAACTTATATCGCATCGCTCAGCCATCCTCAAGAAAGAAGAAATGAATGCCCAGATTGATGGTGTAAGGGTAATCCTTATAGGAGACCTACACGACCTGCCATTACTCGACTGGAGTGTCAAGAAGTTCACTGTGGACGTCCGTGACTGGTCATCGACGCTGAAAGCCGACACCAGCTTCGATACCTTCCTTAACGTGTATAACTTCTCTAAGTCAGCCTGGGAACCGCTTATAGAACCATGGCAGTTAGGCTTCCATATGGCAAAGGAGGTCAATCCTGATGTGCTTTCGATAGACGCCTATTCTCATAAGACGATGGAGCTCACCCTCACCTCTGCCACAATCGCACTGGCGTCAAAGTCGTTCCAATTCCTCTCTACTGATGAAGATGTTCTCTCAAAGCCACGAGGAGCCGACGCCCCGTACCGAATCCGTAACCACACAGGCTTTGACCTTCACGTTTGGGCTGATGTTATTGCAGATGAAGAAGGACCAGCGGCCAAATTGGCTGATGGTGAGGAATATCCTTGGAGGTTTGAAGACTCGACTGCCATGCGTGAAACACTCGCACCCGAAGGTCATGCCGGTCTTGTCGGTATCAAGCTTGAAGGAAGTGGCTTTGAGAGCGTGAGCCGTATTCCTGTTGTTCGGGAAGGGGAGATTCTGTACAATCTGAAGCCAAAGAAAGATGGCATTCTTCATCGACTTCTTGTTGAGGTTAAGTTGGGCACCGACAACGTTAAATACGTCACTATCCGCTCTCCTCTGGTTGTGGAGAACAATACCCAGATACCAGTGGAATTAGGTGTTTTCGATCCTCGTGACGGCCATCTTCTAAAAATAGAGAAGATCCTCCCTGGGGACTCACGGCCTGCACCTGTGGGAGCTGCATACATGCATTCTCTTCTTATTCGACCTGATCAAGGCTTTGGGTATGAGTGGTCGAACGAGCAACTACATTGGAAAGACCTTATGCGGCGACCAACTCGGACAATTAAATGCATAAGTGAGGGTGGACAGCAAGCGCCGCCATTCTACTTCCAAATGAATGCTACTTTCAATTCACGGGATCCTCTGACGAGCACATATCCGTACATGCGCGTCCGGATATTTGCCCCTGTGGAGATACAAAATCTTCTCCCGTACGATTTCAAATACCGCATCTATGATAAGAATACAAGGAAGGACTGGACTAATTTCTTGCGGAAAGGGGGCGTGAGCCCAGTCCATGTCGTAGAACTATCCCACTTACTACTTCTCAGCATCGACTTGGAGGATACTGTCTTCAAACAAAGTGATTTTGCTATAATCAATGGCAACGCACAAGACTTCAGAAGAGAGCACGTGTTGCCTTTGAAAGATGAAAGAGGCATCCAACTGAGACTGAAGCTTCACTATTTCAATGTGCCTGATAGTGGAGGCGCATTCAAAGTATCGATCTACAGTCCATATCTCGTCCTAAACAAGACAGGCCTCTCGATGGAAATACAAAGCAAAGGCTTCTTACAATCGGCTCGATCAGCAGCTGGACAAGGGCTGAGGGCTGATCCAAGGCACGGTGGCCGAACACTCCCTTACATGTACTCCTATCCAAGCGAGGATCAGAAGAACCGATCCATACTAAGGATAGGCGATTCTGCCTGGAGCAAGCCTCAGAGTTTCGAAGCCATTGGGAGTACATTCGAAGTTGTTCTTCCAGATAGACATGGTAGATCTGAGTTCCATTCCGGCGTGACTGTTGCTGAGGGTGAAGGCAAATACAAAATGACCAAGGTTGTCACCATTGCGCCTCGTTTCGTTTTGAAGAACAAGCTTAATGAGGATATTTTGGTTCGAGAACCGGGTTCTTCCAATGTTCTTGATATCAAGAGCGGTGATCTTGTACCTCTGCATTTCTTGCGCCAGGTTGCCGAGAAACAACTTTGCCTGTGCTTCCCCGGAGTCAACAACCAATGGTCCTCACCTTTCAACATCGCAGACATTGGTACAGTGCATGTCAAGCTTGCCAAGGCAAATCAACGCCAGAAACTCATCAAAGTGGACGTTATCATGGAAAATGCAACTCTCTTCCTGCATTTCAACCTTGAAACACGAAATTGGCCGTATTCCATGCGGAACGAGAGCGACATGGAATTCATATTCTATCAAGCCGTAAGTAGCTGGACAAAATCGAGATAAAGCTCATGTACTAATCTAATATTTCCTCTCAGAATCCAAACGTGGAAGATTACGAGGACGACAGGACAAATGGCTGGCGGCCCATCCGCTACCGTCTTCCACCACGAAGTATCATGCCATATGCTTGGGATTATCCAGCTACGAAGAACAAATCCCTCGTTCTGACATGTAATGGCAAAGAAAGGCATATCAAGCTTGCCGAGATTGGTAATCTGATACCAATGAGGATACCGCCAACGCAATATGGTGAACACCAAAAGATTGTCGACATCAATATTGTGGCCGACGGCCCCACTCAGACTCTAGTCTTATCGAATTTCAAGGCATCGAAGAGCATGTACAGACAGCAAAGAGGACAGACCTCTCAGAGCAGTTTGAGCACCGGGTTCGAAGTTAAGGAGTTGGATTCGGACGTTAACTTCAAAGCTCAACTCCGCCTTGGTGGTATTGGCATCTCTTTGATCAACCAGAACATGAGGGAGCTGTTGTACTTGACCTTCCGCGAGATTGATATTAAGTACAGAGAGTCCATGGTTTATCAAACGCTGAATACCACAATCAAGTGGATCCAGATTGACAATCAGCTTTATGGAGGTATTTTCCCCATCTTGTTGTACCCCAGCGTTGTTCCAAAGACCGGAAAGGAAATGGAGGCACATCCAATTTTCCACGCCATGATTACACGCGTGAAGGATGACTCCTATGGCGTACTCTACATCAAGTATGCCACCGTGCTTCTGCAACAAATGACACTAGAGCTTGATGAGGACTTTGTGTTCGCAATGCTGGACTTCGTGAAAGTCCCTGGTGCCTCGTGGTCCGAAGAACAGGAAGGAAAGCTTTGTGATGAAGATCTAAGGATTCCAGAGCCTCAGAGTGAAGGTGCTGGGCAGGATGTCTACTTCGAACTTCTTCATCTGCAACCCATGCAACTTGACATCTCTTTCATGCGGACAGAGCGAGTGAACGCCGAGGACACTATGCAACCATCGAATCCTCTAATGTTCTTTGTTAATGTCATGACCATGTCGATGGGCAACATCAATGATGCACCTGTTCGTCTTAACGCACTAATGCTGGAGAATGCTCGTGTGTCGCTTGGGGTTCTTGTTGGCAACGTTCAGAGACACTATACTCAGGAGTTCCTCCGGCAAGTGCATGTTGTCCTTGGATCTGCAGATTTCCTTGGAAACCCTGTTGGCTTGTTCAATAACGTCAGCTCCGGCGTTGCCGCAATCTTCTATGAGCCATACCAAGGACTCGTTATGACTGATAGGCCTCAAGAACTTGGTTACGGCATTGCCAAGGGGGCTACAAGTTTTGTTAAGAAGTCCGTTTTCGGATTCTCCGACAGCATGGCCAAACTTACCGGAAGCATGTCTAAAGGTCTTGCTGCTGCCACTTTGGACAAGGAGTTCCAGGACAAGCGGCGGATGTCTAAATCTCGAAACCGGCCGAAACATGCACTGTATGGTATCACGGCTGGCGGTAATGCATTCGCAACCAGCCTAGCAAGCGGTATCGGGGGACTCGCACGTCACCCACTACAGGGTGCTGAAAAGGAGGGTATTCAAGGGTTCTTCAAGGGTGTTGGAAAGGGTGTCTTAGGTCTTGCTACGAAGCCGGCCATTGGCGCCTTTGATCTTGCTTCAAGTATGTACACTTGTGCGATTCATAAATCTCAGTTACTGACGATTTTATAGATCTTGCTGAAGGTGTACGGAACACTACTACTGTCTTTGATGCAGAGGGCCTAGACCGTGTTCGTCTCACGCGCTTCATTGCAACAGACGGCATTGTGCGACCATATTCACAGCGGGAGGCACTGGGTCAGTTCTGGCTCAAAACAGCGGACGACGGCAAATACTTCAGCGAGGATTATATCGCGCATCTAGAACTTCCCGGCAGAGACATGCTGGTCATGTTGACATACGACCGTATAATGCTTGTGCGCACCAAGAAGCTCCAGACTGAGTGGGATATACGCTTGACCGACATCCAAACAATATCTAAAGAGCGCACTGGCATGAGTATTACACTCAAGGGGGGTGCTAATGGCCCATTTATCCCGGTGCAGGATGAAAGTTCGAGGAATTGGCTGTACCGCCAGATTGCCATTGGTAAGTGACAACTCTCATGACATAATACCTTTCTTTCAGGGCAGTATTAATGTTCTCTGTGCTAGCTGTGAATGCATTCAACGAGAAGTACAACAGCAAGGGTTAAATAGAAGTATTGAGCTTATGTCCTTCATAACGACGTTACGCTAAAAGATGGGGTTTGCTTTACCAGTGAGGCTAAAATGGGGACCAGAGGTGGCTCTATGTTTGATGGATACCAGGCATTCAATGGTTATGTGTCCATTGAATGCAAAAAGTGGTTAATTAGTAATGATTATGGCCGTTTTTCTTCTCTTTCTATTCTTGTTGACATGTTTTCGAAATATGTACATATATACGTCGGGTCTTTGTAACCTTTCGCACCATTTTTATCTTAATGCATATGGGATTGTATCAAAAGTATACAGCAGGCTGGCCGAGTTTTGCCAGTTTCAAATACGGCCACCATACGTTCATATGTATCATGGTCTGAAAAATATTCAAAGTAGTATTAGAACAAACAAGAAAAGGAACGAACCAACCAGACTACCAAATATCAGGAGAGAGAGAGATAGAGAGAGCCCAAAAAGAAAAAAGTAATTCCGATGCGGGGAATCGAACCCCGAGCTGCTGTGTGAGAGACAGCGATGTTAACCATTACACCACATCGGAGTGGTTCTTGAATACAAGTTTCGTAAAGCTGCTTATAAAAGAAACCAGTTCGGAGCAAACTGCCATTGCCCTAATTCGGAGCTCTCCACCTGCACTCCTTCTTGACAGTTACTTCGTAGCCTCCTCTATGCCATTACTATGACGTATCTCTTTCCTCTCCATATTGAAAAACCGTTGCATGTAAGATTTATTGCTCGACCGGGCGTGGTAACGCGACTTTTGATGCATGGGTGTCCTGTCTCTTCTCACCGCATTGGGCTAGCGAACGTTTACTGTTTTCTGATACATGCAACTGGATGGTCTGTTCAATGGTTTGAAGGTGTGTTCGGCCACTTCTATAATTATATATATATATATCAATGTAACCATGATAAGTGGATATCTAAAGATAAGGTATCGTGAAAACCAATCCAAAACTGTAGACCATGCTAATGTAACAAAAAGGAGGGATATCATCTGCTCTCTGCACGCTCCACAAGCTGATCTTCCAGCCCCATCGGCTCCCAAACATCCTTTGCTTTCTTGTTCTGCACCCAGACAACATCTCCCTGGACAAAGGCCACCACACCACCCTTTCCGGTAGCACTTGCTGTGATCCTGAAGAGAGGTTGGCCGTTCTGCGGATGGGCTTCTCGCAACGGGAGCATGATGAGCCCCTGTTCTGTGCACCAGGTTTCGAGGATGTCTTTGAAGGCGACCTCTTCCACGACCTTGGGCTTGCGAGCTTTCGTGGATGGTGCTTCCGCTGGCACATGGGGTTTTTCCTGGTGAATCTGCTCTGCAGTGGTGGATGATGGGGGTGGGAGCTCTGCAGCAGCACGATCGCCCAGGCGAGATGCAAGGTCCATGGTCTGCAAACCTTTCTTCCACTCGTCATCGACGATCGTCAGCTCGTTGACATCTTCAGGAATCTGGGTTCGCCACCAGGAGAACCACTCGCCAACCTCCTCGTAGTTCGGGTCATTGGTGAGCCAAATATACAAAATATTGTGCCACTTAGGGAAAAATTCGGCAACCAGTAATAGCCCGAAGACGTTAGGCTTGAAGAAATCTTTCCATTTGAAGATGTTTTCCAGTGCTGAGACATCTTGGTCTTGTGGGTTCACTTCGAAATCTTCACGAAGATGACGACCGAATCGTGGTAAGAGGTGGTTTCGTAGACAGACGTCAAACTCTGAGCCCAGGGCATCGCGCCACAACTCAATGCCATCAACCAAGCCTTTTCTAAGGTCCCAGGAATCCAAGACAACGCGGAATTTTCTCTTCGCATCTGAAAGCAGACCTGTAGGCTGTCTCGGGTTTGTGTGTCGTTCATCAAGATACTGTAGCCATGTGAATAGCCACCATGGGAAGCGAGAACTATGCTTTGAGGAAGTATGGCGTCTACTGCTGCTTCTAGGTTTCCATTCTTTCAAAGCACTAGTGAGCTTCGGAACCACGAGTTGATCAAGAACGTTCGCCAAAACAAAGTGTGGTATAATCTCTTTCCACGCAACAACGAGAGAGGTGGCCGGCCTCGGGTCATAAACGTCCCAGTCGTTGAGGAGTGCTGAGCGCACACGAGGTAGCCACAACGTGTATATCATACTTTCGTAAGGTGAAGTGGATTGCCGTTGTGCATTTTGATCGTCTTTCTTCCGGGATAGAAGGGGCTGCAGGCGACGAAGATTTGGTACCAGGTATGTCGGATCTTGAAGAGGCTCCCATTCCTCCATTGCTTGGCGGAACAGAGGATGAATGGCCGCGACAGCTGTCTCAGGGAGACGGTATTCATCGATTTCATTTCTATACTTGATTTCCAAGGATTCCAGCTTCTCTGTGACTTCGTCGAAGCGTCCCCGCGTACTGTCCTCTTGGAAGATTTCCAAGCCCCCGATGGCAGCGACCAACTCTGTCAGCTGGTCCATTCGGAGTTGTTGTGTATCCATTTGCCCCACAAGCTGCGCCTCCTCTAGATCGATAAACTTCTTCCTTTCAGCCAATCCTTTCCATTCATCTGCAAAGGCTTCTAGGTCATGGCGCGCCCGTTGTGCAATCTTGAGAGCTTCCCCTTCACCGGGTTTGACGAATTCGGACGGGGTCATCAAGCCGGCAGTAGAGGTTAACACTCGCTGTTCCTTTCCTGTGGCATCGACCAACGACTTCAAGACATTTGGTACTTCGAGACCAGCCATATCTTCCTCCATCTCTCGAGCTGTGCGGAATTGAGGCTTCGCGCGTGGTACTGGCGTACCAGTACCGCTTCGACTACCCTGTTTGCGCGCCTCCTTCTTTTTCTGCCTCCTCTTTCGTTCTTCATCTGAGCTATCCTCTACCACTTCACCTCGTAAGGCTGCCGCTCGTTTTTCCTCCTCCCGTGCTTGCTTCGTCTTTTCTCGAACAGCGCCCAACCCAGCACCCTGTGGCCGGGCCTGGGCTTCAATTGGGTTGACGATACCTTGACCAGTCGAGCCGAGACCCTGACCTTCAACATAACCCATCTTGGCCATCATGCGTGCGGCGAAGGAGTTTCCTCCCTTCATCCCTTTGCCGGCATTGCTGGCGCCGCCTCTGGGATTGGCTGACTGCGTGTTGTTACTCCAGGGATTGCGACGAGCACTTCCTAAGCCACCGTGCGACGGAGGCGACTCTGAGCGTGACGATGCCCTAGCGAACCCGCGGAAGCCCATCGTGGGGCGAAAATCTTCTTCGTCGGAGCTCATGTCGGCGATTTTACGTTTTTGGCCGGCGGATGGTGAGGCCGGGGGAGAATCCGAATCCATGACCGATCGCAGATGTCAAGACAAGGTGTAAGTAGTAACTCAGAGTCGTCGGAGAGGTTCGAAAGGCAATGAAACGGTCAAACGACACGTTTGAGAGCCACGAAGGAGCTGTGGGTTGAGATACGCACGATAACGAGAAAGGAAAGTTGATTATCGGACATTTCGGCGCGGGGAAAATTCAAGTCCGAGGGGCCGAGCAACAATGACGTTCGTTGCATCGAATCTCCCTTCCGGTTATTTTTCCCTCTTCTTCTCCTCTTCTTCTTTTCTTCTTTACCCTCTCCTCTCTTTGGCATTTCGTCACTACTTTGTAACGTAACTCAATTCCATTGATACATAAAAATCACATATCAACTATGGCTGCCTCTCTTATCCGTACCTCTGCCCGTACCGCTCTTCGCGCTGGAGCTTCGGCTACTCCTAAAGCTGCGGGTGTTGCGGGTTTGACCTTTGCCCGTGGCAAGGCCACTCTGCCTGACCTGGCTTGTATGGCTCTCCCCTTCCCTTGATGTCGTCAATTTGCCCCTCTGTTGTGTTATCTTCCGTTTTGTCATCTTTCTCGGCTATTTTGGCAGTGCGAATGAGTAGATGGGTTACGCTTGTCGCTCATGACGCCCCGGAAGCACGTAATGCAATGGTTGGTTGACTGAATAACAGATGACTATGGCGCCCTTGAGCCCTCTATCTCCGGAAAGATCATGGAGCTTCACCACAAGAACCACCACCAGACCTATGTCAACAGCTACAACACCGCCATCGAACAGCTCCAGGAGGCCGTCGCCAAGGAGGACATCACCACTCAGATCAACCTCAAGCCCCTGATCAACTTCCACGGTGGTGGCCACATCAACCACACTCTTTTCTGGGAGAACCTTGCCCCTAAGAGCCAGGGCGGTGGTGAGCCCCCATCTGGAGCTTTGGCCAAGGCCATCGACGAAAGCTTCGGCAGCTTGGGAGAGTTCCAGAGCAAGATGAACGCCGCCCTCGCTGGTATTCAGGGAAGCGGATGGGCTTGGCTCGTCAAGGACAAGCAGACCGGAAACATCGGCATCAAGACCTATGCCGTAAGTTCCTCCTTGTGAGCGCCTAAGGATACAGGTAGCTAACTCCCGACCAGAACCAGGACCCTGTCGTTGGTCAGTTCCAGCCTCTTCTCGGTATTGATGCTTGGGAGCACGCCTACTAGTAAGTTTTCTTGGACTAGATATCTACCAAGCAATAACTAATGCCGTGTTAGCCTTCAATACCAGAACCGCAAGGCTGAGTACTTCAGCGCCATCTGGGACGTCATCAACTGGAAGGCGGTTGAGAAGCGCTTCTCGTAAGCGTGCAAAAGTGTTGTGAATTGACGCAGCTTGATGAGCGCTTTGTTTCAGTTGTGCCCAGAGTGATACTGTGTAATGTCTGATCAGGCTGTACTTGTAGCCCTAATGCAATTGGATACGCCTCGTGTATATATAAACTCATGTTCGTTGAACGTAAATAATTTTGGGGAAGCTGCACCAGCCACAGTGGCTGGATCACATGCTCCCGTAGCATTCCCGCAGGTTCCGGCAAGCTTATTTTCTTAGTTTGGGATCCGCTCCGCCCTCTCCGGATCTTCTTCCCTCATCTCACCTCTCAAGCGATCAATTCTCTCGAAATGTCTGCAGAAAGCCCGGGAGAAAAGCGC
Organism: Aspergillus flavus; assembly: GCF_009017415.1. Classification (NCBI taxonomy): domain Eukaryota; kingdom Fungi; phylum Ascomycota; class Eurotiomycetes; order Eurotiales; family Aspergillaceae; genus Aspergillus; species Aspergillus flavus. The sequence goes on along the minus strand of NC_092409.1, from coordinate 5,009,777 downwards.
GGTGGGTTTCGGGCGTTCTTCGCCGGCGCCCTCCGACCTAAGAAATCCCGTCAGGTCCTCCGAAAGGCATCGACACCGAATCTAAAGGAAGGTCTACAAAGCAAAGATGACGTCCCGGCGATGCCTTCACTGACCCCATTGGAGGCCCACCGACTCAAATACCGAGAAGTAAATCTTCAGAAAGACACACAGCTAGGCGAAACCCACGATCATACCGCAATGCTGCATTCAATCGGTGTTGGAGAGCTCGATCCGTCCGATCCACACGCGCAACTACACGAATTCGACAATAGACCCCCAGGCGAGCCTATGATTGCGAGCTTAACATCGGACCTCTGGGCCAAGGTCACCGAGTATCTCAATCCCGCCGAAAGAGCCAGTCTTGCCTTCTCCAGCCGAACACTATACGCTCGTCTGGGCCGCGAGCCCTGGATAACAATAAACCTCCCAGAAAACCACGACTACAAAGCGGACTTTCTCATCTCCCAAGATAGACTACTCCCTCACCATCTCCTCTGTTTCCCCTGCGGCAAATACCACCGCCGCACACAAGAAGGCTACGAAAAGCTCCAACCCGCAGACATAATCAACCCGCTCTTCGATTGCCCCAACGCCCGCAACAACGCCCTCCCAGCACCCCGCCACCGCATCACCCACGGCCGAGTCCTTTACTTCACCTTCCACCAGCTAGTCATGCGCGCATACCGATTTGGACCCCGCTACGGCATCTCAGCCGACTCTCTATCCCGTCGCTGGCGCCGGGACGGCTGGTCCCACCAAACCCGATACCACATCCATCAGGGTCGACTGCTCATGCGAGTCGTGAGCACCTGCTTCGCCGAACCAGGCCTCAGCGCCAGCCAACAGCGACTCCTCCTCTACTCGCGCGACGACTACTGGCCGTACTTCTCCGTCTGCGCGCACTGGCGGGATGGCGAACTTATGAACGTTTGCAAATGCGCCCTCGGCCACATCCCCGTCCCCCGCACCACGAACGGCCTGCAGGGCCTCGAACACCGCGCAAAAGATATGTACCACCGTCGAGAGCACAATCCCAACGCCCTCGCGTCGCTCTGCGGTAAGTGTCGACCTATGCGTCGCTGCCCCGAGTGTCCCTCCGAGTATCTGGTCGAGGTCAAGCTCACCGAGGACCGGAGTGGTTCGCATCGCAACTTATTCCGGCATGCGATTGTGGTGACACGGTGGAGTGATTTGGGGGATGGGCGGTCGCCGCGGCTATCGAAGGAGTGGGCGGCGATTAATGGGGACGAGGCGGGTGAGGGGTATGATTCTTTTGAGAAAATAGGGAAGAGGGCTATTTCGGGGATTTTTGAGTCGGCTATTACCGATGATACTTTGCCTGGGCAGAGGATTCTTTCAATGAATCCTAAGGGAAAGAAGTTGGGTGAGGCTGGGAATAATTGGTATTGAGGTTCCTTATTTATACTTTGCTCTAGGCGTTATTTGCGGTGGAAAGCTTGGGGTTCTTTCGGGGGTGATTTTTTGTATTATACTGTATTATACTCGAGTAGGAGTTTGGGTTGGATGGGTTGGATGGGTTGGATGGGTTGGATGGGTTGGATGGGTTGGATGGGTTGGATGGGTTGGTTGGATAGGTTTGTGCGGATTTATATAGATTGGATTCATTGGCCGACTCATAAACCAGTATTGCTTCTACGTTCAGATAGTGTATGTGACAACGATAAGAAAAAGACGATCTTGAAACTCATACATAACTTCATAAGATATACACATTTCTCGAAATTAATAGATAATTGATGCTTCGAGGAGAAAGGGAAACAACAAGAAGAAAAAGAATAATAATGATCCACCAACAATAAGAGATTAAAGACAAAAGATGCCAACGAATGTGGAACCCCCAAGATGCAAACATAATAATTAGACATCAATCATCAAGACTCAAAAATCACTTGAATATGCAAACCACTGTAGGAAATGTGACAAAAAGGAAATTGATAGAGAGTGACTGGGGTGAGGGTAAGATAAAAGGAGGAAAAGAAAGAGAAATGGAGGGAGAGAACAAAACGTGGGAAACGAAGTAAGGATAGACAACGGTAGCTTGTACCAACCAGACACCAAAAGACAAAAGAAATCCAGACAAAGACTCCTGACTTCTCAGACACGACTGCTATGCAAATATTGGTACAATCCATGCCATCTGTTAGACTAGAGCTCGTGGGGTATCGTGACGCATTAAAACAAAAGAACTAGAGTAGACCGTATAGCGGTGAAGAGATAATGGCTGCTGATGTTTTCCGTTTGCTTTTCTTGTTGTATATCGTGTACGCGGGCTCTCAAGATCCGACTAAACACGGCGGCGACGATCCACGTATCTAGGTCGTCGTGCCGCGTCTTCTTCTACCCAAGAGATCCGTTTCGTGCTAGACGCGAAGTCTTCAACTGCAATGTTCATGGAGGCTAAATGGGTATCCCTAGCCTCAGCGTTCGCAATGGGAAACTCATAGGCTAGACGGGAGGGGGTTCTGTCCTTGACTGACGCATTGGACTGCGTGGACATCGCAGAAGAATCCGGGTCGGATTTCTTATTGGACGACCCAAAACCGCTGGCCCCTTTCATCCAGCCAAAAATTCCAAGTGAACTCCGTCTTTTGTGTCCTTTGCCGGGAGATGAGGGTGGCTTGCTCGTGGTACTATGGGACAACATGTTGGAATCCGTAAATGAATGAGGAAGGGTTCTGCGCATATCGTCACCCTTTGTATCGGCATATGTAGGGGCAGGTATACGGCCATTATCATATGATGTGGGCGAGTTATCGTTTTGATTTGTTCTACCCGGCTTCGAAGGTCCCATTTGTCTACTCTTTGGAATGATTGGAGAGGGTGCTCCATCTTGTTCATTCGTGGCATCAGGGATGGGTGATGGTTGGAGTCGGCGGGTCGCTTTTGAGCTTCCAAAAAATCGAGGCCGAAAACTGATTTTTCGTCGAGGTTCTGGGTCCGGCTCGGGCTGGCGAACAGGTTCCAATGAGCCTAGATCGAGCGTGGGTATGATCGGAACGTCCGGAACAGTCGAGTCGACGCTATGGCGACGCCCAAGGAAGGAGGACTGGCTTGGAGCTCTAGTACCACCTAGTCGAGACTTGGTAGGAACAGTGCCAATTGCTGGGGCGAGAGCGCGATTCTTCCCAGCGTGGTTACCGGATTTCGCTGCTTCCACCCAATCTTGAGGGGTGAGGGGTGGTGATGTAGATGGCGTATCCAAAGTGGACTCTTCAGCCTCGTCACGCCTAGGTGATGAGTAATAGTTGTTATCTATCTTCGAAAGAACATGTTCCAGGTCATCTTGATTGAACAGCACTCCGTTTCCATAGTAGCCAATGTTGGGTCCATGGACCGGCATTTGGCTTTGCATGTAGCCGGTTCTCGATGATATGCTGTTCAAGGGAAATATAGCAGGCGCTTCATCTCCTTCGTTGGGACTAAGCGGCGGATGCATAACCTCACTGACATTAGTATCTGTACCGTCAGTCAGCCTGCTATTGCCGGAACTTTGCCTGGTTGTCAGTTCATCTGCGGAACGAGGACGGCGGAGTCCCCGCTTAAGAATCGCAATCTGATCACCCTGGCTCTTCTCCGTGGCGCTGCCATTCGACCTATTGGTGCCGAATGCATGTGCGGTACTCATCGTGTCAGGGGTAGGAGGTAGCCTGGAACTTCCAAAGACGCTGTCTATCTGTGTCTTTTGGCTGGAGCTATTATCACATGAGACACTTTCAAAGCTTGGCTTAGCGGTGTCTCTGAAGACATCCAACACAGGCCGAATAGTCATTCTCGGGGTGTCTTCTGGATCAATATCTGGCTTGGGCGGGGTCCATGAGCTAAAACGTAACCGATCCCTTTCCCGATCTTCTCTCGTAAGGGGTGAGAACACGGAACTCTGCGCTGTCGACGCTCTTTTGCGAACGGGTATTTCGATTTCATCAAAGTCGTTACATGACCCAGTAATATCACCTATATGTAATTCACTGCATTCACTCAGTGCGCTAAGCCTCGGAGAGTCGGGTTCGCCGGTCTCGTTCATCGAGTGGAGACTTTCCGAATTCGTGAGTATACTCATTTCAGAGCGAGACTGGTCATCGGCAGGATTATAGACACTTCGCAGGGCTGCCGTGTTTTTATTCTCGTTATGGAGAAACGACGGTGCTCTCTTGAGATGGCGTGTGCCCGACGACCTTCGGCGATGCTGGTCACCAGGTGTTACACCTCTCTTCGAGGATGTCCGTTCTGGAATATCCACAGGGGTAGGGGAATTGGGCGTTTCAATAGCTGGGCCTGGGCCATCACGCGTAGGAGGCCGGGCTGTAGAGGGTCTAGAATGGTCTCCGACTGCTTCTAGCTCTTCCACCCTCGCTTCGAGCTGACAGATTAATTCAACAGCCTCCGTGACAGCCTGATCTCGTTTATCAATTTCCTGCCGTAATTGCTCGTTGGACTCCCGCAACCTCTGATTGTCTTCTTCGGCATCCCGCAGCTCCTGTAGCTCGTCCTCTAAATCTCGCATACGTTGAAGCTCTTCTTCCATTTCCAACATCCGTTCAAGTTTCTTTTCCATTGCCGCCATTTGTTGGGCACGGTGAAAGATCTCGAGTTTCAAGTCAAAATTCTGCTTATTCATCTTTGAGATATACTAGCATTCTATTAGCGACTGCAGGATCGTAATAGAAGCTATCATAGTGCCACCCACTTGGTCCATTTCTCTCATCCCCATCTCCCGGGGTTGCTTTAGACCCGCAGCCAGAGCATTATTGATCTTTCGCTGCCGATCAGAGCCCGGCTCTTCCTGTGACTGGTTCTGGGAATTGGCGCGGGAACGGCCTGGCGTACGAGGCGTACGGGGTCCATTATCATCCATATCTTCTGAAGCTGTTCCTCGCGACCCGCGAGTCGCACGCTGCTCTTTCAACAGGTCTTGTAGCAGAGAGGAGGATGGGTTCACCAGCGATGTTGATCCAGGTTCGGGAGTTTCTACAGAGGGCCATTATGTTAGTATTCCAGGCATTATGTATTAGACATGGAGTTGCCCAATGACTTATTGATTCCACACCAATCATATTGCAGACATACTTGATCTAGAGGTGTGTGAGCTCGGCTTGGGCGAGCCGGTCATAGAAGATAGATCATGCGGCCATGACATTTCTGTATGATACATTAACATCACCAGAAGCTCCAACGACCTGCACCAATCGTACCAGTATTCATTTGCGACGGAGTATCCATCCTGATCCGTCTCTTGGCCCGAGTGAGCGCTGGAGGTTTTGGCGATTCGGAGTTACCTTTGAAGAAACAAGTGACTGGTTAGTATACTGCTATCAAGTCTGGTATCCCTTGAATGATTCAAGGGAGGGGAGGTTGGGTTAACCAACTCTTCAGTTTGGGACTCTGTCTCGGGGGTGTATCACCAGTTGGGAGAGCCGTGACCGGGGAAGGGTATAGGCAATGTCGCAATGACGAAGGGGTGGCCGAGTGCACCGAGGCGGTGCTTCGCCTTTGGGGTGTTTTGTCCATGCCGGTTCGAGATCCCTAGATGGCGAACTCGGCTACCGAACGCGCATAATTGACAAGATGCACGACACGACTTGGAGTGCAGTAGAACAGTACGATTGTGTCCACCTAATGCGCGCGTTTCATTAGAGGCGGAAATTTAAATGGACAGGTCGAATGAGAGAAAAAAAAAATCTAGATTCACACTCGCTATTGGTTGAGTGGCGATGCGAGGAGTTTGGAGCAGCGATACAAGTCGAGAATAGATTCTCGTGAATCGCAGGAGCTGCAGGGAATTGGCAGGGTAACAACTCACATACAGCGAAAGTGCAGCGCATAAAAACTGGTAGCGAGGACAGTACGTAAACCTTTGGATGTGAGGGGAGAGAGAGGAGAACAGATTAAAATGTGACGGGAAAGCGTATGACGAGTCGATCTTCAGAGCCAAGAAAGGGAGGGTGACAGAGAGGAAGAGTAGGTAAAATAAAATAAAAAAAAAAGAATCCCCACACTGCACGATCCCATTACAACTCTCTTTCTGGTTAGTCCTGATTTCTGCGAACGGAGTATTATTCCCCTCAGTTCGGAATGTCTGGTTACCATGCGACAACAATTGAAATCACTGACAAGAGAGAGGAAGTGAATGCTGTGACACCTTTTGACACTTGATTGTTGGTTAGTTGCGTTCCCAGTGGTTCATTCCTTTATCCAAGAATTCAGTTCATGCAAGTTTCCACTCTCTCAACAACCCCCAATTTGTCGTCCTAGTACTCCGGACTCAAGTCTACAATCAAGCGTGATAGGTCCCCGGCAAAGACAAGCACTAAAACCACTATAGGCATAGTCGGGACCTTACGGTAGTCCCGCCGTCGGTTGATCATCCTTTCCTGCTAACTCAACGCAGTCTTGTTGAAGGGGTTCATTCTAAGCAGACCAATCGGAAGGCCACCTTCCTCGGCTGTTTCATTGCTCACCAATGAGCATTGCAGATTCCATTTAATTAAAACTCCAACCGTCGTAAGGGCTGGACTTGGCTAGTTCGACTAGTTAAAGGAGTTCAATGCTGGAAGGTTTCCCTTCTTTCCATTCCAGCCGTTTCAACCTTCTTCTACCTATCCAGCTGATCATGTTAAGGTTGGAAGGGAGACTTTTCTTTTGGTAGGTATTCGAAAGTCACATCCCGCAAGAAATAATCGACATCCCATGCCTTCCACAATACTTATTAAAATCCTCCCAAGAAACAGATTTTCAAACTCAAGACCCGATGCTCCAGTTCAGCCACGACAACTAGAAGCTACTAAGTTGCTATGTAAACAAAGCCCCACAAAAGGATCAGCCCACGATGCCGCTTCTCACTTCCAGGTACACCGCCAGACGTTATTCCTAATTATACTCACACGGTCTTGTATCTTATATATAATATGCTCGATGTTAATTAGTAATTTACTGTATTTATCGCATGTACAGTAAGGTTAGACTTTGATAGTAGGTCCTACAGATCTCTCCAATTTCATACAATACTCTATATAAGACTAGACTATTGGTACACCCTTGCCTCTATCATATATATATATAGCCTGGATCGCTCGTTTACAGCTGTTTTTAACTGTCTAGGGTCTCAATTTATAGGTATATTAGACGAAGATAGAACACCATGAAACTTGATAAATCCAAGTCTACTGTTGAGAAAGTCAAATAGCTCGCAAGAAATAATCAACTTCCCATGGCCTTACACAATACTTATTAAGATCCTTCTACGAAACATGGATCGAGTGTTAGTGAAGGGCACATGATGTGCGCTCTAGGAGTATCAATCAGGAGGTCAAACGAACGTGGGGGTGAGGACCAATAGCACGTTGAAGGGGAAAGTAATTCATTGTGTCTTGATCTTGGTCTTTGTCCTCGTCCTTCGGAGAAGCCAGCTTCTTAGTCAGCTTTGCTACCCGGGACGATATTTGTGTAGTCTTTTCGCCGTTTATCGCCTCAGGTGTAGAACCTTAGTGATGAATACGGGTATTGTGTGTGTTCCATATAAGTGATCTATCTACGGCCACTACTACGGCGTATGCTCTATTCAATCTCAGCCTCGATGACACCCTCCACAGCCATGGGATGCCTAGAGATGCTCGTGACCTTGAATCCGCCTTCCTTCAACGCCCTCCATGCCTCCTCCGTCCTTTCCAGCCCGCTGGTACAGCTCATCAAGGCTAGGTCTAGCGTTGTCATCAAGTGCGTAGCGCCTTGCGCAGGCAGCACAACTTCATAGATCAGCAGCTTGGAGTACCCTGGCGTCATGACCTTCTTCACCTCGGCAAACATGCGCGCCACGTCGGCATTGGGCCAGTCATGTGGCACGGCGTGGAAGAAGTAGGCGCGCGCGCCGGTGATGGGCTGGGGCTGGAAGAAGTCGTGGGCCATCTTGCGGATTCGGCTGTCCAGCTTCTCCTTGCCATGAGTGGTGACCACTTCAGGCAGGTCTTGAACGATGAGGACGCCGACAGGGAGGTCGGGGTGGCGGTCCAGCAAGCGTTGAGCGTCGAAGCCTTGAGCGCCACCAACATCGACAAAAAGGGGCTTGGTCAGGTCGGCGCCTGCCACGAGGTGCTGGGTATCATAGACGTCCGTCCAGATCATCTTGTATTGAGTCAACGATGTCATGACGCCCTGGAACGAGCCGCCCGCCTCGGGGTGATCTTGAACGTAGTTAAAGAAGTCCCGCCCGAAGACATCACGGTAGTTGTCAAAGGAAGAGATGCCAAGTGGCTCTTTGTAGCCATTCTTGGCCAGAACGCGCGCGAGGTTACGACCGCAGGGAATGGAATGATCCAAGCTGCATTGCGAGTCAGTCCCTATGAGCTCCCTTGTCACAGTCTAGGCATTGATATTGCCCGCCTTGCACACGTACCCAGCCTTGATTACTTCGCCAGCATGCGTCTCTTGGGCCCCCAGGGCCAAGGAGGTGGGCGTGGACTGCCATGTATCAACGCCCATCTCCTGGATCACGTAAAGGGCAGCGATGTGCCTGAGAAAGCGACGCAACAGATTCGGCTCGCAGGTTGTATGAGCCCAGCTTAGAAGCTCGTCAAGCGTCCTTGCTGCGCCTGGATTTTGTCTATCGGCCTCTGTCCATTTCGTCCAGATGCCAAGGTCTTGAAGCGGCTGACGGCCGGCAACAAGGCCGGGGCCCTCGAAGGTGATGGCCCAGCCTTGCTCAAAGGGCGTCTCAAGGCGGCGAGAAGGCGACGAGCTGCTTCTTTGGCAGCAAAGCGGTCAGCTGGCGCTGTAAATTGGCTCGGCTGAATTGCGTCGAGGGTGGAAATAACATCCGGCGACATCGTCTCGGGTCTGGTACCTTGCTGTTGTTTACTCCGAGTCTGTTGATTCACAGAACCGCTGACGAGGGAAACTTCCGCAGGCTAGAGGATGAGTAGGTGGACTCTGTAAAGACATGAGGACTATTGTCGGAAAATAAACGACCGGGATGCGGGGATGGCGCAGCTTTACCTAGGTACTACTAGGTAAAATTCCCAACATCTCGGAAATCCTATTTATTGGCCTTAAAGGCTAGGCGCACCGAGAGCTATATATATTGCTTTTAGCATAAGGAGGGAGCCGAGCCGCCGGTGTATCATTAAATACTAAGTCTATGATTCTTATCAACTACTTATATTCTTATTCAAGACTATAGAATAGTTAGCTTATATAGTAAGTAATATTTAATATTAGTAATCTAAACGAGTCAATTACTGGAGCGATCTAGTATTTGCTACCTAGGATTAGAGATACTACTGTATACTACTGTATATTGTACATGGACCTTGTCGACCGACTTAAATCGAATACATCCCACTCACTAGGACTGAACCTCCACGTTATGGACACTCCAAACGGGCCCCACATGTGGCCTGCAGCCCCCCAAGCACAGGGAGGACCGAGCCATGTCTCTTCTCCGCTACGTAAACAAAGCCCCACGTAAAGGACGCCTTACGCTTCCAAGGTACATTAACTAGTAATTCACCGCACAAATCGCAAGCATATAAGTCTGGACATTCAAAAGTGGCCCTGCACACTTCTCCGACTTCATACTACAAATACTCCGCATGAGTTCCGACTGTAGGTGCATCCCTGCCATATATATTGTAGCCCGAATCGCTAGTTTCATGTCTACTTTTCTTAAAAGGCCAAATAGCTCGCAAGCTCCTTTTTATGCGAGTGCTAATTCCATATAACTCCACTAACACAGCAAACCCTAAGCACATGACTGGCAAAACAATAGACATAGCTCATATGACGAGCACAGCTCAGTCTGTTAAATTTGGATGTTAATCCTTATTACCTCTTCTTAGCCTCGCCAGCCCATATCCGTGTCTCCTTGGCACTATCATGGGCCACGCGGAACACTAGATCACGCGATTAGAAACAAGCCAGAACGTTGTAAGATGTAAAGTTATTTTCCACATACACTGCCTTTCCGTTTCATCTAACCCTCTCAGAAACTCAACGCCGTCGCCAAGAGCACCTTTTGGGTTGTGGGCATGGTCAGCAATTTCTGAAGCGCGCTTCTTAAATGTCTATAGGAGCTATTAGTCACTTTCTTTTTCTCTTCTTTTCTTCTTCTCGGATGTGCAGAAGGTAAACGAACATTAATAAGAACATCAACCATCTCCTCTTCCTCGAAAAGTTCCAAAACTCGCTCGCTCAGACTATAGAAATGCGGCGCTAATGCCCGCAGATCGACGGTCCGAGGGTCTGCTTTTAAGGCATTCATAACCCGTTCTGATAATGCTGAGGGGATATCTAGTGTGACTAAACGAGAAGTGCCCAACCGAGCTCTTTGCTGATTTAGATACCGTCTGATTGTGGTTTGGGGGGTTCATGTTCGGATCTCACCCGATAGAGAGCATTTCACCTAGCCATAGTGGTAGGTCGATGCGAGTACCAGCTTTGATCTAACGTTGTCAGTCCACGGCCATCCTCGTTCATTGTAGAACCAAATCATAAGCTTACATTGTCGCCCGGATTGCCCTCTAAAATGCCAAGCCCTGGCACCTCGAGCTCAAATGTGCAAGGCAATTTCTATCACCATGGAGCATTAGAAACACGTCCGACTGGTACGTGTAGATTTTTGTGACGTACCTGGGCATCTGTTAAGATTGAGTCAATATCATAGTATGACATCTCGAAGTAGTTAGACTGTGCAACTGGCTACTGTCTCCTAAGTTTAGTTTCAATTTTACCAGATACCTCCACGTCTTTAAGTCGCCTTTTGCTTTGAGGCGCGTCCCGCATTTCGCGATGTCACGTGTACCGTTATCGTTTTTTTAAGGGTAAATTAAGAACCCCGACTTCGAGCCCGGACCCCGTGGCTTGACATGCACTATAGTGATAGTTAAACTTTATAAGCCATTGGCGCTTCTAGTGTTTCCTCTTTGTTATAGAGAAAGAATTCAGATATCGGCCTTGGCTGACTCCGGTGACGTCATTGTCATGCTTGGTTGCCTTTGCTATACAGATATGTGTTGATGGCTTTTTTAGTCTAATTTCACTCCATACAGGTGAACAAAGTTAACCGCAGAAAACTCAAGTCTATCCCAGGTGCACAGGCTCGCTTATACCTGGCCTCATTTATATGATCGAAATAGTACGTATTGTCCTTGTCACTTTGTGTATAACCTGTGGAAATGCCCCGAGCCTAGAAAGGAAGTACATCCGATATTTTTCTTGATACAACCCACCCTTTTCCAGAGTGGTTGAATGTACGTGCATCATACTGAAAAACATAATAATCATTAGTGAAGCCCTTGCAAGGATCTTCAACCAGCTGCCCAAAGGTTCTTTTCTACTTTTGAAGCTCACTAGGCTTAAATCTGTGCACTCTTTTGATACATGAGAAGGGATATCAGCAACTTAAAAGGGTATCCTATGGGCTACCTTGTACTGTATCGCTCCTTAGGTAACCCTTTCCTATGCCTCCCAGGCCCAAACCCTAGATATTATGCGCTTTTTATTGAGCATGTCTGCTGCATGCTCAGGGGTTGTTACCTATCGTTATTGCATGTTACCTTTATATCAACCTGCATGATCTATTTATTTTTCTGTATATTGTCTCAATGACGGGGTACGAAGCTACTATTCTGCATGTGCTTGTACTTCGATATAGATATACTTATCCTACCTAGTATCAATCTTGACTATACTAGTGGAAATATGACGACTGATACGGTATAGATTGTAACCGAGTGCTTTTAGCCAAGGCCAAGCAGATATCATCAAGAGATAGCACTGTGGAGTAAACCCCTCATTGCTGCAAGTATGGCCGACTAAAGACAGATAACTTGTACATCGTCTGCAAGAAGTGTCATCAGTAATGCCCGCTTGTCAGTCCAATGCAGGACAAAACACAGCGGAAGAACAAGTTTGATGCTATTGTATCACAGTTCTCGAATAGAGGATAATGCCTGTGGTTCAGAATATAAAAAGTAAATATACATCTCATAAGCACTTTAATGCCACTAGTAGTCATATAGTGTGGACATGGATGTACTGGTAAGTGGAAAATAACAGACCCTTGCATAGTGTATAATAGAATTTCAGTAGATACCAGTAAGGGCTCTCTCGTCCTCCTTGCAAGTATTAAGTAGTCCTCTTTTAGACTAATGTATACCTCTGCCGTATTTATTATAACATATCTGTTGATGCTGTACTCTGTGCTCCGTAAGTGTCCCTTGAAAGAGGAACGATTGAAAATGTGCAGTGGAGTCAAGTAATACACCAGTTCAAGGAGGAAAGGGTCTAGAACACGGAATTTCCATAAACCACTAGCGCCAAGCCGCTACTCCCGAGTGGATTTACTGCATCCAGGAACATTCCCAAACATTCAGATTAGAGTGTCTTATGTATATGAAGCGTCTTGATCTGTTGGATGCTCAGTTTTCACTATACAAGACTGGTAAGATAAGGTACTACGGAGTACTTCGATTTAAACTTTTCCACTAATCGTGCAGGACCGAGGCGCAACTCGATAGCGTACTCTGGAGTAGTGCGGAGGATAAGACAATTAATTGTAATTAGTAGTTGTGCTAATAAAATTCTGCGTCCTCAAATCAGGAGTCGATTAATGACTCAGATTTATGGTCGATCTAATTGAGTACTAATTGCTATATCCGGTGTCTCAAGCCTGACGTATCATATCTTGCAGAGATTTATCGTCTGCAAGCAGGCAGTCCCTGCAAAGGTGACAAGTTTAATGCGTGTGAATGTGACTGACTGTCAATATAGTTTTAGGATTGTAAATTAGTATTACGATTCGAGATTATTTTCCTTTCTTGCATTCCCAAGTGCGGGTGAGGTAAAGATATGTACTTGTCGCATCGGGCTTAATAGGCCCTAGGGTTGAAAGTAAACATGGTGGCGGATAATTTAGTCTGTTTTCCCCTCATGATCCAAATTTAGCTCACCTAAGAAAAAACGGAAAAAGAAAAAAAAGAGAAAAATAAATATAAAAATACAAATCAACCGTGCGAAAGGAACCAACGGTGGAAACATAACAAGAATGGACAATACTACTATTACTACTATACTTTAAGTGTCTTATAAGGGGGGAATTGGTGGATACCTACATTCCACTGACCATACACAAAAATAGGTACATACTGTACAGTGATACACACAGTATTCCGTACAGTATACTGTACTTCATTCCCTCTGGATTTACCCAATTCCGTTCACCATCCAGCAGCAGTAAGTATGGTACTGTATGTATGAGATGACAACTCTCATGCCCTGTTTTGCACGTCTTTAGTAGTACTGTTAATCTGAATCCGTCATCCTAATCCTACTTTTCCAAGTTTTTTTTTTTTTTTTCCCTTTTCCTTTTCGTTTTTGTTTGTTCACACCTGCTTACCCTCTTCTCTCTCTTCTTATTTCTTATCTTGTGTCCCAAAAATTTCTCTTGCCCTTCCTTTCTATCCCTAACGTCCGATTTGATTGCGATAACCTTGTGGAAGGACTCTCCCGCCTTATCTCTCCCTCGAGGGACCCCAAACTCCCTTAAGTTGCTTTCCCCTCTTTTGGAATTGTTTTTTTTTTTTTTTTTTTTTTTTTTTTGGATCACACGACAGAAGTGCTTTTCCCTTGATGGCCCTTGATTGCGCCCTGCCATCCTCAACCACATCTCATAATGGCGTACAACGCCGTTTCTCAAGCCGACCACGAGGTGGCTTCCAACGCGACCGATTCTGATGTCTCCCAGAGCCCGTCGCCGCACAAGTCGACGTTCCAACAACTTCCTTTAGATGTCGATCATATTGGTGGAGGGACTTATCTGCAGCCAGCCAAAACTGCCGAGGATTCCAGCATGGGCCGGTTAGGTTCGTTGATCCGGTCCATGACCTCCACAAGCTATGACATGGTTGAGGAAGATGACTACGACCTCGCCGATCCTCCGACAAGCCGGAGGTCTAATAGTCTCCGTTGCGTTGCGCCGCTAGACACTAGAGCTGCCTACGCCGGCTCCCCTGAACCTCCCCTGCGATCTCCGACCACTGATACACCCGTCCCTCTCAGCCATCCTACTCCGGATCTTCAATCGCTACAAGGTGCTTATTTGAATAATGTAGAGAGGCTGGAAAGGAGTGCCGAACAACTCAGCTCGAGCTCGGCGGATATTGGCAGCGAAATTCGCAAGATGGATCGTGAACAGAAGAGGCGCTCGGTCAGCTCAGTCTCCAATTCCTTGCGTGAAAGCAACCCCATGAAGGGAACGGTGCCATCCAGCCAAGGGTCAATTATGTCTGCATCTCGACTGGCCCAAGTTTCCGAACATATGCCCGAAGAAAGTTTCACCCAGTCGATGATGTACGTTACTAACGATTCTACCCTCCCTCCACAACCACCTGTTCCCACGGAGCCCGACTTTACCTACCATGACCAGTATAGTCATATCCCGGGTGAAATCCAACGACCATCCTCGGCTGCGTCAGGAGACACCTTTCAACAGGCCAGGGTTCTGTTCACCGACTTTGATGGCGTGCATTATGTTCCCCACGATAAAGGCCAAGAGCTTGGGCGACAAGTACCTTTGACAAGGCCGCCCTTGGCGAGCAGACCGGAGACATACAAGGAGCCGCGGACGGGGGAGGATATGGTCTATTATCCCGCTCCGGTGCCTATGATGCTTAATTTACCACCGCGGCTATCACAGAAGCCTAACCCTGAACGAGAAAAGCGTCGGACGCAGTTGCTTGGTTCGGTCACTGCCGAAAACAGAAAATCGGCTCCTTGGCTGTCTGGTCGGGCTCTAGGCGATGCAACCGATCCCAAGCGTGAGAAGCAGCCAGCGAATTTGCCTCCGCAGCTTCGTGCTAGTGTTTTCTTTGAACAGCCCGCCACACCACTTGACGTAGAGGTCAAAGAGGCTTCCGCAGTTGCGACACTTGACAGCATTCTCGATGCCTCAACAAATGCGCCAGTCACTGCCTTCACGGACCATCCGTACGCTGGTCCTGTCGGTTCAGAAGTGTACGCCAAACACAAGGCATCATCTAAGGACTTGGCGGCGCAGAAGAAGAAACACATGTCAAGGAGTACCCTCAGAGTCGACCATCCCTCCTCTGACTCGGATGCCAGAGCAAGTTCAATCGCGTCACATCCCTTGTACCACCAAACAGAAGCCGATGCAGCAGACATGCATGAGGGTACCTCATTACGTGAAGGCGCCCATGATAGAGATGATGTTGAACATGATCCCCAGAAAGATGAAGGGGAAGAAACCAACGAACAGGAGGTTCCATTTACAGGGCCACCTTCTACCTTATTAGCGGAACTTGAAATGAGAAAACACGAGCTGCGGCAGCGATCGCGGACTGCAGCCAACTCTGCAGGAATGCATTCAACGCTCCTTCAGCTAGAGGCTGTTGCCCAGAAGCAGAGTGAACATAGAAAACATCGGCCTGTTACCCTTGCCTGGGAAGGTCCCGATGTCAACAAGCCAGAAGATGATGGCGATGATGATGTGCCCCTCGGAATGCTCTTCCCCGAGAAGGCTACTGCAGCTGATGATAACAGGCCCTTGGGTCTTATGGAGAGACGCGAGTTAGAAGAGAGCGAGCCGTTGAGCAGGCGTCGCGCGAGATTGCGGGGTGAACCACCGCCTCCGCCACGCACCCCTGACCACCGTCCGACTACCATGTACGCGCAGAACGCACAGGAACCCGCCGGGGGTGATAGTGGCGATGAAGGGGAGACTCTGGCCGAACGCTTGAAGCGCTTGAAGGGTAAGGACCGCCGTAAATCTGTAACGGGAAGTGAGTTTGCCGACGAGATACTTGCGGAGGTCGACCACATGAATGGTAACGACAAGGAGAAAGGAGACGAAGGGGCGGCAGAAGAGGAAACCTTGGCTCAACGCCGAGCACGTCTTCAGAAAGAAGCGGAGTCACGAAATTCGACTCTGAAGGTGCCTAGGTACCGAAGGAGTATGGCGGACCTACTTCATGCCCGACGACCGGCCCCTGGAGGAAGACCGGCTTCCAGGGAGGCCGCATTACATCGTACTTCGACCTACCAACCTCCCTACGATAGTCGAACGTCTCTCCAATTCTCGGCGCACCCAGGACAGCCGGTGCCATCGAGATTTGCCCAGTACCAAGCACCCGCAAGGACCGATTCCTTTGGATACGGAGTAGTCCACCCAAATACATTCTATAGCGATGCTATACTGGGAATGAATCATCTGAGCTATGTTGCGCCACATAAGGCCGTACGACCCGGCGTCGAGACGGGCCAGCGGGAGATTATTGACCGGTGGAGGCAGAGTATAGTATAAGCTCGTCTTTTTATTTCTCATTTTCTTATTTATTATTAACACATCTTTAATTTTCTCTGCGTTGGTTGAAGGATGAATAGGTTTCTTGAGCGCATATCGTTATTCATGACGATTGGAAGCATGGGTCGTTGCGGTGTCCTGTAGATTAGCGAACGCATTGCATTACAAGTATGTATAATATCTCGTTATTTTACTCTTTAGTAATTCGAGTGAATGATTTGGTGTGATGCTGTTGTTTCTGAGCTCTGTTATCCTTTGACATCTTGCACTGGGGAGTCTTATCATATCTTGAAGGATGCCAAGCTTTTAGTGCCTGCCAATTCAGGCCTGTTTGGAACGAGACCAATTCCGGCACCCCTGAGAATTCTTTCTTTTCTTTTTGAGCCTTTGCATTTGAGCATCAGCTGAATTCCATGGGAGTGCCATTGCGACATTCTTTCAGTGAAGAAAAGGCGGTTAGTGCCAATATTGTCCGCGTTCGGAAGGCCCGAGATATGGATTGTTCCCGTCCCTGACGTACCTTTTTTATTATTCCATTTAACCCCCTTTGCGTGAAGCAACTACGTAACATTGATTTGACAACTTTTGTCAACGCCGATCTACATTACATACTTACGCATACTCTTATCTTAGTTATACTTAAACTACTTACTATTTTTAAAATCTCATCTTTTCCCCGTGACAAAAGCCGAGTAGTGGTGAACATTTGCATTGCACCGCCCGAGCCCGTGTGAGACAGTCCAATTTAATTTGCCCCACGCACCTGGTGGTAATCTTCTCCGCAGAGCGTGCGTGCGAAAGAATTGCAAGCGTTATGGAAGACTTTTGTGGTCTCTGAACAGAGCGCGCGCTCTTCTCGAAGCACCGTGGGTGCTTATGAGCTTGAATCGCAACTCTCATCATGCCGCCTTCTACTGTCTTCTCATACTGGCGCCGCGATCATCGCCGGTCAAGTGCTTCCCCCGTCTCCTCTTCTGCGAGGGTTAACGGCGTTAGCAACGTTCCACAGCTCCCAGTTATCCCTAATTCAACGGCGCTGCCGACTACCTTCAGTTCGGAAGGACTGGGTACTCAGGTGTCGAGCGATTATCAAGCAGAAGTTGATCTGAGCAAAGACAATATCGCCGTATCTACTGCTGCAATCAATGCTCCGTCGTCCTCTTCCGCCACCCTTGCGGTACCATCCTCCTCCGATAAAGATGTTCGCCCCCATTCAAGCCCTGAAGAACGAGAAAGAGATTTGTCCCTAACACCACAATCGAATTACTCGCAGCCATCCTTCGCTGGTTCGCGCCTAGACCATGTTGAGGGCGACTCATCTAAGCCGAATTCGCCCTTCCGGCTCTCGTTCGGAAAAGGACTGTTGAACTCCCATTCACAGTCCTCTGACAGTCATCTGAAGCGTTCATCTACCCCCGACATGGCGCAATCAGGCCATTCCCGCTTCAAGGCGCCCCCTGATGAATCCGCCACCGAAAGGATAATAGCGCCGCGAAGAGACCACAGATATGAGAGTACAATTAGCCGCCGCCAAGGGGATCGGGATGTTTCTGCAGAACCTGTCCACCACAAATCGGGGAAGGCGATGCTTCATCTCTTGAACCCCATGTCTCTCTTGGCTAGAAGGCGTTCTTCCCAGGTAGCGGGCCGGACGGAGGATGCGAACATCAGGGCCCGTAGCGTAATCCCTGCCATACCAGACGACTATGACCCCAGAATCCGTGGGAACATTATTCATGATTTCTCCGCTCCTCGACCTCGTCGGAACCTGTCCGCAGCACCTGTTCTACTACATGGTGTGACTAACCGACATAGTTCGCACGAACCGTCTCAGGCAGCAAACGGGACACAAAGTTGTACTAACGATTGGACAGCCCCTCTAAATGACCAGAGAAAGAGACATAGTGAATACTCTCCTGTCTTTAGAGAGCATTTTGAGGAAGACCAGAAAGCACTCCAGGTTGAGAATAAGGCCTATCTACAGTCGTCCCTATTAACGAACCCATCTAATCATGAGAATGATGCGAAATCTGTTCCTGTTTTTGCCCGGAACCTACCATCGAGCCTTCCAGACCCTGATAGAGAACCCCCTACTACTGATAACAATGCGTCTACTAAAGGCCAAGAGGCTGAACCGACAAACGACGGTGCGCCACTGGATGCAGACACTGTCGAGATAGTACCGCATCAACCACTGGGCCTACCAAAACATCTCAAGAGTAACGCGTCTCGATTCAGCTTTGATATGAATGGCGTGGAATCTTCCACGCAGGAGAAGCTCTTAGAAGAAAAGCATAAAGAGAAGGAAGCTGCACGAAGGGCCAAAGCCCGACTTGAAGGAGAATTTAGCGATGCAGAAGACGATTTCGATAATGATCTTATAGACGACATGGACGATCTTGAAGAAAAGATTCCAGGCGTCAATGTTGATGCAGATGAGGAATATGACTTCGACGACTTCTCCGGGCCGGGGGACATACTGAACAAATCGTGGCTTGCCCCTGGCTTGTCTCCGGTAATTTCTAGTCCAAGTAGTCCCAATGCTCCGAGCATGGTTCCTTCATCAAATGCCCAAAGTGGCCAAACCTTGGCTCCTGAGCTAGAGAGGAGCCAGAGCTCTTCTACGTATGATACAGCAGCTGCGCATTTGAACAACGAAACTCTCTCCAATCATAAAGCGGAAGCCATTCCGCAGTCTGCGGCTGCGTCTCCTTCGGTGGCCCCACAAATGACAGCTAACACTCACCTGAATACCTCACAATTACTCGTTGACGAGGAAGACGATGACTTGTACTTTGATGATGGAGAATTTGGCGATCTCACCGCTGATATTGAAGGCGAAAAGTTTGATGAATCAATATTTGACGACGAGACAAGTCATTTGTATGAGCGAAAGCCAGCAGGCCAAAGAGCCGCTTCTGTTCGACAGGAGGAGCCAAATCCTGGCATTGGAGATGCTATGAATGAACGTGATGGACTATCCGGACATGATGGTGGCCTTAAGCATGTCCCAAGCATGGCGAGTGACTATCGAGAAGTGGTCCCTCGGATGTACGGCCATGAAGAAGTAATACCCGAATTAGGGCCAGCCAAGTCGTATGGGGGTGTGTTGTCGGAACACAACCTCGAGGCGCTGCACAGTGCTCTGGCTAAGGCAGCCAATGACTCAGCTACTAATGACAGATTCGGACGCAGTGTCAGTGTTAGTGAACAGTCTCTGGGCCATGAAAGTGTCACGCAGACCGTGGATTCTCATTCGGGGCTAGTGTCAGACGACAGTCACTTGAGCCAGCTAGCCGACGTAGTAGGCGTCGAGTCCGTATTTGAGGATTTCGATTATGACGACAATGATTCGGCTCTATATGATGACCCCATCATTGCCGCTGCCAATGCGGAGGCGTTGGAGAATGATGATGAAGGGTTCTACGGCCAGGAGTTCGGATTCTATGCACAGGCATATGGAAATTGTACCTCGGAGCTCACAAACGGCGGGTATTTTGGACCACGTGGGATTGAAGGTATCACCCGCAGCTTTAGCAGCCGTGGTAAATTCAGAGAACCCAGTTTAACGCCCATCACCGAACGAAGTGAGTGGAGTACGCGCAATTCGGTCATCTCATTAGCCGCTCACGGAGCGGCGCACTCGAATCCACTGTCGAGCCCCGGCCTGGCCCAACTGGTGGACATGGGGAGTATCGAGGACGAAATGACGCTTAGCGCGTTATTGAGGCTTCGGCGTGGTGCCTGGGGCGGGAGCAATGGAAGCCTTCGCAGCAGTAGCGGAAGTCCACCTCCAAATCCGCACCCTTCGTCGAACCGTGGAAGTTTCACTGGTCTTTCTGACGTGAGTCCAACAGTCTACAATGCTCCCCCGGATGCCTTCGGTGGCACAAGCGCGACTGATTCTCCAATCGACAAGTGGGGACCACCACATAACCTCTCGCAGCAACAAAACAGTATTGAAGGTGAATGAACATCGCGGACTGTGCACGTCCGGGACCGTTTCAGGGCCCCGGAATGACAGTTACAACAACCAATAGACATGCCGTTGCAACGGTATATATAGCGTTTCCTCCAGTTCGAGTTACTTACATAATGCCTCTGCCTGACTTACGGTTGACCTATCCTACCTTAATGTTTGAGATGTGATTCGGAAAGCGAAAATCTGTACAATTTTAATGATAAGATGATTGATTGCCTCATGTGTGTCTATTTACTGCGTCCAATGCTTCTTACAGTGAGCTTGTCGGACTGCATACGCTTGAAGTTATTTCAATATAAAGATCTTGGTTATAATAGGACGGTTCAATTGGTTTACGGTTTGTTTCTCTCACCTAATGACGTATGCGTGATTGGCCAGCCGACGTGGTCATCCGCAAAAACCCGCACCGGGAAATGGTCATAGCCGGCCGGCCAGGTGTGGCGGTACGTCGCTGGTCGCAGCCGGTAACTTCGGCCCGCTTGGCAGGGTGTGGCTGAGTCAGCAACGTGGCTTCTGCAAAAGGAAACCAGCCAGCCACAGCCACAAGGCCGTCATAGCCGTAGATCTCGGCAAACCCTCTCGCTCCTAGGATCCTGCTTCCTTGTCCTCTCCTGTCTCCCGACACGAGGTTCTTTTACAACCTAGCTCTCCTCTCCCCCATATTATTTTTCTATCCAGAGTGCGTGCGCTCTCTGATGAGTCCCGTGTTTGTGCAGGTGCTACGGCAATTCTAGTCGACACCTGTTTTCTGTGACACATCGTGCGTCTGCCCTTCCCTTGGCCCGTCTGAAATTCTCGGCAGCTCTGGCAACAACAGTCGACGAGAAAAATATGCTAACGGACGGACTAGGTCCCTAATATTTGATTTGCATCCCTAAATCTTTTCAACTCTAGAGCCTTCGTAATAGAAGCGCTTCCAACTCATCTTTCGTTGTGGTTCTTTGTTTCTGTTGACGCTGTGAAAAAAAATCCCGCAATGCTTCGTACCACAGCCCTCAAGGCCACCGGCAGCGGTATGCTGCGCGGTGCTGCCTCCTCGGCCTCTAGGAGGTCTATTTCTCTTGCTTCTACTGCCAGACATGCCTCTTCCAACCAGAGCTCAAAATTTGGCTTGACCACGAGACGACCTCTCGCCGTTGTTGATCGTCTGTCCAACGGCAGGAGAGCATATGCCGTCTCCGCGGAGGATACGAATAAGGGTGTGGTAAGCTATATAATGTCTTCGAATTGATATACTACAAAGTGAAGTAGTTCCGACTGACCCGCTTGGCGCGAATCGCGCGTGGTCTATAGGATCCCAATGATTCCTTCCTCTCGGGCAACACTGCAAACTATATCGACGAGATGTACCTGGCGTGGAAGAAGGACCCGTCAAGCGTCCACATCTCGTGGCAGACCTACTTCAAAAACATGGAGGACGGTAACATGCCTGTCTCACAGGCCTTCCAACCACCCCCGACAATTGTCCCTACCCCGACCGGTGGTGTTCCCCAAACCATGCCTGGCGCTGGTCTGTCCATGGCTGCCGGTACCGACGTCACGAATCACTTGAAGGTTCAGCTACTCGTTCGCGCCTACCAGGCACGTGGTCACCACAAGGCTAAGATCGACCCTCTGGGTATCCGTGGCGAGGCTGAGGCCTTTGGCTACAACAAGCCTAAGGAACTCGAGCTTGATCATTATGGATTTACCGAGCGTGATCTGGATGAGGAGTTCACCCTTGGACCCGGTATTCTGCCGCGTTTCGCTACCGAGAGCCGCAAGAAGATGACCTTGCGCGAAATCATCGCCACCTGTGAGAGTATCTACTGTGGCTCTTACGGCGTTGAGTACATCCACATTCCTGATCGCAAGCCTTGTGACTGGATCCGTGATCGCTTCGAGATCCCCGAGCCTTACAAGTACTCTGTTGATGACAAGCGCCGCATTCTCGACCGTCTCATTTGGAGTCACAGCTTCGAATCCTTCCTTGCCACCAAATTCCCCAACGACAAGCGTTTCGGTCTCGAGGGCTGTGAATCGCTCGTCCCTGGTATGAAGGCCTTGATCGACCGCAGTGTTGACTACGGTATCAAGGACATTGTCATCGGTATGCCCCACCGTGGCCGTCTCAATGTCCTGTCCAACGTCGTCCGTAAGCCGAACGAGTCCATCTTCAGTGAGTTCGCTGGCTCCGCTGAGCCATCCGATGAAGGCTCTGGTGATGTCAAGTACCACTTGGGTATGAACTTCGAGCGCCCTACTCCCTCTGGTAAGCGTGTCCAATTGTCTCTGGTTGCCAACCCGTCCCACTTGGAAGCCGAAGACCCCGTCGTGCTCGGAAAGACCCGCTCTATCCAGCACTACAACAAGGATGAGAAGAATTTCGACTCTGCTATGGGCGTGTTGCTGCACGGTGATGCTGCATTTGCTGGCCAGGGTGTCGTGTACGAGACCATGGGCTTCCACTCCTTGCCTGCTTACTCCACTGGCGGTACCATTCACATCATCGTGAACAACCAGATTGGTTTCACTACCGATCCTCGTTATTCCCGTTCCACCCCCTACTGCTCGGACATCGCCAAGTCGATTGATGCCCCTGTCTTCCACGTCAACGGTGATGACGTCGAGGCCGTGAATTATGTCTGCCAGGTTGCCGCGGACTGGCGTGCGGAGTTCAAGAGCGATGTCGTCATTGACATTGTCTGCTACCGTAAGCAGGGTCACAACGAGACCGATCAGCCGTCTTTCACTCAGCCCTTGATGTACAAGCGTATTGCCGCTCAGAAGAATCAGCTTGACAAGTATGTCGAGAAGTTGATCACCGAGGGTACCTTCACTAAGGAGGACATCGATGAGCATAAGAAGTGGGTCTGGGGAATGCTTAACGACAGCTTTGACCGTAGCAAGGACTACCAGCCTACTGGCAAGGAATGGTTGACCTCCGCATGGAACGGATTCAAGACCCCCAAGGAGTTGGCCACCGAGGTTCTGCCTCACCTGCCCACTGGTGTTGAGGGCCCTCTTCTGAAGCACGTTGCTGACAAGGTTAGCGGTGCTCCGGATGGCTTTACTCTGCACCGTAACCTCAAGCGTATTTTGTCCAACCGCAAGAAGGCTGTGGATGAGGGCAAGAACATCGACTGGGCTACTGCCGAGGCTCTTGCTTTCGGCTCCCTCGTTTCGGAAGGCTACCATGTCCGTGTCTCCGGTCAGGATGTCGAGCGTGGTACTTTCTCCCAGCGCCATGCCGTTCTGCATGACCAGGAGAACGAGAACACTTATACCCCTCTGCAGCACATCTCCGAGGATCAGGGCAGCTTCGTCATCTCTAACTCCTCTCTGAGTGAATTTGGAGCCCTTGGATTCGAATACGGTTACTCCTTGACCTCCCCTAACGCCCTCGTTATGTGGGAAGCGCAGTTTGGTGACTTTGCCAACAACGCTCAGTGCATTATTGACCAGTTCATTGCCTCGGGAGAATCCAAGTGGTTGCAACGCTCCGGTCTTGTTGTCTCCCTGCCTCATGGTTACGATGGCCAGGGCCCAGAGCACTCCTCCGGCAGAATGGAGCGCTGGTTGCAGCTCTGTAACGAGGAACCTCGTATCTTCCCCTCTCAGGACAAGCTTGACCGCCAGCACCAAGACTGCAACATGCAGATTGCGTACATGACCGAACCCGCCAACCTGTTCCACATCCTGCGTCGTCAAATCCACCGCCAGTTCCGCAAGCGTATGTAACTTCCCCCTGTTTTACATGAACTGCACTAACTTTTATTCTCAGCTCTTGTGATTTTCTTCTCGAAGGCACTCCTCCGTCATCCGATTGCCCGCTCTGATATTGAGGACTTCTCTGGCGACTCTCACTTCCGGTGTATCATCCCTGACCCCGCTCACGGCTCTGCCATTGATGAACCTGAGAAGATTGAGCGTGTCATCCTGTGCTCCGGACAAGTCTACGCTTCTCTGCTGAAGCACCGTGAGGCGAATGGCATCCGCAACACTGCTATCACTCGTATCGAGCAGCTCCACCCCTTCCCTTGGGCACAGCTCAAGGAGAACCTCGACAGCTACCCCAACGCCCGCAACATTGTCTGGGCTCAAGAAGAGCCTCTAAATGCGGGTGCCTGGAGCTACACCCAGCCTCGCATTGAGACTCTGCTGAACGAGACCGAGCACCACAACCGTCGCCATGTCCTCTACGCTGGTCGTTCCCCCAGTGCATCCGTGGCCACTGGTCTCAAGGGTGTTCATCTCAAGGAAGAGCAGGAGTTCCTCGAGGAGGCCTTCTCTGTTCACCAGGAGCGGTTGAAGGGTGAGTAAGCTTGTGGATAATTTAGAGCAAGGGATATTATAGCCTGTACTAGGTGCCTTGTCTTCAGAGAAATGAGGCAGTGAATACTCGCTTTGGTCTCCTTTGTACGATTTCCTTTGTTGACAACATCCTAATCTACAGTCGTGTTTGTGTTGGAACGTTAGATTTCTGATTTCTGACACATGTTACATGGTCCGACCTGTTTATACCTAGCAAGTGTCTTTTGTGTGTGCATGTAAATTAAAGATTTCATATACAATTTACTTTTTCCTTTTCTACAAGTGTTGATTCGTATTCCGTAGTGGTGGAAACTAAGTATACGAGAAGACCAAGTTAGGGTTGTTGTGATGACGTCAGAGCATATGTAGGGTATTTATGGTTAATCAGCAGTGTTGGGGAGCCTTAGGTTATCCACAGGCACCAATCACCTGACGCCGACCCAAAGGGGAAAGCGATTCTGCCGTTCTCCGCACTTGGGAGGACTTCATCGCTTCGTCCCTCACTTGTCCATGCCCCAGCGATCGCGTTACTGGCGGGTCGTCAGCAGTGATTGCCTATTTCTTGATTGATTTGGGTCTTTGGTGCCGTGTTCCTTACACGCCATCACAATGTCTTCCGCCGTCTCATCGTCGGCCGTCAACTCCCGGCAGTCGGTGCGCCAGACACGGACAAATCCATCAAGAACCTCTAAGACCCTTGGACGGTCCTCCTTTGCCTATGGTCATGGCTCATTGACTGACACGCCTCCTACTCCGCCTGTTGCCCATGGTTTCTACCCCGCTCTCACACATTTCACTGACGCCATCACCGCCCTCCCACGAGAGTTTCGCCGTCACAATTCCCTGTTGAAAGAGGTCGATGCTAAAGCGTGGGCTCTTGAGGATAACCTCCAGCAGCTACTTAAGGCCTCATCAGAGCTACAAGCAGATCCCCCTTTGGCCCAAGCGCCTGACAATGCTGGTGTGTTGCAAGAAGATCTGGCTACGGTAAGCCCATGCAAGAGTTTTCGCGGGCAGTAGATACATGCAGAAACTGTATACTAAGATGCGAGTCTAATGTATAGGGTGCTTCGCAAGCGGTCGAGCCTCAGGAGAACTCCAACCGGCGTTATCTGCTCGGTCGAGTACGGCAGACCCTCCAAGACCTGATGATGACCGCGGACGAGAAGAACCACGTCATTTCCAACGCCAACGATGAGCTAGATCGTCAGCTCCTTCGCCTCGATACCATTTTTCCGTTCATCGCAGGCGAGATCAGTGATGAGGCACGCTTGGGTAGTCTCACACATTGGGCATATTCAAACAGGAATGCTGTTAAGACCACCACCAACGAGCGCCCTCGCCGGGAAGCTGCATCCAATAAGGATCTAGCCCACGCTCTTCACGAAGCAGAAGTTGCTTCGAGGAGTGAAGCGAGACGTGAAGCTGTTCTGGCACGTAAGCAGCGTCGGACGCACGCCGATTCTGATTTCGACGATGCGCGCGCCAGCGGCCGTAAGGGACAATCAGGCAAGGCACGAGGCGCTGCTGCGAATGATGCCTCTGCAGTTGCTGGTCAGGCTGGTGCATCAGGCCAGACGAAACGGCGCAAAGTTGAGCGGCCGCCAACCGTGGATACTGGGGCTGCGATGGAACGGTCTGCAAGTGGTGCTGGTGCTTCTGGCCGTGCTGGGTCAAAGGATGCCACAGATGCTACCAAGAAAAGGTCTCGGGCACCTAATGCGAATGCGGCTGGGGCACGAAAGAGGTATGCCTCATATTTCGTTGTTTTGGTGCTTTCCTGAGCTTTCGATGGGCTGACTAGATCACGTAGGAACAACACTGCCGCGTCTGCTGCAAATTCTCCTGTTCTAGCACCATCCCCTCTGGTTGGGGCAGCCACCGTTCCGCGGAGCGCAGCAAGCCCTGGGCCTAATGCGGCGACCCGACCACAGTCTTCTCGCGCTCAACAGAATTCTACCCAAACAGCAAACGGACGCCAAAGACCATCGTCTTCGGCGTCGAACCGCGTGGCTAATAATAGTAAGTTTTCCGGACATCTCGTTCAATGCCCTTTGATTTCGACCCATTCAAAATCATTATACTAACATGTGCGATGCAGATAAAACCACCGAAGCCAAAACAACACCCAAGGATACGCCGAAGATGGAGACATTCGTCATGGCGAACCAGGACACGCATCGGGAAATGGAAAACGAGACTACAGAACCAGCTGCCTCTAAGGTACTGGCACCTGTTAGTACGAAACGTGAAGACATGGATGGAAAACCCGCCGAATCAATTGAGCCTGGGGAAACCCCAGCTCCTCCGGCACCAAACCCACCAGCACCGAAGGGTAGATCGTCCAAGACATCGACTCCCGTCCTGCCTACATTCTCAGAGCCCGCGCCGCGGGTCCGACCAACACGAAGTACGGACGCTGCACCGGCCAAACGATCGCACAAGAAGAATGGAAGTGTGCCAGTCGTGCAACAGAGGGCGGTTTCAGAAGAGGAAGAGTCCTACCATGAGGGAGATGACGAAGATGAAGAGGGAGAACCGCGATATTGTTACTGTAATGAAATCAGTTTTGGTGAGATGGTGGCATGTGACAACGACGCTTGTCCCCGCGAATGGTTCCACTTGTCCTGTGTGGGGTTGACGAAACCACCTGGGAAGAATGGTGAGTGGCGTGCTCCTCTATTCGTATCTACAATGAGCTTTGCTAACCGATGCAGTCAAATGGTATTGTAACGAGTGCAAGGATAATATGCGACGAAGTCGAAGTGGCCGATAACCTAAAAGCATTGCAGCATATCATGTTTCACGGAGTTCGGACGGGTTGCTTTGAACAGGCGTATGAGTACATAAAGGGATATATAGAATGGAATTGAAGCAAAACTTGATAGTTTCAACCTCAACCAACGCCCATTAAGAACCAAATTCACTCTGTGCCGGTCCCAATTCCACCTCAAAACACTCATTAAGCATCTCTCAAACCCTCCTCCCTTGTCTCAACCCAATCCCCGAACCCTGCCCTGCAGAAGAAGAAGAACCAGTCGCCTCAGCCGCCGCCGCAGCAGCCTCACCCTCCAACCTCCTCCTCAAATCCTCATACCTCTCCTCCCCACCCGAAGACCCAACCACCCTCCTCGTCCTCTCCTTCTCCCCCACAACCCAAGCCGGCACCCTCCACCGCGCACCCACCCCCGGCAACATCTCCATCCGCCACGCCAACCCCACAAACCACCCAACAACAGCTGGCAACACCATACCAGGAAACTGCGACAGCGCCAACTGCGCCGCGACCAGATACGTCGTCGACTTATCCGAGAAAAGCAACGTCAGGGACTTCCCCGTCGACTGTGCCGTTGCGTCGTCATCGGCGGGCTTGGAACTGGACGTCGAGATCCGGTAGCGGAATGTATGGGGGATGGAAAGATGGTATTGCGCCAGTAAGGCGAAGATGGAGGCCGTTGGTCCGGAGGGCAGGTAGTTTAGTTTTGTGAGTGAGAGTGGACGGAGAAGGATTGTTAATAGTAGAGGTGGGAGGAGGGTTGTGTAGGGGAGTGTTGTTAGGAGGAAGGTCTATAATCATTAGCTTCATCTTTTCTTTCTTTTGACCCGGTAATACTTCTTGGAAATTCATTCCGACTAAATGACTGAAGGAAGGGATAAGAAATAACATACAGCCAACTTCCTCGCACCCCAAGCGCGCTCAACAACCCGTAAATGATAGACCAGCATGGCGGCGAACAAGGCCTCCGTGGAATTGGTGAACCCGGCGACTTGCCATAGCAGGGCGCGCCAGAATTGGCCGTAGGGCCAGAAATGCGGGGAGACGTGGATCGGGGCGAAATGTTTGATGTCGAGAATGGAGAGGGCGATGGATGAGGCGAGGGTGTAGATTAGGAGGGTTTTCGTTAGGGGCGTGTTTGTTAGGCCGGAGGTATGCATTTTCGCCCTCTGCGTTTGTTTCTTGTTTTCCTTGGGGATAGGTTAGTTAGGGTTTGCGTTTGGTGGGTGAGGGTTTGGCGGATGTTCGAGTGGGGTTTTGGAGGTTTTTGGTTGGGGGTTTGTGATGGGCGTTATTGGAGTTTTTGTTGCATTGAGGGTTCTGGATTCCCTCTTGGGTAGTGGGAGGGGAGTTGTGGTGGTATTGAATTGGGGTGATTGGAGATCGAGGAGTTGGAGAGGAAGGTGTGATGCGTGAACACGTTGCGTTGAGCTCGAGGCCGGGCCGAGGCTGCGGGTTCTGTGGGGTTGTTCGGCATGCCGATTGCAGCTCTAAGTGACGTAGAAATGCATAGATGCACTCCATATGATGCGCAGGTTTAATTCTCCCGTTTACACTAGTGTTTCCGCTGAAATGACGGAATCAATTTGGTCGCCCATATGCAACTTGAATTTCTTCAAAGATACTGATTATTCATCTAAGGGTTCTATTATACATCATTGCGCGGATGTCTCCTTCATCTCTTCCGCCAACGCTGCCTTATACTTCGCCTGCGCTGTTTCTAGTGCTTGAATAGTGGGTCCCATCAGTTGGTTGACCACCTTTTCACCACCTTGTATGCTTGACAGATTGAGTCGAGGCTTCTTGCCAGTGGCCTCCATGACCTCTCGCGCATGACGCTTCTTCCGATCTACCTCCACCTGTCGCTCTGCCTCTGCATCCTGTGCTACTGCTTTAATTCGCTCCATGGCCCGACTCAACGAGTCGACCAAGGATGATAATTCTGCCGCACGATCAGGGTTGCCTGATAGGAACGCCTGCCAAAACTGGTGCAGAAACTCCGTCGTAGTAGCATGTGTCAAGTTTAACCGGTCGTAGAGGCCGCTCGACAGACCGTATGTGCCAGTAGTGGAGGACACATCCGTCTGGGCTCGACGATCCCGAATCGCGGCAATGATCTGCGCCGAAGACTTCTGCAGACTGACTCTAGACCCCGGCTGTTGGTTGCTTTCCTTCTCGTCACCGAGTTCGTCCGGCTCGACAAGTCTGCCCAGCGGCGCGGTACCATCGTCAGGTAGATTCTGTTCAATTTCCTTGCGTAGGTCACTTAGAATCTTTTCCGGATCTTGCTGAGCGAACAGCCTGTTTTGTTCGTCTTCGGAGTCCTTGGCTTGGGCGGAGAAAAACCGGCTTTGGTCTCGAATATTTAACAGGACGCGGTCCGCCTCCTCATCACCGCGCAGGTCGCGTAGTTGTAATTCGTTATATGTATCCTCATCCATACCGACTGGTGCATGCGGATCACCATCAGCCGGTGCGACATTCGCCATGATCTTCTCACTTAAGCTGTTCAAGGTTCGGATGATGGGCACCTTGTCCGGTGCAGACCACCTCATGTCGAGGTCAGGTCGATTTCCCCGGCGCTGACTATTATTCACCTCATTGCCCTCTAGGTTAAGAAAATGCGGAACATGCGCTTCCCGTGGGAGATTACCGTGCTCATCCGCCTGCAGATATTTGTCCAGAATGGCATCGGTGGCATCAGTTTCCGAAAGCCGCTCTCCGCGTAATTTCTTGAACAATCGACTCTGGAAGAACCGGGACCAGAACTGTGCCTCGCTCAACTTGGGTACGTTCTCATCATACACACGCCTAACGAGAGGGTGCTGGTTGAAAATCAACTGAATCTGCTCTTTGCTGATATTTAACTTGGTCACATTATCTTCCACGCGCGGTTTCAGCGTTGATAGCACATTGTAAGAACCTCTCGTCTGCGACCGTTCAATGGCATGAGCGCGCAGAAGATGAATACGGGTCGACCAAAATTGCGACATGAATTGGCCCGCGGTCAAGGTATCCGGCTTGGTATGCAGCGACTCCATGAACATGCGCTGCAGGTTCGGATCCGACTTGAGTAATGACTGTTGTAGCTCCACATCGCCCTTTAGCCATTTGTCGTTATCCCAGGTGCTCTTGGACGAAACGGCACTTGCAAACGCCATGGCCGTAGACATACCTTCGCCCGCGCCAGGGGCAGGAGACGGTGTAGGCGCAGCTTGTGCCGTTTTTGCTGCCTGGATGGCCGCGCTGAGTGCATCTTTAATAGCGTCCGCTTCCGCACGCGCGTTGGCTCCAGCGGTAAAGTTGAAGACGTACTGCTCGGGAGAATTATCTGGCGCATCTGGGGGAAGGACAAAGATCTTCAACATGACTTTTGGGTTACTTGCTGGGGTCTGTTGTAGATCTATCCATGGCCAGTCAGTAAAAGTCCCGCCTCATCTCAGAAATAGCTTCGGGTGGACAAAATTGCCTCAGATGTCAAACGTTGAGGCAAGGTAGGGTGAGATGGTACGCACTCGTAATCTGGGAAACAGACAGCGTGATCGTTCCCGTCGCACCACCAGCCGCCGGGATCCAAGAGATCGACTGGCGATCCTGGGACATGGTCAGGGTGCCATCTTTCTTCTTGTATGCCGCCGACCCGCTCGGAGGTGCCATCGTCTTCGAACTCGACAGCGTCCACTGTCCAGGGCGGCGTATCGGGATCCACCCATCGGGAGGGAGAAGAAGTCCCAACGGAGAATCCGAGAGGCGGAAGGTCGAAGGCCTTCTAAACAGGGGACCACTTTGGGGTGGGAAAGGGAAAAAGCGAGAGGTACGGAGGCCACACGGAGAAATTGAAGCTCCGCAACGAGTTCAGTTAAGCCTTGACCATGACCGCATCGACACGTGACCGCATCTCCGCCTTCCCCTAGCCCTAAGTTCTTTGATCTGGCCATCTTCTACTGCTTGTCTGACGACGCAAGTTACATCAAAAACATAGCCATCGTCAAAACTGACAATCATCTACAAATGCTGAGCCGGGCCTCTGTGAGGCATTTCTACCAGACTACCTACTCACCGAATTGGCCGCCCCCATAGGGAATCCACGCCCCCTGGGCCATCTCCGTTATGAACTCCCATGCTACACCAGTACCGTTAGCTGGCGGCCTCAAGAATCGGCCCGGCCAGAATTCGTCCACTGGGTACTCTTTGTGGCTTCAGATTTCTGGGTCCATGTGCGCTAAACTATCTGGTGGGGGCGGAAATTCCTGTCAATTACCTAGATAGGTGGTTCTTCCCCCAGAATCCTTGCCCAGCTAGGCTTACCGTATCTGCACTAACCAGATTCTTTGTGGTTCATTTCTGAAATGAAACGAACAGACCTCCCGTGGACTGGATTTTACCTTCTTCCTCCCTCTCTCTACTGGTCCACTCTAACATCTACACATTTGATTCCTTCTCAATCATTGTATCTGCCATCTCCTATTCCATCTACCCAACGCGATCATGGGTGCTAACACCTTGGGATGGGATGGGCTGACTAGCCGCATCGCGGTGGCAGTTGCAACTGTCTGCCTCACTTCATTCGTCTACAAGCTCATCAAAATGCGATTAATGTTCTATCGCCTCAGAAAGAAAGGCCTGGTATGCACGCCAACACCATCTCTGACCAGAACGTCATTGATACTGATGGAGAATTCCAGCCAACCCCTCCCTGGAACCCTATCTTAGGAAACCTGGCCGTGATGGCCCAGCTCCAGAAAAAAGGGCCAAGCGATTCCCGCGAAGCCGAATCATTTGCTCTGCTCTCGACCGAGGCTCCCGGGTGTGAGGCCGGCTTCTACGTCGATGTTTGGCCGTTTAGTATCCCGATGCTGGTGGTGACTTCTCCGGCCCTGGCCGTGCAGGCATGCCAGACCTATGATCTCCCGAAACCAGATGTTCTCCAGCCGTTTATCAATCCGATGGCGGGAGGTTCGGACAACCTGTTCGTTTCTAATGGTGCCCACTGGAAGCAGGCCCGCGAACTGTTCAATCATGGCTTCAGCATGGCCGCCGCCATGAGTCACATGACTTATATTCTGGAGGAGGCACAAGTGTTTGTCCAGATGCTTAAAGATCACGCTCGCAAGGGGGACACGTTTTCCCTTGATGCGCTGACTTGCCGCTATGTCATGGATATTATTGGGAATGTCGCATTGTGAGTCCGCATCTTATAAAGCAGGCCCGGAAATACAAGTAGATGATTGACTTGAACTTGATAGGAACACGCGCTTCCGATTTCAGGAGCAACACAATCCGATTGCAGCGGCAATGCGAGATACAATTGAGTTGGAATGTGGAATTGAGACATCTAACTTCTTAAGCCGGTGGAATCCGCGTCGACTCTACCGACAGTGGCAGAATGGACGCACCATGGACTACCTCATCGGCGTCGAGCTCGACAAGCGCTACAAGGAGTGGAGGGAAACCGCCAAGTCCTCAAGCCACCCTCGGACCCAGTCCATTATGGATATGGTAATTGCAGAGTATATGAAAACTCGACCGCAAGCGCAGCAGCAACAAGAGCTGGATCCGGAATTCAAACGCTGGGCGACCATTCAAATCCGTTTGTTCCTGTTCGTCGGTCACGATTCCGAAGCCACCACTATCATCTATTCATTGTATCTCCTCTCCAAGAATCCCGAGGTCCTCATCAAAGTACGCGCGGAACATGACAGGGTCTTTGGCGCTGGTGTATCCAGCGCATACGACGTGCTCACGGATCACCCAGAGAAGATCAATCAATTGTCCTACACACATGCTGTTATCAAGGAGACTCTCCGACTCTTCCCCCCAGCCAACGGGCTCCGCGGCGGCCTCCCGGGCGTTTCTCTCCGTGATGAACAGGGCCGAATATTCCCTACCGAAGGGTGTGCAATTTGGATTGTGCACACAGCTGTTCACCGGAACCCGTCGTCCTGGCCACAGCCGCACGCGTTCATCCCGGATCGTTGGCTGGTGGAACCTGGTCATCCTTTGTATCCCCCGGCGGGCGGATGGCGACCCTTCGAGCAAGGCCCCCGCAACTGCATTGGCCAGAATATCTCTCTCCTAGGCATTAAAGCCTCGCTGGCTATGCTTGTGCGCCAATTCGACTTCCACGACGCGTATGCTGAATATGACCGCTTGCATCCATCGACAGGCCTCAAGACAATGTTCGGGGAACGTGCCTATATGATTCAGAAGGGTGCGGGTCATCCGGCTCAGGGCTTCCCTTGTAAAGTTACTCTACGTTGATCCTTTCATGGGCATGATGCGCTTGCTTCCACTGATATATAAGAGAGAGAGAGAGAGAGAGAAGCCAAAGGTGTCAGCTATCTGACTCGTCCTCTAAACGTCACCTTTTCGTCAGCACTCACTTGGCCAGGAGAAGGGGTTTAACACCAGCGATGTGTAGCCACCGCACAGAAGGGGATACACAGCTGTGCAATGTACCGATTAAAGTGTTGTAGGGACGTTACTTGCACGGATTCAACAGTGTACGACTAATTATAACCTGAATGCATTATTGAATCGACGCGACCAGAATACAGTAATATCAGAAACAGCCATACTTCGCCTTGCCAAACAATGAAACAAATGAGCAAAAGCAAGTGATACCCAAACGCAACCAGAAGAATGGGGATATCGCCAACACCAGAAAATACGTAAACACAAGACCACACTCAGACAAATCCTAACGCTCAAAAGAACATCGCTCCCGCTATGCAGACAACTCAAGCAAAAGCTAAACATGAGGCATAACATCGAATCCACCGACTTTTGATCGCTCATGCTTCCCTGTACAATTTGCCCGGATATAGCCAAACAAGAAGCGCCCATGATAGGAGAGGAAATAGATGAACAAAGCGCGCCACCAACAAACAAAAATTGTAACACAGTAGGGTATAATCATTCATCCCATGAAGGATTGGGACAGCAAAGGTAGTTTCTGCCTTCATTTTTTGAACATGTAGTGGCCGTAGATGCCGCCGACCTCCCCAATGGCAACGGGAATCTTTCTCGCTCCCCACCACCTGGCACCCATTTTCCAGGAGCGAGAACCGTCATCGGGCACCTGAAGGGGCATGGAAGCCGGATCACGAACGTACCATCCCCGCCGACCGAGCTCACGAACGGTCCAGCCGAGGGATGTCCGGGCATTCTTGGTTCTCTCGCGCAAAGGAGCAATAAGCTTCTCGTGGAACTCGATGACCTGCAGCGGATAGCTTTGCTGCGAAAGTAGCAAGCACGAGCTAGGGTTGAAGACTGTTCCCAGCGACAGCTGAGGAGCTTTGGTGAGGTCCAGATAGCAAAGCGTCGGCGGGACCCAGTCCTCTTCTTTCACTTCCGCCGATCCATCCACGTCCATGTTAGCCCGGGGTGGCGGTTTAAAGAATAGGTTGATGTCCTGAGCAGATAGTTCGGCCGAACCGAGTCCGAGCTCTTCCAGATGTTTGGTCAAGGGGATCAGCGCTTGCGTGTGGGCTGAGGTGACCTTCGCACCTCCAATGTTGAGGGAGCGAAGAGTGGAAGGCAATTTGGGAAGTAGCGCATGGACGTCATCTTCTTCCAGGAGTCGGTTCCGCGTAGGGTCCGTCATCAAATTCAAGGAAACCAACGACTCGCACACAGCCGGATGAGTGACCAAGAACTCCACTACCCTCGATCCCTGTAGACGAGTGCATCGAGACAAGTTCAAGTGGGTGATTCTCGCAGTTTTCGGGATCGAGAACAGGGCTGCCTCACTAATCTGTGTGTGAGTAACATCCAGGTGAGTCAGGTTCACCAAGCGGGGGAGGAGTGCCTCAAAAACCGATGCTGGAAGACTGCTGCACTCGTGCAGCGAGATTCTTTTCAGGTTTGGCAACGCCGATGGCAGAGCAGGCCCTGCCAACAAGGCTTCCTGAAAAACTGCCGAGAAGGACTGGGTCGAGCAGCCACAGAAATCGACGGCGAAGAGGTTTGGAAGGCCGAAGAGTAGCTTCTGTACCACCTCCACACTAAGATCACCCTCCACATGCTCCTGCAACAAACACTCTTTCAGGTTCGGCAAAAGGTCCAGGCACTTCAGCAGCGTCTTGGAGGTCAAGTTCTGGATTTCGGCATTCATCTGCTTGGTACGTCCCAATCCCACCGAGGTGAAATGGGAGAAGTCGAGGCGACGAACCAGCGTGCCCAGCGCGGGATAATGAGACATGTGGTTGAGCGCCTTCGAAAAGATGATGGAGTGCGGGAAGGTCATGTTTCTGTACAACACGGCGAGGGTGGCTGCGTGCAACGTCCGGGAGGTCAGCAAGCACGAGATCAGGTCCACATTTCGCGGCGTGTAGCCGTTTGGCGGTACGTCCAACGCCAAGCAAGATATGATTTGGTCTAACAGCGGTTCATTAGCAGACCGGTATCACGGCCATGGCAGGATAGAGTCGCACTTACCGAGCACTTCGGAGGGAAGGGTCTCAAGACGAGACAAGCCAGCGGCCGGTTTCGGCTGTTCCACCTGCAATGTCTTAGTAGGTGGCGGATTTTTTACAGGCGGCGGAGACGTTTCCCAGGCCCAGCCGCGGGCATGCAAATTACCGAGAGCCCGCAAATCGCTGTAGCTCCTACTGAGACTCTTTCCACCTAGTCTGATCTGCTTCCAGCCGAGAAAGCCACCACAGGGGCAGCAAAAGTCGGGGGTTTGCTGCATCTCGACCGGGATCGGTTTCGGCTGTTCTGGGGAAGGCTGGTCGATGTGCGTATCCACGAAGGACTGAGCAATGCCTATAGGAATACCATGACAACAGATCAGCGACGGTTCTTTGCGTCCCAGCGACCGAGTGGAGCGCGCGGTGGTGACATACCGTCAACGTCTTCTTTGATCGAACCAACCGACGGACGGCGGCGACTGGTCGATCTGGAACCGTCTGGCGAGGAACACGCGGACGAATGAGGCGATGAGTCGCGGGATAAAGTGGAAGGCGAAGTATCTCCGGAAAGAGCAGATGGAAGTGCAATAGAGGGAGGCTTGTTGATGCGGATCGCAGGAGGGACTGCGGCGGAGGACATGGTGGACAGCGGAAGCCTCTATATAGCTTGTAGGGCACAGTCCCGGAGAGGTAAAGTTACAAGGGGAGGGTGGAAAAAGAAGAAGACCAGGGGGGCACAAGAAAAAAAAAATATCCGAATGTCAGGTAATGGAAAAGAAAAAGAAAAAAGAAAAAAAGCTTTTCCTTCCCCGGATTCCACACAGACTTTCCCGGTGGACGATTAAGATTAAGGCCGAGGGGGGGGAACAAGAGAAGACTATAGGAAGAGGAGAGGGAAAAGTGAAGCTGTTAGTCACAGAATGCTATGGATGGAACGACTGCCGCGCCTCCTCGAGAGGCGGGCACACTATTGATGGGTGCAGAAGGATCCGTTAACAAGTGGACGTTAGCTGATCAGCTCACGGAGTAGTGACGATCGTTTTGATTTGTAGAAAGGTCTCCTGAGTTGAGCTTGTTGGTTAAAAGGTTGACGAAGTGGTGAGAGAGGATGGTGAGATCAGTGGTTGACGAGGAATCAGGAAAGAAGCCCGGACGGAGTGACAGAGAGACACAATAAAAAAAAGATAAAAGATAAAATCAAATAAAAAAAGAACGTCAAATTTTATTAAGTAAGGCGTAATGGAGATTCCAAAGGAAAAAAAAACCTTAGTCGTACCAGCGGAGTAAATGGCATTAAATAGGTAAAACCATGAATAATGGAAATATCAAGAGAGGGAAAAAAAAGAGGAGCCATGAATGAGAGTGAATGAGGATGACTGAATGATGAATGCGGCGAATCCGCTGGAAAGGTAAACTAAATTTCCTAACAGGTACTTTTAAGGTATTGCGCTTCCACGATCGGTCTTCTGGACTTCTTCTTATTATTAAAAATAGAGCGAATCAAAAGTAACTACAATAGAAAATCGAAGAGAGAGACTTCCTTATGCAGTTCTGGCCCAGGGAAGCCGTTGGTGCGCGGAGATCCTTGTCAGCGCGGAATTATTTTACCCTACTTTTATTTTATCTGATGTCAATGGACCTAGAGAAAAAATAAAAAAAACAAAGAAAAAAAATAAACCCTAGTTTCCTTAATGATACCTTTTTTAAATACCATTTCGATAGGATAACGAGATCGCCAGCTCAGCAGATTGTCCCCTGTCCACACCCCCTTTCGGTCGAGACAACTCAGAAAGATGGATGGTCTCTGTCTGGGACCATGATAAATTAAAGAAGAAAAGAGATCAAATACTAAACCAAATAAGCGGCAGATTACTTTTTTCGGGATCGCCGCCCGGAAATTCTATGACATAATGGAAAATCGCCTCTGACCGGCCCCGTGACCCGATGCCCTTCGGTACAGATGAAGAACCATGCCCGAATAGATTGTATCATACTACATCGTCATGGTCTTGAAAGGGAGGGGGGGGGCGACCAACAGATCCAATCAGTATTTAGGACATTCCTGAGTTTCCTTCGTGAAATGGGGAGGATAATCAGATCATAGTACCACTGACTAGTCACAAAAACCATGAATAGTACCTTTGTGATCTGGTCCCCAGTCACCAAAAAGCAAAAAATACCCCAGAAATGCAGCCACGTTCAACGCGATGATTTTCCTTACCTAACAGTTACTCCCAGTCCTGCACTGTGATTGGCCGCCCAGGGTTTCGGAGGAGTCCCGTGACCGGTGCGGAGAGAGCTAAGCTGCGAAAGGGCTGCAAGCCTGCAACTGATGTCCCTGGATAACTCGTAACTCTCCTTCTGTCAAGACTCGTCATCTCGCTAACCCATGGTCTCCCTACTAATGTACCCCCCAAGGGTGAATAGTTCCGCTTCCATTGTTGGTCCTCCCAAGTTTAATCAACTTCGGATTGGTCAATTCCCTCCATGAGGGGAAACGCTTGAGAGCTCCCGGTCATCGAGTCCAAAACTAGTCCCCCCTGTTCCCCGGCATATCGGACTGACAGTTTTAATAATGGATTCCATTAGTGAAGCTGACAACCCCAAGTTTCCAAAGCATCCGACTCGATCAACATGGAGAAATCCCACCCGCCTTCCCCCCCACCCATTTGAGATCACTAATGATGGAACGTACTTAGTGCGGTTCGGTTCCTAGTGTTGCTATCGTCTGACTCCTTCGGGTCGTTTTGACCCCTTGCTGGCCGTGAATTGACACAGACGACCCAAACAATGAGAATGAGTATGAGTATAGTATATGTACGCTGGACCATAGTCCAATATTGAGTCAAGACTGCCAAGAGTCCCGATCATGTATGCCTAGCTGTTGGGAATCCTAACCACCTCCACTTTCTATTGGGTTGATCACCGCTGTTTGCCCAGACCCCTTGTTTGCTCCGAGCATCCAGCCCTCCTTGACACCTCCTACTGGTGATCCACGATTCCGTGTCACAGCCACTGCTCAGAGAAAGAAACACGAATTCCACTACCGTCTGAGAGACCTTTCCTGTGTGACTGAAACCTACATCATCGGTATCACGCTGGAGCCTCAAAGCCCTAATGCATATGTGACAGGCTTTCTTGGCAGGTATTGGCATGCTGGCGTCGCTTCACTGAACGGCAACATATTTGGGGAATGACTGTCCTCCAATGCTGGCTGAAATTCAATCTACAAGGGTGTCATGTGCTTATGAACGACGTATCCACCATCACACCATCTCGAGGTCCCATGGCACAACCCGGGTGGCACCCGCATGTCAACCTCCATAACTCGGGCGGTTCACCTCTTCCGATTACGTTCTCTGCTATAGACTTGTAGGCCTTTGCACCCATGGCACTATATCAGACTACTTAACGGAGGCTGTAGAAGTGCGTCTGCACAGGTACCGCCTGTACATATTCTCAATTAAGCCTGAGCCAACCAAAAGATGGTCTAGTGTTCCAGGCCTTCCCCTGTAAACAACCTTGAAACTTTCAGCGTTTCTGTAAGTGCCAGGCATGCTAAGCCGAGCTCCCCGGCAGCAGGATTAGCATGATGGATATCTTTCCATCCAGATCAGGAACATTTCCAGATTTCTTGAATCATTCCTAGTTAACTCCATTCTTTGAGTCTACTATACGCGATGGACGAGGTACATACACCGGCACCCACTAGTGCCTTGTTGGAGTTCAATGCATTACATCGTTCAAACAACATCTTGAGTGACCCAACTACGACAAACAGGCAACTACGCATACACATTATCTACACCGTACCTCGATAGACAGAACCTATCAAACCAACCAAGCACGTAACACCAACTTCCCGACAAGGCTGCACGAAGAACATGAAGACACCCACCACGGAAGTGCCCAATATCCCACCCACCCAAGGCTCACTGGAAGAAATAGAACATAAACCTTAAGCATAAGTCCAAGATGAATTAGACGCGGTTGACCAAAAAGTTGGCGAAACCTGTTTCGGATGCTTGATCCTTGTTTGCCTTGAAGAGTCCTTGCATGATGGGTGCTTGACCTAAGAATGTCTAGATCCTCGGCAATTCATGTACTCTAAGCTCATGGAAACCCCATGGAACAATGTTAGAGTCTTGAGTATGTCAATTCTAATCTTAGTAACAGCCAAAGTAAGGCTTGCCAAAAGCCTTGATTGCAATCATCAACTCCAAGTTACAAAGAATACTCGAATCGAACGGCACTGCTTCCCACTTCGTTAGTGATTACTTAGGATGGCCAAGGAGGTTTCTCTCATAGACCACAGTCGTCTCCCCAGTATCCTGGCTCTCAATCTATTGCTGAACTTACCAGAACCTGGTCAAGGACTACAAACCCCCAGATAGAGCTACCTCGTTGTTTAGTAGGTTCGGTCAGTTTTCCCGATGGAATTACTGCCATATGTATAACACCTCAATATCGGATTACGACGTTCATGCCGATTATCTTGTTGAAGTGAATGGGAAACGTCAAGGTTGTATCCGTTGAGCGGCTGGCAATGCATAACTTGGCAATTTGAAGCGTTCTACTGTTGAGGTAATATTGTTGACATACTTCACTAGTAACTTAGACTTCTATGAAAGTACGTATCTCTGGATGAAAACACAGGCAACATGTTTATCTCGACTGGTATATAAGCCAAAGTTATTTAAATGTATACTCCTTGAGCTATGGAGATCTCTACATATCGCCAGGACTAGAAAATACAAGGAGTATTACCATCTTGCTTTATATTCTACTTGTATAATGACTGTTGAAATATCAGTTCGGACATGAAAAGCCCACTCGAATATTTTTTTGTTGCCCCAGACAGGTATATCCAGTATGCTGTGCTACTCGCAGCCCTAATATCTAGCATAGCACTTTGGAGAAAATTTTCTAAGAAACCGAAAATTATCTCGTTCTTTGCCATGGCCCGAGCAACTAGTATCGAATCCTGAACGAAGTGGTGTCAGGGTAGCACAGTACTTCGTCCTTATTATGGTGCTTGTCAAGCAAGGTAGCGTGGTGTGACATGGTGTAGGAAGGGAAGACACAAATTGTTGTATAACTGACAAGATCCAGTACAACGAAGAGGGAGGAATATAGTCGATAATTGCTGGCTACTGTGTAGTTCAGGTATGTACTCGACAAGATTGATTTCCGCACTCAATGGTTGTCCTTCCTTCACATTTGCAAGGTGAAACCGATCCATACAGACTCAAGATGACGAGGTAAAATACTCGAACGAGACTACCCATATAAATCAAAGCCAGGAAAACAGGATCTCAGAACACCAATGCGAAATAAAACAAGTTTAACTATACCAAGTAAGCCTACAAAACCTTCTAGACACCCAGAAAGTATGGACCTTCACAATGCCCACAAGGACACCAATTCTCGCCATTGATCCATACCTGCTTCACTCTAACACGGCTTCTCTTAACCATCCAGGAACCACAGCAAAACGCACGTAATATATTAAGAGATTCGGAACTTATGTCATTGCCCACTACTGATCCTCAGATCGAGATTAGGCCTGTGGGGGGCGCCAGATTGATAAGATCTCCATCGTGGCGTTTTTTGATCTTGCTAACGCGTTTCAGGATTCGTTATCGCTATCTTGCATGGCACTAATTGGAGGATCTAAACTGATAACAGCAGATCTAGGTTACCTATCTCTGTTTGGGAATGGTGAGTTTGGCAAGCTTCATGGAGAACGGAATATGGGTGTAGGAGGTTAGCTTGTGGGAGCTACCCTTTGGTTGTGTGTACGTGCCCTTTTACATTTCGGAGGATTTTGTAATTAGTTAGGAGTGATTGGGTAAGTGTTCGACCACGGTGTTTTCTCTCTTGAGGCTGAGATGGGTGGTTTCCGGTGGTTTGTATATCGTATGTAAAGAGCAGTGTATCGCTATACACTTGCCGAGATAATTGATCTAGACTCACTTAGATTCAACGTACATGGTATTATAACTTGGAGTACACCATAACGCCAGTAGTAAGGTTCGGACATACTTGGAGTTATAGATCATGAATCTAGGTAAGAAGTATAAAAACAAATATGCCGACATAGGTCCAGTGTATATACTTCTTATAATCTGTCGGTTATTGATCCTTGCAGAGCGCGGGGTACTTCATTGTTTTATTTATCTGATCTTTTGTTACCGGGCTGATATTATAATATTGCCTACCTTCTGATAAAGATAATCACCTACTTGAGAAATACGCAATTTTTAACTTAGCCTAGTGTCTTCTCTTAGATTTCTTTTTCTTGAAGACTGCTTCTCGGGACTGAACTGTGGGTTCTTATACCTTCGGACCTATGACCTTCGATCATTTGATACCCCGCTTTGTACGTCACGTTCTGCCCCTCCTTGACCGGAGCTAACCTGACCTAACAATAAATCTACCCTTGCTTGTCCTCTCTTCTACTCTCATTCACAACACTCAATCCAAGGATTTGTTTCTTCGTGGTTTCTAGCAATCTACCTCCAAAATGTCAGGTAATACCAAGGCTTACTTTGACGTGGAATATGACGGTATGTGTCGTCCATTTTATGTTCTTCTCACCTTTAATTAGAGACACTGCGGGGTTTACTGCCCCTCTATCTTCTTGGATCCAATTCTCCCTCTGTGTCCAGCAAGAGTCTTTCAATCCTGATAGTATATTAGTCACTAACTATTGTTACTTGGTTTAGGCAAGACTGGCCGTATCAACTTCAATCTATTTGAGAAGGACGTCCCCAGGACTGCCAGAAACTTCCGAGAGCTCTGTACCGGAGTCAACGGTTTTGGCTATGCAGGCTCTGGATTCCACCGTGTGATCCCTCAATTCATGCTCCAGGGTGGTGACTTTACCAACCATAATGTGAGTCTTTTTTTTTAATATTTACTATTATTATTATTATTATTATTATTATTGCTTGATAGAGAAGGCAATTTGGCTCCCAATCTTGCTATTGTTTGTTTTTATATCCAGACTCACGATTTGAATTTTTGCTACAGGGCACTGGTGGCAAGTCCATCTATGGTACAAAATTTGAGGATGAGAACTTCAAGTATAAGCATAACAAGCCTGGTCTCCTCTCTATGGCCAACGCTGGCCCCAACACGTGAGTCTAGACTTGTCTCTAGTTCCTATGTATCTTGTTTCAGGTTCTGATTAATTATTACAGCAATGGCTCTCAGTTCTTCATCACCACTGTTGTAACCTCGTGGCTTGATGGCAAGCACGTCGTCTTTGGTGAGGTTGCCGACGATGAGTCAATGCGGGTTGTTAAGGAGATTGAGGCCCTTGGCTCTAGCTCTGGTAAACCCAGCAAGCCGATCAAAATTGTCAAAGCTGGTGAGCTGTAAATGCAAGTTTATACTCTCCTTAATCAGGGCGGTATATTTCATAGTTAGCTTAGCTGACGGAAATTCTATTGGTCTTATTCTCTGAGCCTACTATATAGACCTTTAACTAAGTTAAAGTTACTAAAAGGTGCCATTATCTACTTGATCAATCTCTACTAATCACGGGCTCTTTATTGGATACATAATTGCGAATTCATATAAGTAGGCTACCCTATAATTTGCACCACAGGTATATCTGTAGTTTGTCCTGCGACAAGTGCAGTCCCTTAAGTAATAGACAATATTCAACTGGCTACTTATATCCCAAACAATAGAATAACAATTACTGGTAATATAGGAATAGGGGGTATAATATATAGTAAGATCAATCAACCTATATTCGTACGGAGTACGACATAGAAGACTAATTCACAACGCTAATTCATCATAAACCAGGATATTTAACCAACAACAACCACTAAACTTTCCATCCACAATTACAATTTCCTGCGATCTCTGTATTTCGAAAACCTACCTCACAGTACATAAACACCTTACGTCAAAGAAACAATTTCCCCTCGTGGCAACAAACCCCATAAAGCCTACATACACGAAAGATACCGATGCAACCCTACTAGTTAATCTTTTCCGGTCAGCCGCGCCGACCCCGAACACGGGATGGCAAATATACCCGAGCATCCTTCGGAATGCATGTTTTGACCTCCTCGGGTGTGGCTGTGGTTAGGTTGGCGTCTAAGCGAAAGGCGAAACATGCCATGCATTAGCCATTGGTATCCGTATATGCCGGGTTCTCCCGTCGGCGAAACTTTGTGGTAGAGTTTTTTCTCTCTGTCTTTCTTTCTTTCTTTCTACTGTAGATGCCGAGATGGAGGTTATTTCTTAGATGGTTATTTTGAATGGAGTTTGGGGTGGGAATGGGTGGAATTGGGAGATTGGGATTACGTGTTTCGAGGGCTTTAAGTCTTGTAATGTTTAGAGTATAATTTCTTTCTATGGTTGGACTATAGCTACGCATTGGGTCGAGGATTAAGTTCGACTACATCAGAATGTCGTCAACGACTCGAGAAGATTTTGGAACAGAGTTTTGCTTGCGGTCGTGCCACAGGCGCTTCAATTGCTGC
The DNA here is from genome assembly GCF_009017415.1 of Aspergillus flavus. Taxonomy (NCBI): domain Eukaryota; kingdom Fungi; phylum Ascomycota; class Eurotiomycetes; order Eurotiales; family Aspergillaceae; genus Aspergillus; species Aspergillus flavus. The sequence goes on along the minus strand of NC_092409.1, from coordinate 4,965,457 downwards.
TAAGAATCTAAGCCAAAGAAATCTATAGTGTAGTATCCAAACCCAGTTGAACCTCATGATGTTTTTAAACAAGACTTGTTCATTGATGCCCTTGCATCATCACATAAAAAGAATCCCAGTCTAAATTGAAGAATGTAAAGGAAATGAATCAACCATCGCACTGTGGTTTCAGGCGAAATGGTGACAATGGATATCAAAAGTTCAAACCCGTGAAAAAAGATGAAAGACGCTGTTGGGTAGCATCAAAGTGGGAGAAAAGAAATAGAGTAGATAAAAGAAAATCAAAGGAATCAACCAAACGCCAGGGAAACGTGAGTTCCTTGTTCCTTTTAAGTTTTGGGCATGATCGTCGTTTATTCGACAGCGGAGCCGCTGTCACCGCCGGTAACGGGGTTCACCTTGGGGTTCCACTTGAACTTGAACTCCTTGCCAAGCTCCTTGCGGACGGCAGCCTTGACGGCCTCCAAGACGTTGGGGAAGACACCGAAGTTGGCGGGGTTGTTCTCATCGTTGTCACCACCCTGGAAGACACCAGTGCGGACCAAGCAGGTGTTCCAGCCGTGCATGTTACCACCGCAGATGTCGGAAGCCGGGTTGTCACCAACCATGTAGATGTTCTGGGGGAGACGGTTCTCGTTGTGGATCTGCTCCATCCACGACTTGAGGACCTCATCGGCGTAGGTGTAGGTGGCACGCTCGGGCTTGCCGTAGACGACACGCTCCAGGTCGACACCGGTGAGAGCCTTGTACTGAGCCTCAATGGAGATACGGAAAAGACCCTGGGTGAGACGCGGGGGTCCCTGGTGGTCGGTAGGCATGATCAGGTCACCCTGAGAGAAGTAGATAGGAATGCGAGAGGCGACGGGGTCCTTAGCACGGGTCAACAGCTTGCCGTCCTCGGCGAGCAAGAGATCCAGGATCAGCTGCATGTCGGTAGCGTAGTCACGAGAGTCGGCAAAGACCAGGATCGCGTCGAACTTCATCTTGGAGAAGTCGCGGGGCTTGGCCTGAGCGCGGTCTTCCTCTGTGAAGTGTCCCCAGGGAGACACCGTGGGGTCCCAGGCGACAATGTCCTTGGGGTGGACGACGTTCTTGAAGCCATAGTTCTCCGCGACCTCACGGATCTTCTGGCCCTCACCACCGAGGACAAGCACCGTGTCGTAGTACTCAGCCAATGCCTGCATTGGGGTGTGAGACTGGATGAACTGGTCGGTCGAGATGGGAACACCGAGAACCTCGGTGAGCTGCTCGCAACGGGCAGCCTCGGTCTTACCACCACCGTTGGTGAGCAGAATGTAAGGAATCTTGATGCCCAGCTCGTTGTCACCGTTGAGCATCTTCAGGGCCTCCTTGGCCGGCTCAATGGCATGGTTACCGTGAGCCAGGACACCATCGATGTCGAAAGCAAAGGCCATGTTCTTGGCCGCAGCGACCTTCTCCTTGGACATGTCCTGGACCTGAGAGGCCAAGAGATCGCGGGACACCGAGTTACCATCAGCGGTGACCACGGATGCCAGACGAGACACACGAGGAGATCTGGGGATAGGGAGGGAGGTGCCGAAGGAGTTGCGAGAGCCACGACGGTCCCGTGTCGAAGGAGCCAGGCTCAGGTTGTGCATGTACTGGGCAGCATCGCTGATGGAGCTGCGGGTTGCGGGGATCTCAATGGTGGCACCCGCATCGTTGGGGATGGGCAGAGAACCCGCCATGCTGCCACGGCCATCTCTGGGGGAGCGAGCAGCGGGGGCCGGAGCAGTACCGGGCGCCGCAGGGGCGGGATCAACAGCGAAGTCAGCGTCGTCGAAGCGAGGCATTGTGGAAGATAAGTCGAGATAGATAGATGGAATTGATAAGGAGTTTCCCTAGGAGAGAGGAGAGGATAGGGAGCGAAGGAGGGGTGATATGATGATGTATATATAAGAGGTGATGATATCACTCCTGGAAAGAAGACAAGGATCGACAGCCAACAAGCTTCCTCAAGCTATAGGGCAGTGTCCTGGGAGTGTTGTGAGAGGTAGAAGATGAAAGATGATAACCATTGACTTGGAGGAGGGCAGTCTGGATACTAATATATAACACCGTGCCAGTGGCGGTCAATTCCAATTCCATAAAAGAGATGTATTATTTCTCTTTTTTTAATTCTGGGATTTTTTTTATTACCCTGCACGCAACCATCATAACCCAGGGGGATCCACTTTGGATTTTTTTTTTTCGAAGGCGTATCATCATGGATGAATTCCTGAGAATTATCGTCATCAACGAATTTGGCATTTGCATAGACCTGATTCGAGGATGGCCGGAGATACGCTGGCTGCGGGTACGGCGGAGTCTCACTAAACCCCTTTCAGCCTCGCAAAGGGAAGTTATCCGTGGATCGTGGCCCTCGTATTGTAAAATTACTGACCACCCAAGGACCCTGTGGTATTGAGAAAGTGTAATACCTCCAGTTCCTTACCTGAAAGGTACTTGCCTACTACGGAGTAGGTAGGAGTTCAGTCCCCCCGTCCGCTTTTTTCTGCCACCATCAGAGAGAAAGCTGCCTAAGGCTAGTGCAGGACAGCGGGGCGGGAGGGTTACAGTAAAAGTCCCTCTTCCTCCGCTCCATTGGCCCTGAACGCCTTCTTTCTTTTTTCCAACCACCCTCCTTCCGACTTCTTCCCTCCCTCACTGAACGAACGAGCATCCAAATAGCTGATCCCTCCGAGCCAGCATGAAGCCATCCTGCACGATGACTGGACAGGAGAGGTTCCAGTGGGTCTCTCGAGTGGCGAATAATTGGCCGTCAAAGATTTCCACCCATGGAAGCGCTTGAGATCGATGGAGACGATGACGATCGAGCGGGCGACGGCGGGTCAAACGCTCGCGCCGTTTCGACTCTGAACGCGAGTGATGTCATGGCGGCTTTCTCGGCTGGTGGAGTCCCGTTCATTGCTCATTTCTCATTTCATTTCATTTCATTTCATTTCTCGCTGCAACCGCTGGGGTTTTGTTGTTGTTGTCGACGATGCCGTCATGGAGTGGGGATTGCGGATGGACTAGAAAGACTAGTAGCAGGTATACTTACTGTGTATAGCTGTAGTGTACGGAGTACCGTACTGCATGTATGTAATTTCACATCACATCATTCTCACATCAACAGAGAGACATTTCTGGAAAGATATCGATGAGGAAGGTATAGAATGATAGAAGATGAAGATACAGAAACTGCTGCCGAAAAGAAGAGAACTCGATCGTCGGAGGTAGAAAGTGTAATAAACCATCAACCAGTGTGTAGGGTGCTAGCCAGTGTAAACCAGATTAATTAATGGAACTTAACTAAACCCCTCCCTGTAGTTGTTGTTCCACCCCACCTTTTTCTGGGAGCTTCTCTCTCTCGCCAATATACTACCCCTCCTCTATATTTTCCTACTATACCACCACAAACCCCTCTTCCCCTGATTTCCCTAAAAGCTTCTCATTTTTGAGTTCCTTTCTCTTGCAATAGACCCCCAATTCTCATTATCACAACCACCCAACATGTCGAACGGAAAGACTTTCACGCTGAGCAATGGCGTTAAGATCCCCGGTGTCGGTTTCGGTACCTTCGCCAGTGAGGGCTCCAAGGGCGAGACCTACCAGGCTGTCACCAAGGCCCTCGAGACCGGATACCGTCACTTGGACTGTGCCTGGTTCTACCTCAACGAGGATGAGGTTGGTGATGGTATCCATGACTTCCTCAAGAAGAACCCCTCCGTCAAGCGGGAAGACATCTTCGTCTGCACTAAAGTCTGGAATCACCTCCACCGTCCCGAGGACGTCCAGTGGTCCGTTGATAACTCCCTGAAGAGACTCCGACTGGACTACGTTGACCTCTTCCTTGTCCACTGGCCCATTGCCTCCGAGAAGGAGGACCAGGAGAAACCCAAGATTGGCCCTGACGGCAAGGTATGCAGCACATCATCCTCTGCCATCTAGTTTGACGTCCGGTACAACTAACCGAACCATCACAGTACGTCATCCTCAAGGAGCTCACTGAGAACCCCGAGCCCACATGGCGCGCCATGGAGAAGATCTACAGGGACGGCAAGGCCAAGGCCATCGGTGTTTCCAACTGGACCATCCCGGGTCTCGAGAAGCTGTTCAAGTTCGCCGAGATCAAGCCTCATGTCAACCAGATTGAGATCCACCCCTTCCTGCCCAACAACGAGTTGGTCCAGTTCTGCTTCAAGAACGACATCCTCCCCGAGGCCTACTCGCCCCTGGGCTCCCAGAACCAGGTGCCCACCACCGGCGAGCGGGTCAGCGAGAACAAGACCCTCAACGAGATCGCCCAGAAGGGCGGCAACACCCTGGCCCAGGTGCTCATTGCCTGGGGTCTGCGTCGCGGCTACGTGGTGCTCCCCAAGAGCTCCAACCCCGCCCGTATCGAGTCCAACTTCAAGAGCATCGAGCTGACCGACGAGGACTTCGAGGCCGTCAACAAGGTCGCCGAGGGTCGTCACTTCCGCTTCGTCAACATGAAGGACACCTTCGGCTACGATGTCTGGCCTGAGGAGACCGCCAAGAACCTGTCTGCTTGAACAAACAGACCAGGGCTCTGGAGGGGACAATAGACTTCTTTTCTTTATGCGGGACATAAACAATTGGAGTTGTTCAGGAGGTCCAAAACATATAGTATACAGTGGCTACATATTCCCATAGTATAGTATGAAACGAAGAAATGTAACGGCCTACGATATCACAACCAACTTGGATGGAATACTTTGTAAAGAACATAACATAGAAAACTTACCAGGTACCATACAAGAAACACAAAATAGAATAATAATAAACCAAACCAAACAATCCCAAAAATCATAAAATTTAAATTTTCAATAGAGACCGATTTATTTCTGAATTAATTTTTAGCCGCCAAGGGAATACACACACACCCCCTTTGGCAAGAAAAGTGAGAGAAGAACCAATACAATAAAAGTTGAAGCTCTATGGAACCATGCCTCGAAGCAGTTACCCCTGCGACCTGCATCCTACTACTGTAATTAGCACAGGTGAGAAGGTGGACTCGGAGGACTGTCCTCCATGACATGCGACAGGTCGGCTAACGCTCTAGTAAGTTAGGTGGTATGACGCTATGCCGGGAAAGTAAAGGGAAATTACAACCTGAGTACAACAACCATAATTACTACATGTCCATACTACATTACCCTTGTTCATGTCATATCCTATTGAGTTCGGGAATTCAATTGAGTTTTTGATAGTTACACAGAGTTGATAGTAGAGTTCTTACTTTCGCAGTGTGAGGAAACTGAAACTACACAAAAAAAAGCAAATAGATATACAACAGTAGTTCATATATTGAGCATCAACCACCATCAATACAGGAAGGACCTTTTACATGTACCAACCAGATAGGCAGAAGGCCCATCAAACAAAAAGCCTCGAAAAACAAAACGATCGGAAAATCCCGGAGTCTCTCTCCTTCCCTCTCCGGTGGGCAAATCCGGAAAAGCCCTAAAACACCGAACCCCCCAATGCGGTAAAGCACCGTGCAACCCCCCAAGTGGAACCGTGACCATTCCAAAACCTAACCCTACAAAACCGTAACCCTAGCCTTTTCTTTTCTCCCAGCCAGCATGTCGGGAATGACGTGGGATGCAATCATAGACTCGGGTTTCCGCGGTGGGGAAACCGATGAAATGGGAAAGGTGTAGAATATGAATGGAGAAGGGGGGTTCCACTTAGTCTTAGGTGGAAGGGTACAGGTACCTTAGACGACTTACATTTGCAATTGGTGCGTTGCGATGATTTGATGGAGGACGGGATATGGATTCCCACTTGGAAGTTTTTGAGGGATTAAATTTGGGGCATTGTTTGATTTGACTTTTTACTCTTTTGGTCAATTTTGGGGCAGATGGGCATGGGTAGCGTCGGCTCTATTCTTATCCTGTTGATACGGTGGTAGTGTCGGTGGTAGTATACTTAGGTATAGTGATGGATGTAACTGAGTGGTTCGTCCTTGTTCTATCAAACTTAAAGTATGGTTCAGGAACCGAGGGACAGCCCGCTCCATATTCCTTTTCTGTAGGATAATGCATTGCGCCAAGTATGGTTGGCTTGTTGGTCGTTCTTTATTTGGTTTTATCTCAGGTAATGGATACCCGGTGAGTTGAGTTGGAAGGAATGTTTCATGATAGACGGTTGGAGGGTGCGCTCTCCCAAGGGATTGGATCCAGATAAGCCAGAGGCGTTCTGATAGAGGGACAAACCTGGATGTTGAGAGTAAGGATGGTTGATACATACATGCCGCAGTGCAGCAGATCTCTCACAGAGGTACACTTTTTATCGACAGGGATTCAAGTGAAGAAAAGGTAAACTTTCCTTTTCCTACTGAAGATGCTAATTCTGCTAAGAGTAGCCAAGTTCTGTACCGTGAAGATCGGAGATGGATAGGTAGACAGTTCTCGGGAGATGGTTTGATGGTGGTCGGGTTTTGGTTGCTCGTTGGAGATATCTCGGTCGAATTTGGTTAGGAAGCAGTGGGGAGGGGAAGATGATATCATTCTGCATCGAGGGGGTTTGGCTATATTCATTCATTTTGTTCTTTTTGCTGCTGCAGTTATAATAATAATAATAATAACCATTGGAAAATGAGGTATTAACTGGACGTCGGGTATCAATACCAGTAAAGGTATTACGAGGGTGGCATAACATACACCACTGGATATCAGTTTCACCACATCTGCAGGTAGTTCATCATCACCAACATGATTGCACCGTACTATGGAGTAGATGGAGTCCAGATAATAAGACTTGCTCCATAATAATGGGTTTACTTTTCGTGATGATCCCACATCCCGAGCCCCTCTACGGAAAGACTCGGTAGCCTACCTGCCGGATAGGATGATGAATGCTGCCTTCTCCCGAAAGAGCATTTCTCTTAGAGGAGGTTAAGCGAGATCTGAGAGTTGATCTGACAAAGATCGGCATCAAGGCCCGAGGAGTGAATGAAAGCCGGGGGTTCATGTACGGGGGTATGTACAGAGTAAACAACAGCAGAGCAGGATTCAATGTAAGTGGATGCATAAATCACATGCAACCCGACACAAACACCGCCGATCAGGCTCTGTGCGTTTTTACTCCATTTTCTGCCCCGGATTTCTTCATCGCCCCAGACAGCAAGAAACAGAAAAACAACACGAATAACATTATTGTGGATGTAAATAGCAAAACCCCGTGTCTAACCCAACCTCCATCCAAATCCCGAGGTCATTAATGGTCGAAAGCAAATATTGACAGCATTATGAATATGTACAGCCCTTCAGTCCCACTCTATTACACTTTGTACCAGGGCAACAAGCCGAAAAATAGCCTTCATGAAGATACGTTAAAAATGCTCGGACGGACCGTCAAGGTCACGATCGCACTCGCCTTGGCATCGGGGTTGACCCGGCATGGGCCTTGAAAAGACTGGAGCTCTTCAGCGAGCTACTGTCTAATGACGCCCGAGTGTCACTCCGGGTGCTGACACGGGAGACTTTTTTCGATGCGCCACTCCCCGCTATTGTCGTCCGGGGAGACTTGGGGGTCAGCTTTTTGCGTGTTTCGGGCGGGCTCATGCTGGTGGACGGTGATGCACTGGTGTCAACGGCTGCAGTAGGTTTGGGTGTTCCCAGTCGCCGCACACGCCGCGCGCGAGGAGTTGCAGTAGTCGCTGCAGTAGTCGATGCAGCCGGCACGGTGTCACCACCAGTTTTCGACGGGCCCTGCGAACGCGTAGTGCGACTACTGGTCGCCTTCCTTTTTTCTGGATTTTTAGATTTCCCTCCCCGGCCAGTAGCGTCATCGCTACTCCCCTCTCCACTCTCACCTTCGTACTCAACGAGTCGCTCGTCGTTCCATGACACCCTCTTTGCGGATGCGCATCGTCGACTGGAATCGCGTGCAGATTTGTTGTCATCTGAAGTGGCCTCGGAGTCCGTTGTTTGTTGAGCCAAGGTCTGTAGCGTATACTTCGGTAACATCGCATCTCCTTTATTCTGTCGCGTGTTCCGACGAGTCGCTAGTGCCAGTTCCTGGGCTTCTGTCTTTTTGAGAAAGACGAATTCGGTTCCCTTCGCACGACGAAGCGTTAACGTGTTGCGAGCCGCCGTAGTCGTCGTAGTCATCCGCGGCGGGGCCTTGACACTACGAGTTCGGGTGCTCCGACGGGGACTGGAAGGCGATTGATCTTCTTTTTCGTCAATGTCCTTGCCCGGAACCTTGGATGGAGACAACTGGGCTTTCAGCGGTGAGGGTGAATTGGCATCCAGATCCTCCAGGACCCGACGACCTTGCGGTGTGGGAATATCGGGGATCTCCACGTATACCTGGTCGGCTTTCTCTTCTGTAACCATCGCGGCTGCTGCGGCTTTGGCCTCTCGCTTGGCTTTCGCTTTGGACAAAAAGTTATTGAGTAACTCGGCATCCTCGCCATCCAAAGAGCTACGTAGTGCCGATCGAACCAAAGTCGACTCCTGTTCTGCAGTCAGGTCCTGCACGGGTGCCGCTGCTGGCGGTTCTGTGGCGTCCGTCTGCTGCACACTCTCTGGGGAAACCGTTGCAGAGGTCTGTGATTCGCATTGTCCAGACTGTAGATCATCCGTCATAGTGGCATCCAAAACAGCATCATTTTCCTGCTCCTCTATATTCTCCGGAGGACCAGCTTCCAGAGAGCTAGACTCAGGCAGGTCAGCCTGGGGCTGACCGAGATCATCACATTCCTTTATATCGGCAGTGGTTCCATCCATCCCACTTTGTAAACCATGTAGCGTGCGGGGATAGGCCGCGGGGGCAGCCAATCTGGTAGGCGTGTCTGGGCTACGATCCAGCGATTCGTCACTTTCAACCGTATCCGGCAAAATTTCATCACCTGACGTAGCAGTATCGTGTGCGTTTGGATAACTAATGTCGCTGTCGTCGTCGTCGCTGGCTCCTAGCGGCTGAGAATCGGCTACGATAGGCTCGGAGCCGTCCACGAGACCGCGATAGGCGGGAAATTTACCTACTAAAAGTCAAATCCGGCTCCCTCAGAACAACAACATGATATGGACACGCGATGGTGACTTACGTCTTTTCCCACTGGCCTCTGACTCCCATTTTGTCTCTAGAAAAGAGCGTCCTCGGGATGTCGTTGCCTCTCCTTGTTCCTCGGAATTATGCACAAGACACCGTCTCTTGACGCCGCGCATATACTCTTCATTCCGCGACGTGTTGATTTCAGTGTAGAGGTCATCGTGGTCATTAGGACCACTCTGCGCGGAAATCAAGCGCTGCAGCGCCTTCATACTGTTGAACGAGGAGCGGAAGCGCTTCCACACTTTCCGCGATTTGGGACGCGCCAGAAACGGGGTGGACGGTTGACGATCCCAGATGCGCGGGACAGGTTTCGCAACTTTGACAGGAGTAAATCGGAACCTTTCTTCTTGGAGTTGTTGGAATTTAGGATTTGGAAAGGAACTGTAGGAACCGCGCGATTTGCAAAAGGTCAGCGATTGTTTCAGGTAGCATGACAGTCGTTGTATGTGTAGGGCTTGCGTCAAGTGACTGAGATTTCCCCGTTGGGACAGTCACAGCATCGGGAACAAAAAAGGGGGGTTCAAGGCAAACAGATCAATGCCTCGGCTTGGGATAGAAAGATTACTTGTGTCCCCCAAAAACTTGATACGCGGAATGTGTAAGTGGAAGATATAATTACCATTTTTGTAAATCAGGTTCTGCCCGCATCGCAGGCGAGTCGGTGGTTGACATTATTTCGTTCACCAATGCGAGGAATGGAAACAATCGTGACGTCAAACGGCGACGGTATAGGCACTGACTATGGGCGCTATTGATGTCTTGATATGTCGATACACAATCTCATAAATATGAAGGGATCTGATAGTAATGCAGAGTGAGGTCGACTCGTGGTAAGCGATAGAGGTGCGCGTGGAGACTGGAGTTAAATAAATGAAATGATGGACTAGAGTGAATTGTTTTCGTTGGATTTCGCCCGGGCCGTTGCTGTGCCAACGACTGCTTAGATCACAAAGGTTGAAGAGCCCAATGTCAACTTTGACCAATGAAGAACGGAGTTCTGGTCCTTTAAGAAATGTTTTCTTTACCTTGAATGGATCATTAGGTTTGTATGTGGGCTAACTTAAATGTCTATGATATAATGATCCATGTTTAGATCGCCGTTGGATGTTCATCCTTGACTAAACTTGAACCACCATCACCGCCTCCAACTTGGACTGACTGCAATTTCGGACCTCACTTTTCTTTATTCTAGTAGACATCTATGGATGGTAAAACGCTTTAGATTCGATCGCCCATCCCATTCCAAGTATATCCTTGGGAACCCCCACAAAGTCGACAATCATATCTCATAAATCATTCATGTCTCAAACCAGGAATCACACTCAAATCTCCCAAGCAAAGAAGCACCAAAGAACACAAAAGCACCATGAACACCATGTTCACCTGTAACCCATATCCCTAGAATAATTTCTCCTCCATATCCCTATCATCAAATGGGTCCCCGAACTCATCTATGTACCACAACGGTCAGCCGTAATCCAAACCACACCTAGAAGTAACGACCCCAGCCAGCAAGCCAGAACGCGAAGTAGAACCCACCTAGGTTAAAGTCCTGATCAATCACATATTCCATTGCCCGGTGGTATTCCTCCTCCGCCCGTTTGTTCATCCACGATGCCCCCGGTTGCTGCTGCTGCTGCTGAGCGGATGTCATCTCCGCCGACCCTCCAGACGTATTAGTATTCCCCAGTCCGGCGAGCCCTCCGACGTCAGCTGATACTGATTGTGTCTGCGATCCAGGCGGAGAGAGCTCTGAGGTGCCTGGGAACTGGGAGGTGGCGCTACGCATGTTCGTGGGGGTACGGGATCCGACTGGGGAATCTTCGGAGTGCATGTGGGAGGATTCGGGAGAAGAGGCCATTTGGGAGTCTCCGTCAGGATCTGGGTTGGTTTGGTTAGTGGGATCTAGAATTCCGGGCTTGGGGAAGCGGATGTGGGGATAAAAGAGTGATGGAAAGAGAGACTCGATGGCGGGAGGAGGGTGCACAAAGAGAAAAGTGAATGTACATACCAGTAGCCATACTGCAAGTGAACACGAGTATCTCCTGCTAAGAGTCGCGAAAGCGGGGATTGATATATTCAGCTCAGGGCAATAGGATTTATTGTGAGCTGGTTTGACGTGGTGGTTCATGCGGAAGGCGGAGTAAACCCCGAAAGAACCTTAACTAAGCAACAGCAGATTTTCCCTCATTCGAATTTAATGGCTCTCACTTCTCTTTCCCCTCCCTCGTCACTCTTTTTTACTCCCCCAATTTTCTTACTCTTGGAGAGAGTTTGGTCGCATTTCTTTATCTTTATATACATTATTTGCATCTGGAAACCCTTGTTCTTTCTGCATCTGCATTTTCCTCTTTTGCCATAGACTAATCGTGTAACAATGAGCGCAAAGCCCTCCGCTGAAACACCCGATGCCTGGGAAGAAGACTGGGAAAGACAAGCCGATGTATGCCTTCCTTCTCACTATACATAGCCGTATTCTAGAATCGAATCAACCGCTCTGGATTCACTTTCTATAATCCACTGATTTGACCTCGAACTCCTCTGCAGACCTTAGCGTCCGACCCCACCCCGCCTCCACCGGAAAAGAAAGTATCCTCCAAAGTGACCAAAGCGCAGCGCAGGGCGCAGCAAGCGGAATTCAACCGGCAACTATGGGCGGAAGCGTACGTATATCTTCTTCTTCTTCTTCTTCTTCTTCACAACTGGTCTCTTGTGCTGTCTATGTCCTGAGCAATCGCATTCTGACCGTTCTTTCACGAACAGCGAAACTCCGCAAACGTTTCATTTCCTGGAATCGCGCTCCAATGTCCCTCTCAAACAGGAGTTCAAACCGACTGTGACTCTTCTGAGTCGCAATCCACACTCTTCCCGGCAATCGTCATCCGTCAACGCCACAGCCGCTGGTCTTGGACGACTGGCTCTGAACAGTGACAATGACGACGATTCCGACGATGACAACAAACCACCAGAGCCTACTCCCGAGGAACGCCAAGCCATTGCGCTGCGGAATCGGGAAGAGAAGCAACGCAAGTACGAAGAAGTACGTGAAAGATTGTTCGGGAGCCCCTCTGGCACTACGTCAGGCGCATCGTCGCCACGCAGTGGGACCCCACCAAAGCACGAGGGTAGAGGAAAAGGGAGAAGCCGTGGTAGTGGAAGAGACAACAATCGGGATAAGAGAGATTCTTCGGCGGCATCCGGAAAATCTAAACAGCTCTACGATCCCGAATCCCCAAAGCCAAGTTATGTACAGAGGAAAGAGAAACAACCGACCAGTGACCAAATTGGAAACGACCAACAACCTCTCCGGCAGCCCATCCGCAGCCCTCGGGGCCCGGACAGCAGTGGTAGAGGCGGTTTCCGATTCAACAGAGGCGCCAGATCGACATAATCGACGCAAAGGGAAATGCTCTCTCATTGGGACGGGTCTGGCCACGACCCATTAGGACTACTGATCACTTGGAGGGTATCCCTCCAACAGTCTCGTGCCACACCCCTTCAGCAGACTGTTCCAAGATATTTTTAATCCAGTCCCCTAAACAGTGATCATGGAAGAGATCTCCCAGAGTTGATCGCACTCGCCAGCAGAGAAGTGTTGGGGCGGTTTTCTGGACGAGCGTCAGCCTCAGGACAATAGATTCCTCATTAAGGGAACCTACGGGCATATCGTTCATAACTGTCAATATAGAGTTCATCGTCACTTGTCGTCGCTTTGACGTGCTCATTAGCTTCGATCGCGTTAACCCAGGCGCCCCATCGGCTCCCTGCGTCGGGGTCCGGCCAAGCGCGGTAGGGCTTCAGGACGCGGCTCAATCGGATGATCCAGGGAGCCACCTGGACATCCACAAATGATATATTAGCTCCCAGGAAGAATGGGCCTTGTGAGTCGGCGGCATTCACTAGCGTAGCGAATGCATCCTTAAGTTCTTGCGCATTTGAAATCTGCTTCTGCTCATCCTGTTCCTGAAGGACACGGTAGAAGGTGGGCACTATGTTGCGGTTGATCTGCATTCATCAGTGTATGCCCCTTACGGGCATTAAATTGCACGAAACTTACAAAGTCTGCCCAGAGTCGGCAATAGGCTCGCAATTTCGCATCCCCTGGCGGGAGCAGAGGCGGCCCGGTGTTCAAGTCTTCAAGCTGCATGAAAGTGTCAGTGTCTCATCTGGTTTGACTCGCTTCAAAGTTGTGGGGTTTGATACATATTCTAGCAAAACAGTACTTTCATGTGACCCCCAATCTCCGTGCCGCAGGGCAGGGACAAGGCCCCTTGGGTTCACCTCCAATAGGGACTGAGGCTTTTTGTAGGGGTCTACCTCGATATACTGATACGGAATGCCCTTGGCCTCCAAGGCTATCCATACACGCTGCACGAAGGGACTGGGGGAAATTAGTTTGAAGTACATTCAGATTATTGGAGATTCCTAAATCTGTAGTACGTACCAGAAACAGCTGCCGTACAGTTTCAATTCATTCTCGCTGGAATGGTTAGACACCGTCAGGGCAGCCAAGCCGGTGGCTTTTGTGTGATAGGTCTTCTGCGAAGGTTGGTTTTGGGTAGACATTGCCCTGACCTTTTGGGCGGGTTGAATTAGACTCCGAGAATAGACAGCTGGTGGTAAACAAATGGCGGGAAATTCCAGGTAGGATAACAGCCGCTGTCTTTGTGTTTGGAAAAGGGATCTGAGGAACATTGAAAATGAAACCATGCAACAACTTGTGAGAAAGCGGGGAAAAGGAAAGAGAGACGCAGGAATGATTGATTGCTGTTGATGTGACGTAAGGCTCGTCTCTGGCTTTTTCTGGGATAGAAAACAAAAGCCAAAATTCAACGAATAGAGAATTTTTAACTTACCGAACTTGCCTTCTTTTTCTCTCTCGCCTCCTTCAGCAAATACCGCTGAACACTATTCTTCTTCACCCGATCACTCTCTTCTAATGTATGCCGATGCCCACCGCTGACCCCGTCATTCTTCCCATTGGCGCCGTTGCCGTTAACTCGCTGGATGGTAAAGAACCGCTGTCCATTGGCCCCAGGATGACCTTCAGGCAACGGCGGATTAGGCGTCAGCACACCAAATGGCTGGCGATCTCGAGGCTCCGGATCGTCAGGTGGAGGAAACACCGCATTTCCGCTGGACATTGACTCCGCGCCCAGAACCGCCCCGGCGTCATTGGCGGCGCCTTCCGCGATCATCATTGGGCTGTACCCAGGGAAATACTCCGTGATCTTGATCTTCACATCGCAGAGATCCCGTTGGCGCGCTGTTCGTTTCCGCTTTTTCTTGTTCGGATCATCGGACTTGGGAGTCCCGGGCGGACGACCTTTCAGTCGACAGTCCCAGTAATGAGATATGAGCGGCTTGCGTTTGTAATGCTGCGTAGAACGGTGAGAATAGATGTTATCCACATGAGGGAAATAAGTCAGGAATCTATCGTGCTTTTATCAGATCGTTGTCTACCGCATGATTTTATGCAAGTTCCCCATTCCCCTCCGCTCTCGCTCTGGTAGGTACATATATAGAAAAAGCTGACGTGGGAATAAACATACTGCTCTTCACTTAGCACGATCGTCTCATCCACATTAAATAACCTTTCTCTCCACAGGTCCAGGTCAGGGGGATCCAAGACCGATGGCATGTCTCGAAGGTACCCGCCCTGTTTGGGTGAGAAGATCGAGGCCTCGGAGAAGGTATTGCACTGTGGTTGCATGCGCAGAGAATGGGAATCGTCGCGGGCCTTTTCCATTTAGCCATGGTTCGAGTATTTGCCGGATTTTGTATGAAAGTGGGCTTGCTACTGGGAATACCCAGCTTATGTATGGGCATGTATGTGTGTATCAATACTTACAAGCAGATTGTATGATTCTCGAAATGATCGGTCATCATTTTGCTCCTCTTGTTGCTGGATTGAATATGAGTCTAAGACTCCAACGGCGGTTTGTAGGGGATGCAATGACTGTGCGTCGGTGGACTCGGCACTCGGGACATGTTCTTGTATATCATGTTGGTGGTGTTGTGCTTGTGCTGCTGCCAATGTGGATGCATCCTCAGCAACACCGGATAGCGCGTCAAGATGTAGCGAATGGGGAATATCTGAGGAATGAATTCCCGGATTATTCATTCTGAGCTGAGAAAGGGAATAAAATTTTCACAGAGCAAGAGGGCAAACAATATCAATGGTGGAAGTAAATAATTGTAGATGGAAAGGGATGCTGCTTTTGCGAAGGGGAAAATGAGAAATGGCGGGGAGGTTGAAGCGGCAGGGGCTTTTTAACTGGCAGAAAATCCGTTGAAAAACCAGAGAAATGAATTACTAAATAAAAGACGGAACACTGCATAAGATCTATTTATTTATTCTGAAACTGCTCCTATATTATTTAAAAAAAGATTCCAAAATCATGGGGGAAAACAGGACACAGAACGCCAAAAAAAAAGCAATCATCGTGTTTTGTGATACCTCCGTTTCGTACCACATGAAATAGTAATCGTGAATTCGCCCAGCGTATTTATAGCAAACTACCGGTTCGGTTGGCAACCCTTCCTCTCCTTCACTTGTCCTCCTTCTCCTCATCACCTCTTGCTCCATCATCTATACCACATCGACAAGATATCAAGGCCGTGAATCGTTCATCTAGCTTGAAAGCAGAAGCCATCATTCTTAATATCCGTCCTCGTCAACACTATGCTCATTATACATGCGCAAGCTGTACTTGGCAAACTTGCTCTTGGCCCGGATCTGCTTCCCAAACCGTGAGAACAGGGGCGGGATTGCACAGAACATGGTCGCGATAATCGCCAACACCGAAATAGCCATGTTGTTTCCGAGGTTCGAGAACATTGGCGGAGCGATGAGCGGCAAGATGGCAGATAAGAGGGCTCGGACAATAGCAAGGGCAGCCAGTCCACTAGCTGCATAGCTGAGGTAGCTGTCTGTCAAGTACCCACCCAGCACGTATTCGATCTCATTCAAAGAATATCCAACCAGCACTAGGCAAAAGACCGACACTATCCAGTGCAGGTCAGTCCTGTATGGTGGAATAGTCCAGGCAAAACCCCAGAGT
The DNA here is from genome assembly GCF_009017415.1 of Aspergillus flavus. NCBI lineage: Eukaryota > Fungi > Ascomycota > Eurotiomycetes > Eurotiales > Aspergillaceae > Aspergillus > Aspergillus flavus. Next base: position 4,949,300 of record NC_092409.1, on the reverse strand, counting down.
CCCACTGTGAGGATGAAGGCCCCAATCCAAAAGCCCGTCAGCTTGTGCTCGGGGAGGAGTGGCTGGCCCTTCCGGCGGTGCTTGTCGATAATATGCAAATCGATATAGCGCGTAAAGAACCCGAAACTCAGGCCGACCCCGATAGCAATGAAAGGGAGGCATGCTTGTCTAGTGCTGAAGCCGAAATCCTCATAGACTGGAGGCAAGGCTTCGGTGAAGAGATAAACCAGAGCAACAGCGATGGCGCTGATCACGGACACAAAGAAGACAATGAGCTCGGTGAAGAAGAGGCGCACTGGGCGGAACAGCGCCGTACGCACAAAGGTTTTCAGGTCTGGCGTGCGGTCTGGGTTCAATCCCTGAAGCGTTTCGATTCCGGTAACTTTGCGCAGCTGTTCAACCTCGCGTGCCAACAACAAGGACGGACGGGACTCGCGGAGGGTCAGTAGGATGAAAGTGAGGATACCGGTCACAATGGCGGCCACATAGAATAACCACCGCCTAGATGCTCCTATTAGCACCAGTACCAGAGTTTAAGGGGGGTGGAAGCATTACCAGTTCAGATCTGCAACGATAAAGGTGCTCAATATGGGTCCGGTCACCAAACCTAGGTTGGCCACTATGGCCCAGAGACAAAGTACCCAGACTCGGTCTCTAGCATTGAACATATCCTCGATACTGCCAATCACAACCGTTGTCGGGATCGCCGAGACAATTCCGCTGAAAAGACGACCAATGACAACGCCAGATAAAGATGGGACAGCAGCCACGATGGCACAGGAGATGCTGTACAGCGCTGTACTGAGTACATAGAGGTTTTTGCGTCCGAACGCTTCTGAGTACGGAGGGAAAACGATGGAACCGAGGCCCTGGCCCAACAAATATCTATTGTCCAACAAGCCATCAGAAAACGCAATTCAGGTGAGGGTCCACAGGGTTGAAAGGTGCTGAACGGACATTGATACAAATACAAATATAGAAAACTCCTTCTCGATGTTGAATTCACGTAACGCATCTTTGGCAGCAGTGGACTGTCATACTCAGCATATTTCTCAAGGGGCAGGGAGGGAAGAGGAACGTACGCCGGAAGCGCTGATGGCGGTCCTGTATACAATCGTCTATTAGCAAGGAGCCCCATCGTGTACAGAGCAGCAGGCAGTCAACATACGTGAAAAGCTCTAAGAAGATGATCAGACTAGTGTCATAAGCTTTCCGTACAATGCTCCAATTGCGAGGATGACGCTGATTTCCCTTCGCCCATCGGATATGGAACCCGTCAGTCGCGAACTCCAGACCATATTGTCTCAAATGTGGCTCCAAAATGCCTTTGTCTGTCTCAAACTGAGACATGGCGATCTCGGGCACTTTGTCGTTCATCTTGGGCGGCAAAAAATATCCAATAGACCAAGTCGAATGAATAAACTTGGACGCGCTGAAAGCAGCAAGCATGAAATATCAGGTAGGGCCCCAGCATCTGGATTTGACTTAATAATCCGCGAACTACATCTTGCTGAAGCAAACAGATATCAAACAGACATACGTAGCTGCAAGCTTTCCTCTTTTCCCCAGAATGCAAGGGGCTGGATGCGCAGATCCCCGCTAAGTGTCGAGTTGAGGTATGATGCTATTCCCAGTGGCACAGGTTTAGTCACCTGGTCCACAGTTGGTCATTTTGGGGGGCTCCTGAAGTCACTTCAACGGCCAATATCCAAATTCTTTGGTCTCCTCCAACGTACATTGAGGCGATATAGCGTCCTAGAAACTTTGCAAAAGCTACCCCTTGGTGGCCATACCTCTCGTTTGAGACGATGATCTACATACCTGACGGAAGACTGACTACTAGAATGCTCGGCGTCGCCAGCAATGTTCGTCAGCGTTTCTATCCCTTTTTGGGGCCTGCTTTGCCCCGTAGCCTACGCGTCAACTGGATAAGGACAAGGAAAGGTTTCATTGTCGCAGGGTGCTCCCAGAGCTCTTTTACCAAACTGGCATTACTCGTCGACGATAGGGCTAAGACATGGAGCTTCAGGTTGACTAGCTCGAAACCGTGAAATTCTCCGGGTTTTCTCCCTTACACCCTATGACCTATGTATCATCGTGGAGAATGCGCCTCCAATCGGACGTGGGACGAATTATGTTACGTAGAATCATCCGAACTAGCCTTGCCCTGTAGATGTATAACCTAGGTCCACCCCTCCCCCTTCCGACTCGTAACCGAGGAAAAGCTATGTAGGTTTTCCTAATTCGACCAACAGTACCGTGTACTGTTACCTAATCTAACATAGCATAACTAGGTCCAGGCTTTAGCTCAAGGAATCAACCAGCGTGATCCAAAAGGTTGTGCTTCCGATAGGATATCCTCACTGCTATCACTCATATATACACACACACACCCACCAAACTCAATACAAGCAGTGGCAAGATAAGAAAAATGAGCTCCCACCAGTCAGTAGTCAAGATATACACAACTCTCGTCCTTATCTTATAAAAAAAATCCCAAAATATGGAGGGTTCATTCCCCGGCTGTCTTCGCTTCGTAGCGGTGCACGTTTCCCCGTTCCAACCGCCCGGCTATCGGCAGAGCTTCTACGCACAAGTTAGTTCTGGAGATAAGTCTTGTGGCTTGTACTGTAGCATAAACTTTAATAGGAGTAGTAATTGGCAGTGGCGAAAGAAGTGATACTTCGTTTAGCTGATCCGACTGGATGGTAGATGTCGGTACTTCAGATATATATCATCCCGAAAGGGGATTGCAAATCTTTTGCCGACTTCGAACCCCAAGCTAGTATATCATAGGACTATCTACTATCTTAGATTACTAATTATTTTAAATATATAATACAGAGTAGAATGATTACTGCAGCTGTGTACCAATAGACTTACTTTCTTTCATAAAGTACAGTAACATCGGCACTCCCCAGGAGTTGGAACGCCAGCCCTAATTCATTTTCCGGAATCTAATCAACTACTAATCCTAATCCAAAGAGGACATTGTCATGCGACTTGGTCTGCAATCTAGAAGTAGTAGGGTCATGATTCGCGTCAAAGCTATGGTCGACAACTACTAGAGGTCTTGCTCAGAACGGGTGATCATCGTCCCCTGCACATCTAGTTCGTTCTGTGATCGACGACCCCTTGTAGATCGGACAAAATTAGAAAGCCAAGATTTTATTGACTACTAACATAAGTATACTCTGTACATGGATTCAGATAAAATCCTAATTCTTGAGCAAACAGCCTATGTATCACGCTGTATGGGTGCCATGCATATATCCGTCCGAATCATAACGCTCTTCGTTTTCTAATCATCATTGTATTCCAGTAACAATGGTAGAATCCTGCGACGTACTCCTGGTACTTAAGCGTTACCGTTGTAGGCAAGCAGGTTAGGGCTGCCCTTAACATCCTTGACGACGTCCTTGGTGGCCAACTCCTTGATGCGCTTGGTCACGGCAGCGGGGCCATCGAGGTTCTCAAGGGCAGCGAGGTAGAGGGACAGGCCGACAATGTGGGGAGTAGCCATGGAGGTACCAGAGATGGTGTTGGTGGCAGAGGAAGAGCCAATCCAGGCAGAAAGGATATCTTGACCGGGAGCGAAGACGTCAACGACCTTGCCAAAGTTGGAGAAACTGGCGCGGTTGTTGCTCTTCTGGATAGCGGCAACAGTGATGGCATCAGGGGCAGAGGCAGGGCTGGTTTGGCCGGCATCAGACTAAGAAAATCAAGTCAGTTACGAATTCGTCTTTGCGCGATGGAGGGGAGACGTACGTTCTCGTTACCGGCAGCGACAACCGAGAGAACACCCTGCTCGAATGCGTTCTCGACCGCATCGTTGAAAGCCTTAGAGTAGCCACCGCCTGTGTTTTTGAAATTAGCGCTCGCGCGTTCCAAGTAGAGAAGAACAATGTAAACTCACCCAAGCTCATGTTGATTGCAGCCTTGCTGGTACGCTTCTTGCTAACAATGTCGTTGGCAGCCCAGTTGAAGCCGTCAAGAATGACGGAAGTGCTGCTCGATTCACCCTGGAAAACTTTGACCGAAAGGATGCTGGCCTTCTTGGCGATACCATAAGTCTTGCCAGCAATGGTGCCGGAAACGTGGGTGCCATGGCCAATGCTGTCCACATGCTGACCACCGGCAGCGTTGTAGGCCTTGCTGGCGCGGCCCTCGAACTCCTCATGGTCGACATTGACACCGCTATCCACCACGTAGGCATAGGTGCCCTCGCCGGCACTAGTGTCGTAGATGTAGTCGGTGCTCTGCTGGCCCTTGTGGGAAATGCTGCCCAGACCCCAGGGGGCACTCTTCTGGGTAGTCAGGCCATCGAGGTAGTAGATCTGGTCCTCCTCGACGTAGGCAACCTGGGCGCGAGTTAGCTGTCATTCAAAAATGCGAGCGGATGACCACAAACATCTTCGTTCTTGCGAATCTCCTCAATGGTAGCATCGTCGAAAGAGCCTGCATAGGCGGCGAACTTGTTGATCTTGTAGTTGCGCTCAATACCGACAGGAAGATCACCGCCAGTGGCGCCACGACGCTCCAGACTGCGCTGGTGAATGTTGGTAGCCCAGGTGGTATGCTCCTGAATCTTTGCCTCGTCAATGCCGGGCTTGAATGTGACAATGTACTTTCCAGGAAGCTTCTCAGCGGCCCGGCGGGTTTCCTGCACAGGGGCACCGAGGACCGCGGGAAGGATAGCTCCGAGGAGGAGCAAGGTACGCTTGATGGACTGCATGATGAGAAGATTGCAAAGATGCGCAAGAACAACTCAAGTCGGAGGATAGAAACCGCTGGCTTGATGATGGAAGTGAGGATGGACGAGGGATGCATGTGGTATTTATAACCTTCAGGAGTTCTATATTTCCCTGTTCTCGAGCAAGTTCTACGGATTTGGATCACTTGCACAGCATGCAATGACAAGGATGCTCTGTACTACAGATTGTAGTTGAAACTTACAGGGTGACATTGCATCTCAGAGGACGGCGTTGTGCTCCACCGGAAATTACTCTATCAATCAGCGGGCATGATGAAAGATGAGAATGATGTTGACCACCACGGACGCTGACCCCTTTCAGTCATGAACGGGTGTTCCGATAGACCGTGAAGAACACAAGGCTATGGCAAGTTGTCGACGCTGCAGTGATTGGCAGAGACTAGCATAGGATGCTTTCCTCGAAAAAGTAACTAACGCTCAAGGTAGTGGCTCGGTACCTTCAAAGGGAAGGTGGTATATCCCTCAGTCAATTAATTCACAAAGTAGCTCGCCATAATGAGAGGAGTAACCGATATCTTGGACAGGAAGGGCCTAATGCCGCGGGCGATGCCTTTAGGAGTGAAGATCATCCTAACAGCGCGACAGAGATCAATGTGACCCATTCCCTTTGCTTGGCATCCTCACGCGATATCCGCTTTTTTCCACGTCTTTTATCAGGAATCAAGGGTTTTGATTGGGTGCTGAGGTCTTGTCGGAATCTAAACTTCGAAGAATGAGCCCCAAGGTGTAGCCAAATTCGGCAACGTATGGGGCTGCATGAGAAGCAAAGAAAAAGAAAAAGAAAAAGAATAATAACCATGTGCACCTATAATATCGCGGTTTCGGTATGGGCGAGCGAGAACGGCTTGATCAAGGGCCGCGGGAGGGGCTATCACACAAAGAAGTGGGATCTTTGCGATAAGCACTTTCTGGCCCCCCAGTCGAAGAAGCTAAGCTAAGCAATTCCTGGTGCTACACCACGGTTATGCGAACAGGCATGTGCTCCTGGAGGTCTTCTGATGGTATCAGGACCTGGGCACATTAGCCCTGTTTGGGTGGGAGGGTGGTTTCGCTTCCGCAGAATAACCATGGCTCGCAGTAAAAGCATATGCCACGGCAGCCACGCCAACTGTCGGCCCCTGTTGTTACACAAAAGTCCTGCAAGACGACAATACTCCGAGTCATTCGAGAAGCCAATGACACCAGCAAGCAGCCGGCCTTCCCGTCGGCATCAGAGTATCTCATTAGGCACAACCTGAATGGCCCATCTCCGCACGCCATGAGTAGGTGGCCAGCCTACCGCCGGGAGTCCGAGCCACCAAGGCCCTTGGCATCAAGGGACGGGAGGGGCCAAGAGGGGAAGCCAAGAAATGTGGCAGTCAAAGAGGCGGCATCGGCATTAGCAAAGGGCTCTAAGCCTAACCCCTTGACCTGGCCAGTCAAATGATCATTGGCAGTCTTTCAGGTGCATGAGCCCTCTGCAGGTGAGGTTTGTGGTCCCGCACGCACTAGTGCCCATCTCTCTTCATGCATAAACCAGCCAAGCAAGTCCTTGGCATATCTAGTTAAACCCAGTGGGCTGACAGAGATGCAGGTAAATTAGTGTTGGTGATGTTGCATTCGATGGGTCCGGCGGTCTAACTGGCCAGGGCAGGTCGGTGGGGGAAATTAGAACATTAAGCCGTCGTAGCTTTCCTAAGCTCCGGACGGCATTCTCGGGGCATTTCAGGAGGGAAAAGAGGGGAAAGTAAGCAGAGGACCTGCAGGAAAGAGCGAGGGCGAGTCTTGTGTAAGGGTTGGAGGTGGTGAGCCCTGCCTCGTGATTGGCAGGGATTCAGCTGGGGCCTGAGGCTAAACGGCACTAACATCCAGGCAGCCAAATTCTTGGCATTTCTTCTTCCATCGGGCTTCCGTTGGCAATCGTCAACCCTTAATCTCTTTTTTAATATCTCGCTCTCAATCGTCATCCTGGGCATTCAACATTGTCTCGGATTCGAGAGGAGCAATGGTCATGCCTCGGGACGAGCCTGATCAAGAATCCCTTCCCTTCCATCTGAATCCAGTTGAGTCGGAGCACCGCAACAAATCAAGTAAGTAATATCACGTCTTCGATAACGTCATTGGCTCTTGATTAATTTATGTATCCTGTGTACACACTAGCAGCGATTGTTCAGCCACCCCGATAGGCGCCGGTCTTGGTCCCTTTTCTTTTAGCCTTGGCTTCGACCCTCGTGACTCAAATGGATCTAAGATATGGAGCACTCATGCGAGGTTCAAGTGTGCTCATTATGGATCCAGATAGATCGATCACCCGTAGTATCCGACATAACCGAGTCATCCATCTATTTGCCCTCTAAGGATGCCCAATTTTTCAAGAGCTTTTCTTCCACGCATGTTTCTTGGCTGCCTCTGTGTTTTTGAATGGAAATCCCGTCGTTCTCTTGTCTGCACCCGTCTTCCGACTAATCTTCCCATTGCTGCTGGCAAAGAGTGCACACCAGAGCCCAATGGCGGCCACCACCGAGTACCCGATCATTCCTATAGCAAAGGCAGTATGACCCGAGGACAAGTACCGGGTATAAGCGTAGAAGGCGGAAAATCCCTGGAAAAGGGCTGTAACGATCAATGTGGGGATGGCATATGGTCCCTTGGGATCGTTGTCCTCTGTGGTCACCGGTTCCGACACCGTGGAGTTCAAAGGGATCGATCCCGTCAGCATCACCGTTAGAACGGCAATGGTGAGTAAACTAAACCCGAGACAGCGTGCGAAGTATATTTCCAATTCTATAGACGGGTCAAAGTGAGTTCTTTCAAACCATGGAGCCAATTACACGCTGTCTTGAGTAACCTGGATAGTTTGGCACTTACCAGAAGCCGATCTGGACTCATCCAACAGCAAGGTTGTCATGATCTGCGGGACGGTGATCAAGGATATGCTCTGCAGCGAGAGCCATCCCGCTGTGGAGTAGGTATAAGCATAGAATACCTGTCGTGGGACGATCGTTAGCTACTCTTTATTCAAACGCGGGGTTGGCAGATCATCAGTGAACATACGTCCATGACGGGGTTGGATCAATCAAAAGATCATGAATCAATAGCAACTTTTCAGTACTGACAAGAATTGTTACAGCTTGTGCCAATATTGATGTGAAAAGAAGGAAAAAGAGCAGGCAACAATCAACCCGGGGAGCTTTAGCTCTGACATCATAAGTTCCCCTATTTTTGTCTTGTTTGCATTGGGAGCTTACCCTCCAATAAACATGGCCACTTTTCAGTTTATATTCTTCTTTATGTATGATACCTTCGGTTGGACTAATTAATCTTGTGTCTAGTTCATTTATTCATGCATATGTTGGAAAAAGTATGAGATGTCAGATGGGCAGGGTTAACGCCGTGCAATAAACCAAAGCCGGGGAAATCGATCAAGACAAGTAAAACAAAGGATATTCAAGATCACTGGTTCATCTGGCTTGCTCGCAAGTATCTGGCAAAGCTAAGATCCTGATCGGATGGCGCGGCCTTGGAATCGGCAAGTGCATCCTGATACCGCTGAGAGAGGCCATCATTATCGGCAGCCGGAGGAACACCCGATTCGTCTTCACTATCGTCCTCCTCCTCTTCGTAGTCTCCCCTCTTCTTTGCAGCCGCGAGCTCCTCTTCCTCCTCCTCCGCTTCACTGACGGTTTCCGCCTCGTTCTCGGCACGCTTGCCCTTGCTAGACCCAGAGACATTCATATCTTTCATCAACTTACCCAGTTCTTGTTCCCGGTGGGCTGCCTGTGCCTCTTCGCGCTCCTTCTTCATACGCTCCAGTTCCGGTTTGTAGTCACGCTCGAATTCTTGACGTTTCTCTTCAACGGCTTGGAAGAACTCGTCAATGCCATCTCCGGTCATTGAGCTCACACCCACGATGTTCAGATGCCGGTAAAACTCTTCGAGCATCAGACTCATGCTGTTCAGTAGCGACCCCATGTATCCACTTCCTGAACCAAAACCTCCAGCACCACCCTCGGTTCCGAAGGCTCCCGATTCCTCTTCTTCCCGCAAAGCCTGCTGGAAGGCATCAAAGTCGGTCATCCACTCCTTTGCAAACTCGGCATCCTGAACGTCGGTCTTGTTGAACACAAGAATCATTGGTAGTTTAGTCTTGTAGAGAATACTGCAGGCGTAAAGCATATTACTCATAAAGGTACTCGTGGAGCTTGCGCGCGGGGTATCAATCACATATGCAATCACGGTGGGGAACGAGGAAGCCAGGGTCTCAAGCAGGATACTACCCGATGCACTCCATACAAAGACTTCGATCTGCCCGGGGGTGTCGACCAGGATATGCTCGATAGGCTTCGCACTTGGGTTGCTTGGGTTCGGCGCGGTGCGTTTCTCCAGCAGTGCGATAATCTGATCCACCTTTGTTGCAAAGAGGTTCAACGACGTCAAGATACCACCGTTGGGGCCCAAGTTGTACTGTTTCATGACCTCTTTGTAATTGATGGAATCACGGATATCGATGTTACTCTCAAACGGTACGGAATACACGGCGGGGTCCAGATTCAGAACATAGGGAATCTTCTTCTGCGAGTGGAGGTACGAGTTGATTCGCTGCATGAAGGTCGTCTTTCCGGAGCCTTAATTTAAGATAAACCCAGTTAGTGTTGCTGTAGCACCGATTAAGAAACCATCTGTCTTTGTTACCTGCCATGCCCACGCAGACAACGGCCACGGGAGACTGCGCCATGATGAATAGCGTCAAGTAAAATTTCTCTCAGTGCTGCTCTTTCCCGTATGTAAGATCGCTCGGATAGTAGTGATCCTCTAGTATGTATCACCGGGGTGAAACACGGGAGAATAAGAGTTGTGTGGTGGTCGAGGATAAGAAAATCAAATAATTTCTTCCAGTCGCGCGGGGAGTACTTTTTTGAGGATCTGCTCGGGGTGGAGTCCAAAAGGCCGGCCAGACGTCATTAGCGCCTTTTCCGCTTTAGTCTTTTGTTTCGGCAGTTTCGCCTTTCGAACTTTCACTGCACTGCATAGATCAAACCGCACGGGTCACTCCTACCACCGATAAACATGACTTTGGAGGATTTTGAAAAGTCATTGGCGGAGGATCAGGAGAAGCGGCGCGAGAAGAGCGACAAAGAACGGCATCGACATCGCGACCGAGACCGCAGTCGGGATCGCTCAAGACATCACCGCCATCACCACCATCGTCGCCATTCGTCCAGATCCAGAGAGCGTGAGTCCGATAGACACAGAGATTCGCGACACAGGGATGAGGATAGACATCATCATAAACGATCACGCCATTCTACCGACCACGGAGACGATCGCGGCCATGCCCATAAACGCCGACATCGAGATGAAAGCAAAGACGACGAATCGTCGGCCGCGAAGGAGGTGATCCAGGAGGAACCAACTCACTTAAAGAGAGATGCGTGGATGGAAGCTCCGTCGGCGCTGGACATTGACTATGTGCATCGGCGTGATACGACGCGCTTGGAGGAGGAGCCAAAGCCCACGATGCTACAAGCAGATTTTGAGCTCAAAATCCACGGCAGGGAACTTAATCAACACTTGCACGATCTTAAGGATGGAAAGGCATTAGAGGAAATCCAAGAAGAGCAGGCGCAACACGATGTTGACTACACTTTCGGCGACTCTGGCTCACAATGGAGGATGACAAAACTCAATGCCGTTTACAGAGAGGCCGAGGAAAGCGGGAAGCCAGTGGAAGAAATTGCTATCGAGCGCTTCGGAGATCTACGTTCCTTTGATGATGCGCGCGAGGAAGAGGCGGAACTAGATCGTCGCGAGCGGTACGGTGAGGGCTATGTAGGTAAAGAAAAGCCATCGGGTGAGCTTTTCCAAGAGAGAAAGCTACAGGAGGGCGTCCATCGGGATACACACGAGCATATCCGGAACCCTGAACAGGAACTAGAAGCCCACGGCCAGGGTAAACCGATCGCTACAGAACCGCCACAGAATACTACGCAGCCCCTTGACCTAACAGCGCTCAACCGACTTAAGGCGCAGATGATGAAGGCAAAACTCAAAGGCTCCCCTGATGCTGGGGAGCTTGAAGAACGATATAATGCTGCGGCGGCAGCCATGGCGAACCGGAAGGACCCTGGTGTTGTGGTGTTGGGGGTCCAGCAGAACCGAATGCTTGCTGGCAAGAGAAATGAAGTCAAAGCCGTGGATACTAAACGAGGCCGAGAAAGGGGCCTAGTGGAAGAGAACGAGGATATGAGCATTGAAGATATGCTTCGCGAGGAGCGAAGAACCCGGGATCAATTAGGAGGAGAAGGGAAACGGCTAGCTGAGAGAATAGCAAAGGATGCCAAATTCGAGGTAAGGCTCTAACTGGAAATTATAGCCGCATCTGAGAGACTAATAAACTTGAATAGAATGATTTGGAGTACATGGACGACAATGCCTCCAAACTAGCACGACGGGTGCATCAGTCAGAAATCAACCTCAAGAATACGTCTATCAGTGAATTCCAAAAGATGAACCGAATCCTGGATAATTGTCCTCTTTGCCATCATGAGGACACTAATACTCCGCCTATTGCCCCTGTGGTATCTCTGGCGACGAGAGTCTATCTTACTCTTCCCACAGAACCTGAACTCAATCAAGGGTGTGCTACCATTGTCCCCATTCAACATCGGACGAATCTTTTAGAATGTGATGATGATGAATGGGAGGAAATCCGCAACTTCATGAAGAGCTTGACCCGCATGTATCACGATCAAGGCCGCGATGTTATCTTTTATGAGAACGCAGCCCAGCCTCACCGAAAGAGGCACGCGGCAATGGAGGTAGTGCCCTTGCCATATGAGCTGGGGGAGACTTCTCCTGCCTTCTTCAAAGAGGCTATTCTCGCCGCAGACGCAGAATGGTCTCAACACAAAAAGTTAATCGACACATTAGCTAAATCTAAGCAAGGATTGGGCCGATCTGCCTTCCGCCGCACGCTGGTGAAAGAGATGCCATACTTCCATGTCTGGTTCGAACTTGATGGAGGTTTAGGGCATGTAGTCGAGGATGAGAACCGCTGGCCCCGGGGCGACCTCTTCGCACGAGAAATCATCGGGGGAATGTTGGATTTAGCACCAGACGTGATCAAGCGGCAGGGCCGCTGGAACCGTGGAGGTGATCGACGAGTCGATGGGTTTAAGAAACGGTGGAGGCGATTCGACTGGACGAGGGTGCTTTTTGAGGGGCAAACCTAAGTTCCTGCTCTCCAAGTTCATTTGACCGTAACGTAGGGATTCTAGGAGCTTTTTGTTATATAATTTTCTTCTCTCCTGAAGCGGATTAATCATGCACACCGTTATCGGCTGTAGCGTTGGTTGTATTTCACAACGTTGCGCCTTGATCTGTATGAATTTGTCACCAACGCTTTGTGCATCAGAATACCTTTACAGAACAACCCTGGAAAATTGTGACCAATCCAGATATCAATGCTTATGCTGCTGTACTATCCGTCTTTCGCCTCGTATCGGCGTGTTTCCGAACCTTGAATAAGGCCGGGGGTGATTCTCTTTACCCGCGGGTACTCAATCGGAGATGGCCATGTATAAGCCATTGTCATTGCGGATATCTCCGACATGAGCCTCTTTCGAGAGATTCAATCGCGATAGCAACTCTCTTGTTACGGCCGAGAAGAATGAAGGTGAAAATGCGGAGGAATCTCGATCACTAGATGGCATAAATCCTTGCGAATCTAGTTTGGAGAAGAAATTCCAACCAAAAGGGAAATTTAATACTAAATGATAAAGAAGTGGGGCACGTGGGGAGTTGAGTTCTTGTCCTTCCTCTTCGTCGATTCCCCTCCTTCGCTTCTTTCTCTTCCTTTATCCTTCTATTCTTCTAGTCCCTGGTAAAGTGCACTTCTGCGGTCTTATACTGACCTGAATCACCTCTTTGCGATTGTTGTGGCAACAGCAATTGAGACGAGACGAGACTCGCCCTCGGCCAAACATTATATCAACTTCCCCGCGCCTTATCTCCCCTCGGGTTAATTCAAGTGCGTACTTGACTTCTGACTCATTCTTTCCCTTGGATATATAACTTTTCTATTCGGAGACTTGCTAACAATTGCTGTACTTACAGAAGTAGCAAAAATGGCTTTATCCAATACTAAACCCAAGGTTCTGCTCCTGGGAAAGATCATCCAGTACGGTTAACCCCACTTTATACTATGCGACAATCTTAATATGTGCCTATCTAACATGATCCAGCGCACATACAACATGGCAATCCCTGAGTGATATCGCGGAACTAGTCGAACCAACCGCAACCAACCGTGCTGAGTTCATCCAAGAATGTAAAGACGGCAAGCTCGACGGCGTAGTCGCCGCATACCGCACCTTCGACTCAGTGAGTATCACAGGCCTGGTAGATGAGGAAGTAGTGAACGCCCTTCCAAGCTCGTTGAAGTACCTAGCCCACTGCGGTTTGTTTCCCCCATCTCATGCTATTATTTGTATTGAATAGAAACTCATGAGGCGATATAGGCGCCGGATACGACCAAGTCGACGTTCACGCTTGCAGCGCTCGCTCACCCCCCATCCGTGTCTCAAATGTCCCCACAGCTGTCGACGATGCCACCGCTGACGTAAATATGTTCCTTATCATCGGAGCTCTCCGCAACTTCAACACGGGCATGCTCGCCCTGCGCGAAGGCAAGTGGCGCGGACAACCGCTCCCTGCCCTGGGCCATGACCCCGAGGGCAAAGTGCTGGGCATTCTGGGAATGGGCGGTATTGGCCGAAACCTGAAGAAGAAGGCCGACGCGTTCGGCATGAAAGTCATCTACCATAACCGGCGACAGTTGACGGAGGAGCTCGCCGGTGGTGCTGATTATGTGACGTTTGACGAGCTGTTGGCAAAGAGTGATGTGATCAGTTTGAACTTGCCTTTGAATGTGAGTTTTCCGCTTCAGTGATCGTCCACTGATACAGTGGCTATATTGTATGGCCAGACGGGCTGACGTAGATGGGTCTCTCACAGAAAAACACCCGCCACATCATCGGCAAGCCCGAATTCGACAAGATGAAGGATGGTGTCGTCATTGTGAACACTGCCCGTGGTGCCGTTATCGATGAAGCAGCCCTCGTTGACGCTCTGGACAGCGGCAAGGTCTACTCTGCCGGTCTGGATGTCTTTGAGGAAGAACCCAAGATTCATCCTGGTCTGGTCCGGAACCCCAATGTGATGCTGGTTCCCCATATGGGTACTTGGACTGTTGAGGTATGTTCACTGGTACGATCCATCTAATGTTGATTAAGACTGACCTGTGGCGATGTTATAGACTCAAACCGCCATGGAAGAATGGGCCATGGAAAATGTGCGCTTGTCGATTGAAACTGGGAAGCTGAAGAGTCCTGTTCCCGAACAGGTTGATCTATAGATATGGATGATAGTGTGAAACGTTACGTTGCATCCTTTTTGACTTTTCGATTGGACTTGTACATGGACTTTATAGAGGGCCGGAACGTCTGGTTGCGTCGGTATATTAGTACATACACAGGGTGGCTTTCAATGCGGGGGACGGTTACATAAATGACATTGTCGCGAGACATGCTCCAGTGAAACTTTACATTGGATATGGTTCAAAAAGCTAGAATTTGGAAACCTGTACAAGAAATTTCTTATCATTGTGTCTCGTAAAAACTTATGCACCCTGAACGCCATGGTGCTGTCGTGCCCTAATTGCGGACAGGACTAAGAATAGCAATCAACTCCTGAGCCATGACGTCCTCCATAAAAGGAAAACCAAGATGAAGATAAAGAAAAAAAAAATATAGTCACTTGAAGTGAAGGGATATGGGTCGAAAACAAAAAGAACAAGTCTAGTTAAACATCGTTAAAAAAGCCCAAAAAGCTTCGCCAGCAGTGTGCGAGGGCTCTTTTTGCCATATTACAAAATCCACGCCAGAGTCATCAAATGCAAGTCAGACATATCTCGATAACTTTTTACTCCCGTGATACGAACCAGGAACGCACCACCATGCCGCAAATACGTTTGATGACTTGTGTGGTGCCTTTCCCACCCGCTTCCTGTTCGAGAAACTTTTGGGCAACGTAGAGTTTAGCCCCGGCATCCTTCTCGTTCGTTGTGATGGGCTGCGGGAAGCTGCGCGGAAAATCTGCCCAGCGCTGTCCGAGATGACGCGCGATAGCAATTGAATAGATCACATCACGGTTTTCAAACGTATCCAACAGCGTGCGGCAACGGCCAAGAGTATCGTCAATCTCTTTGGCTGAACTAGCCTCGTTATCATGAAGAGTAAGAAAGTGGCCAATTGCGCACCAAAAATCCAGCGATCGTTGCGCTAACTGATCTGAGAGACCGGGGGGATTTGTGGGCGGGTCCCTGGGAGGAAACTGGGATAAGGGATTCGAGTCCAGATGTTCGCCTGTAATCATGGACTCAATAACATCCAGTCGTTTCGAAGCGGCTAGTAAATCATAATCCTGGCCATGACTTCCATTCGATACATTCATAACATGACGACACAATGTCATAGAACTCCAAACCACGGACGCTTCAAAGCTTTCTAGCCGTGCGATGACATTCGGATCACTGAGGTTCTGATCGTTAAAAGCCTCGATTAACGCCGAATACTCGGCCATAAGCTGGGCATTGGCCAAAAGGTGAGTCAAAGCCGTATCCTGGAACCAACGCGTCTCGAAGAACTTGTCAATGGCAGGAGCATATGTGGCAAGGAAGACGGCTTTGATTTCTTCTAGACGGTTCGGTTGAATAGTAGTGATAGGATGGGGTGGGGGAGGAGGAATCCCTCTCAGCGCCAGAAGATCGCTAATTTGGACTTGTTTCACTAAGCCGAATATAAGCACAAGAACGGGCGTGAAGCCAAGGAATCTTAGATCAAAAACGCACCTCTGAAGCTTGTAGGGTCCGACGATGTCGTGGTGTTCGCTGGATTGACAGTCGGCTGCAAGCCACCCTCTACAGCATTCTGTACACTGGCCATGTTCGAAGAGTTGTTTCCGTCTAATGTTGGATCGATGGGCGCGCCGTAGTCGTATCTGTCGGTGGACGTGCTGGGAGACTCGGACGGAGCAAAAGGCTGAGAGACCGCAGGCACGTAGCCCGGAGGAGCAGCAGGATATGTGGGTGTCGACGACGAAGTAGAAGGATCTTGCGGGTTAACCACCAGCGACGGGTGTGGGTTCGGAGCTGGCTGTATAGCAGAAGGAGTCGGCTGTTGCTTAAACACCGGATCGTAACCTAAACATTCACGTTTACTTTTGACGCAGTTTCGGCAGACGGGATGGCCTTCGTCGCACTAAAGTATTGCCCACCGTCAGCGTGAATGAGGGGAAAAGAATGACACCGGACTGTATTGAATATTTTTTTCACGCAAAAAAATAAGGAAAGAAAACAATAATAAAGGCCACGGGATTGGGCTGTCGGGCGGGGAGGAAAACAGTGGGCAACAACAAGCGACACCGTGAATGGCGGGGTTTCTTGCAGGCGAGCCGAAGGCAGAGCTTGCGACACAAGCGAAGCGACCACAACACATTTCCTTCCCCGACGCCCACCCCAACCTGTTGCTCAAAGTTCCTCATCCAACAATAAATGGACAAACAGCTTCTTGATCTTATATTTCGTATCACGTACCTTAATTCTCCGTTTTCGACATGTTAAACAACCTGTCTTGGTTCTGCGCTTGACCTCCTTCTTGTGTCTGCCACCAGAGAGCATCTTGTTCGGATCTCCTGGTAGTTGATATCGCATTTGCGCACTCGAATTCATTCCCATTTGCCCAACGTTGTTCGGGTATCCCGTCATGTATTGGCCTACTGAAGCCATTGGGGGCATAGGCGATCCAATGGGGGCTTGTGGGACATGCGACGTCTGTCCCTGGGAAGAGTGATGATCCATTGTCTGCATCGAGGGTGTGTTCATCGATGCAGAGCCAGCTTGATGGTTGTGATACATGTCGGAGCTCTGCTGCTGATATTGCTGTGACTGGGGTTGCGCTTGCATTTGACCCTGTTGCTGTGGCTGCTGGGGTTGATACTGCTGTGATGGCGCATGCTGCTGTTGGGGTGCATGTTGCTGTTGCTGCTGCTGCGGCTGCTGCTGCTGATACTGCGGCTGTGATTGCGGTTGCGCTGATTGGTTCTGCAATGGAGGTAGCTGTTGCGAATGTGTACCATTGGACGGCAGCTGCCATGAAGAGTCGGGGGCAGGTGAAGGTCCCGGTTGTTCCCCAATATTACTACCAGGTGTCGCCGAAACCTGTGCAGTAGACACCGGCCCGCCAAGTCCTCCGTCATCAGGTTTTGGGTCCGTATCGTCAAACGAGAAATTCGTATCTGTACCCAAACCTCCGTCCGTAGCTGGCAAGGTAGTGTCTATCGGAGGTAAGGATGTGTCAATTGGCGGTAGAGACGGTATTGACGGGTCTAATGGTGGGAGCGTTGTGTCTATAGGGGTATCCATTGCTGGTAGACATTTATCTATAGGAGGAAGAGAAACGTCTACAGCTGAAAACGTAGAATATTCGGCAGAGGTGCTCGTCGGTGCAGCCAGCGTATCGGTTGGCTCGGAGGCCTGTTTTGGCAGCTCGCCGGGTGTGCCTGCAGGATCTGCTGTCTCCGCCATTTTTCCTTGTGGTATGATCTTTGGAAAGTGTGCTGTCGCGCGAAAATGATCCCAGGTGTTGATTGGCCTCGGGCGGAATCGATGAAATTATTTTGCAGTCGCAAGCCCTCACTGTAGGGTAAAAAAAGAGAATATCCTCGATGGTCGATAACCTTCACCGTAGACAGAAATGCTGTGTGCCTGTCAACAAGTGCGGCGCTCTAGCTGCGGTTTTGAAGGCACTGTTAGTCAACAAATTACAACGCAAGTTGAGCGTAATCAATCCGCCAATAATATGTATCTAAGCCCAGAGGCATCAGTCTCAGGGGTGGGAACGGTGGTATTCCAAAGCAAGACAGAAAAGACATGGCTTCTTCCGGGTTGCGCATAGCAGTGGCTGGATATGTTTTGTGAAGTTGTACCGCGAGGACTGTCTGCTTATGGCAGGCCCATATGCATCTCACTATTCCATAAGAAATGTAGAGCATAAACGGTTACTCTTCCCAGAAATCACACTCAGCCAGGGCCATTGACATTATGGTGACCCATGTCTTTGGGTATTGTACGCGACTGATTGAAATCTTCCGCAGTGTTCCACAGCACGGAACAACCACCGCGCATCACCAGGTGCAGTCTCCATATGCGACACTGAAACAGAAAGTGAAGGGCTAAATCTCCAGAAATGCAGCGAGTGGAATGGCTGGAGGTTTTCGGGGCTGACAGAGGGGAAGAGACGTGTCTCGGATGCGAGTGACCGGGGACAAGCGATGAAACGAAGCTTTCTCGTTTACTTACCATGTACTGGTCCAAATAAGCGAAAAGAAGCGAGCCGAAATACTATGCCACCAGAACTATGAATTCGGGACCAGACAGTCTCCGCATTTGTAGTGGGTTGTGACGAGGAAAGTTGCGATAAGGTCGTTGCGCGACAAAAGTGAGACTTAGCTTAAGGGAAAGAAAGTCTCCTCCCCGGATTTTTGTCAACGCTCCCAAAAGTTGCAACGGAAGGGGAAAAGAGAAAAAAAAATCGACCAAGACAGTGGCAATACAACAACACCACGTTCCTTTTCTTATATAAAAACAGTAGATCTTTCCTACAACAACACAACATTTAATTGTTTTCCATTCAATGTTGGAATATACTGTGAATTCATTTGAATAGTACTATTTCATCAAACTAATTCACCAATATTCTCCCAAGAAAACAGTTCTCTCTGCCATACTACCCAATACGAGGTACTCTGATCAATCTCGGAGAATTAAATAGTAGCCACCATCTGAATTCGATATGTTCAAATCATGTCCCTTGAATCACACCCATTTTTCACACCATGTCTATTTCTCCTTGGTACAATTTCCCTTGGAATATAAATATAGAAAAGAGAAACCTCAATTCCCTTGAGTAGATGTCAGTGCTTTGATACACTCCACTGTCGAGTATGTATAGGCAAGGCCCGGGCCCTCTTCAGATTAACCCACGCCCAGGATCCATTCTGTTAGCCAAACCTATCCATCCACGAGTAGCGGAGAATAACGTTGACCCAGCAGGTGAGCGTGACCTATAATTGACTCGGTACTCTTTCTGTAAACAAGCCATCCACATTGCATAACTAGGGCCGTATCGCTCTGTAGTCATTTCCGGCACATTTCTTTTCCTTTCTCAGCGGGCTTTCACTAAGCAATAGCTGAGATAACATCATACTTTACCTCTCGGTCAAGCATGGTCAAGATATGCACTGATTGTGGACCAGGAGATCAACATGAGTTTGCGCATGAGCCACTCATCTGGTACGTGAAGCAGCGCAACGTAGACGAATTATAGAGCATATCCAGTGTTGGTCTATTTTCTCATAACCTTTGGTTTACGCTTCTTAAAAATGACGCCTGTACTCGCTTCTTCTGGCTCACTCTTAGCCATAGGCGCAGGAGGCACAGCAGCGGCTTCAGACTGTTCCTTTTCAGTTTGCGGCATCTGCTCCGAATCTGCAGCTGCAGAGTCACCCTCGCCTTTAGACGGGACATCGGCAGCTTCCTTATCATTCTCCTTAGGAGTCGCTTCAGCAGTCGAAGGCTTTGCTTTCTTGACATCCTTCGTAGACTCCAAAAGGGCATCCAAATCCGCATCGTCCTGCGCACCAGGATACTCCCGAGTCCTCGACCCCCAACCCTTGCTAACAAACCTTTCCGCCTCCCGTTTAGCCTCCTCTTCTTCTTCATCCCCTTCATGCTTGCGCTTGCGAACCCCAAGCGAAGGACCCGTCTTCTCTCCATCCGCACCAATCACTTTCTCAGAAACCGTCTGCCACTCCCCAGCTAGGGCCATATCACCACGATACTCGTCTGGAATTGCAACACCCATCTCCGCCAATTGCGCCATCTGCTTTTTCCTCTCGTCCAGAGAAACTGGTCGCGGTGACGCTTGGGGAGCTG
Source organism: Aspergillus flavus (assembly GCF_009017415.1). Lineage (NCBI taxonomy): Eukaryota > Fungi > Ascomycota > Eurotiomycetes > Eurotiales > Aspergillaceae > Aspergillus > Aspergillus flavus. The sequence continues at coordinate 4,929,495 of NC_092409.1, read as the reverse complement.
GCGCGGCTGGTTTCCAGGAAGCTGCATTGCCGCTCTTTCCAGCAGCGTTGCCGGATACAGTTTGTCTTAGTCGTTCAACCTCACTCTTGGCCCTCTGAGTCTCCCGCTGTTGGCGCTCGTTGTCTCGGTGTATATCCCGGAGGAATCGCTTCAGGTTTCCTTGATGCTTGCCCGTTGCTTCATGTTGGGTTCTTTCGAATGCTGTATCTCGGATAAAAATCTTGCATTGTTTGCACCAGTATCTGGGCTGTAATTCTGTTAGCTGGTTGGTGTCGCAAGGGAAAGTGTAGAGAATGATGTGAATGAATTTGGAAAGTGTATTTAAAACTTACGGCTGACTTCCAATGTTCTGCCATATTTGGCTGGATTGTCCTTCGTCGAGCGTGTGAAATATTATTGTGTTAGATGAGTTATTATTTCAGAGCTAATGATATCACTTTGCGACTCGGCGATAAATGATGCTTCCTAGGCGCGATCGGAGCTAAACCCAATATAGTAATCACGGGGTTGGTCACCGTCACATGGAAGTATATATTCACTCTCTTTTGATTCAGTTAGAAGTGCAAGTATCAACATAATTATGCTATATCTGGTATCACTAAGATATTTATCGTAAATCATCCATGCTGAAGGCTCTAATCACATATTTCTATGTTCAACGTAGGACTGAGTCGCTACTTCCACTCTGATCCTCGCCTCAGTAAGATCAGACTGGAACAAGAACCCAATATCCCTCGTACCATCCACAAGCTCAACCTCTCTTTTGACGAATGCGGAGCTATTTCTTGGCTCCGATGGATTGATACTCTCATCTTCGCTGTCCCATCCGTCCTCATCATCTATATTCTGTTTGCTGACGGGGTCCAACTCGTCCGTCTCCCAAATCAGTCTGAACTCGTAAGGCGCCAGGTCAAACAGACGAGAAACAATGGCCTTAACTTGGTAGGTATCAAAGGATCGGGGTATCTCCTTCACCTTGACTTCCTCCTTTAGAGCATTGTCTTGATTCATGACTGAGTTGCCTGGGTTCGGTAGTTCTCGGCGTAAGCAGAACGCTATCCTCAACAATCGCGCAGCAACAGACCGTGGATTCACAGCAACCCCTGACCCTGTCAACGCTGTAGCTCTCCTAATCACAGGCTCCCCATATATTTCGCAAAGTTCACTGTATCTGGGGTGCTTTGGGAGGATCTCTCGCGCTGCGCTTTCCGGAAAAGCAGATAATTCCTTGCCAATGAGAGAGAGGTAATAGAGCTCTGCATTGCTGCGATCCTTTTCTGTTATTGTACCATAGTTGAGCATTTTCAAAGAGGCAATTCGAGAAAGAGTTAGCATATAGGCCTCGTCTATTGTCATTGTCTTCTCTGGCAACCCAGTGACTATTGATGGGCCCACAGATTGGTCATGGAGGGGATTCCCAGATATGCGCAGAGTTTGTAGCCCGGGGAATACCAGTGACAGTTGATTGACGAAAAGCCAATTGTCGATTCTATTCCTGGATAGATCGACCGACTGAAGGTTTTTTGAGAACCGTAGAGGGGATGCTTCGTCTGGACTGGATTCATAAATCTTATTAATTCGATTTCCGCGTAGTGAAAGGCAGCTCAAACTATCCAGGGACACGAGTTGTCTGAGGGAAGATAGAGAGGAGATTTCATTATCCTCCAAGGTTAATGTTGTGATTGTGCTCGAGAGGGGTGATGAGATATATGAAATCTGATTAGCCGAGGCGATTAAAGTAGTTAGGGACGAAAATTGATATGTGAGAGCTGATATCTGTGAATGACTAGTTAGTCTATGCAAAATGAGATTCAGGTAACTTCAATATACCTCATCCCAAGAGAGAAGTGTGTCATCCAACTGGAGCTCCGTAATCCTCTCGAATCTCAAGCCTTCCCCAACAGGGGGATCCATTCTGTTTCCACTAATCATTGTGTCAGTCACAATAAACTAAACTTGTGAAGCGCTACTTACTTCAACTTCAATGTTTTTAGGCGCTTGAGTGAGTCACATATACTTGCAACATCACGCCAACGATTCAGAAGATTTCGACTGAGATCAAGCTCGACGATCTTAGGGCAGGTCTGCTCAATCTCTTTGCAAGCTGACTGGAATTGCTCTGCGCTACCCTCATGAGCAAGGACTCCTGCGACCCGTAGCCCATCTAAGAGAACGATCTTCAGCTCTTGCAGCTCTGCAAGTTGTTTTCGGATTTTGTCGAAACCAACTTCTTCTACAATCTTGCCGCTGATTGCAATTGGCTTGTGTAGAGAATCACCGGAGGCAGCATCACCAAGCTTTCTCCTGGCGGCTTCCTCTTCAAACTCAGATGCATACTTCTCACGCAGAGCCTCTAGAAAGCTTCTGGGTTTGTCCGCAGCTCGAGACGGACGCACAAACGACCCTGCAGTGGGGTGTTTGCTTTTGCCTATGATAAGTATGAGCAAATGCAGAAATATGGAAACAAATTCCGAGAACAGATTAATTGTCAAGAGTAAGAGATGGATGCTGTACATGTAAAATATCTCACTCCTTGATGCTCTCCAGAGTGCTTCCCCCGTGTTGGGTCGTCCCATTCCACGCCTAACCATTCGCCGGTGGTACCTGCAACTTTCCCCGCGTAGCGAATGGTGCATAGTTCACCATTATAGGATCGCCGTTGATTCACACAGCCTGTTGAATCCATAATCGTAAGCTATTCCGTGCAGACTATCCTTTTCGCAGGCATTCAATGGACATTCTATAGTTGACTTGAAGCCCATGGGCTGTCAATTAGGACAAAGAGTTCCTCTCATCCAATGACAGTCGACGAGATTGCTGACATAATATTTCCATAGAATTTCCCTTTGAAGCTTATCACCCGCCGCGCTCTTGTCCCCTACTACCGGACCCAAGTTTTCCAAGGCAGATCAGAATGGATTTCCAGGTGAGTTGATATTCTGCTCCTATGATTGTTTTGTCCGGTGCGTGTGCTGTATGCTAACACCGTTGAAGAACCGTGCAGGATCCAAATTCGGTGGCGGTGGTGTCGCATCGCAATCCGCGACCAACGCAGACCGTCGCGAGCGTCTTCGCAAGCTCGCTCTTGAGACGATCGACCTGGACAAGGACCCGTACTTCTTTAAGAACCATGTAGGAAGCTTTGAGTGCCGTCTGTGTTTGACGGTTCACCAAAACGATGGCTCTTACCTCGCCCATACCCAAGGCCGCAAGCATCAGACGAACCTGGCTAGACGTGCCGCGAGGGAGCAGAGAGAAGGAAAGAATCAAGATCCGTCGACGCTGCCGGGTGCGATGGGCGTTCAAGTTAAGAAGCAGACAATCAAGATTGGTCGACCGGGTTACAAGATCACGAAGATCAGGGATCCATTGACGCGACAGCTGGGTTTGCTGTTTCAGCTGCAGTATCAGGAGATTACACCGGGTGTTCAGCCTCGAGTACGGTTTATGTCGGCATTTGAGCAGAAGGTTGATGACCCCCCAGACAAGAACTTCCAGTATCTTGTCGTAGCTGCGGAGCCATATCAGACGTGTGGTTTCAAGCTTCAGGCTCGGGAGATTGACCGCAGGGATGGTCGCTACTGGACTTGGTTCGACGAAGATAGCAAGGAATTCTGGGTTCAGATCATGTTCAAGACCGAACGAGAGGAAAGGTTTAGTGGTGTGCCGGGTCTGGCACCGATGGACCCCAAGGTGTAAATTGCCTAAAGTGGTGTTTACGCATGGGTGTGCATGAGAAGGAAAAGTTGACGAAAATATCTTTCCATTCAACGGAGGTGCATAGGGCGTTTGAGGATCTGTTTTTTACTGCAGCTTTATGTGATTCAAATTCATGTTACCCCAGCCATTGTAATTTGGCCGAGAGCAGGCCTTCCGATGGCGTCCATTACTATATCTTACTCTTTCTCCGACTCACCTGATACAATCATCCACATTATTAAGTGCCATAGGAATTTACAAGGATTGAAGCCTATTACCGAGTCCATTTAATGGGATTACCACCAACCATTTTATATGCAAACTAGTCTGAGATGTAAAAGGTACAACGTTGTACTTTGGGTATTTTTCCTGATAAATGCATTGATGCATCATGCTAGAGGAAACAAAAGTAGCCAGTCATTCGTGATCCGCACTTGTAGGTGTCACAGGCTCTGAACTTCCAACCAAATAATGCACTTGTTTGTAGTTCTTTAAGGCTAGACACGGTGTGCAACTAGCCGGGGTCGTCTTGCGACATGCAAACACAGTAAGGAAGATGCACAGGTCGTTATCAATGACATGAAATGCCAAATGCGCTAGACGCTAGATGAAATCAAATGAACAAAGATATTTCGAGAATAGATCTTAGATGAGCCGCTGGAAATACTTCCGCGCAAGCCTGCCCGCGGACCGGCTTTCCGAGGCGCTCATCCTGCATACATCGATCATCTCGAGTATCAGTGCGATTCTCAGTTGTTCTGGAAGGCATTGAATGCCTTGTATGTGTATCCGATAAACGGAAGGCTCATTTCAGCCTCCTGTTCCTCGGGCATGGCACGGGCCTGAGCACGATGGATAGCACTGGTATCTTCCTGAGGAATTTCGTCAATAGGGAAGTATGACACGTCAATATTGGAGCTCAATCGAGGTTCGAATGGAGCACGAATATTGCGAAGCTGCTCCCAAACAACACCACGGAAGAACGGATGGTTCTTGATTTGTGTGGCACCACCGAATTGGCCGCCGTCGTTGCCAACACGGTGCTCTGCGTCACAAAGGAAGCTGTATATAATAGTCAGACCGATGTACGTGAAGAAAGTGTGAAGAGCGGGTAGGGGTAAGTACCTTCGGATTAAGCCCTCGGATTCGCGGGAAAGAGTAAGCTCTTCAGGGAAGTAGAGACACTCCCTCCAGTTCACGATCTTCCGGTAGGTATCGGTGGTGTCTTCGGCACAGAAAGGTGGCCATCCCACAAGACATTCAAACATGATGGCACCGACTGACCACCAATCGCAAAGATAAGTATATCCTTGGCCGTTGAAGATTTCAGGTGCAATGTAGTCAGGCGTGCCAACCGTTGAATAAGCCATGGCTCGACGGGACTTTCTCCAGGTATTAATTTGGCCACGGTTTGATACCGTCAGGTTAATCGCATCGTTAAAGTATCCCGAGTTACGGTTCTTATCCTTGGAGGTAGAATTTTTCAACAAGTTTTGATAGTACGAATTGTCGTGAGTCTTCTTGCCACCAGTCGAGAGACCGAAATCGGTAAGCTTAACATGACCACCACGGTCGAGAAGAATATTGTCAGGCTTAATATCACTGTAATCGAGTCGCAGTTAGTATATGGTAGATTGATTTAATCACAAGTGAACGCATGGAAAAAGGAAACAAAAGAAAGAAAGTCGGGACGACAGAGATGGTACAAGCAATGACGAGCGGCCAACTTACCGATGAAGGAAGCCTAGTTTGTGGACTGCTTCGATAGCCATCACAATCTCTGCCATGTAGAATCTAGTAATGTCTTCGGAGAAAATTTCGTACTTGATTAACATGGTCATCAGGTCACCACCAGGTAAGAACTCCATCAACAGGTAGAGGTATGCGGAGTCCTGGAACGAAGCGTGCAACTTCACAAGCCATGGGTTATCCTTGGAGTCAGCCAAGATATCACGTTCGGCGCGAACGTGAGCCAGCTGATCCTTCTTAAACATCTCAGTCTTGATCAAAGACTTGAGCGCATAGATCTTGCCGTCGGTCTTCCTTTGCACAAGCTTAACCTCACCGAATGCACCCTTTCCAATAACCTTGATAGTCTGGAAGTTCGACGGTGTCTCCTTGGTCCGGAGGAATCGGAGGAAGTTCGACTCCTTCTTCGCAATAGTTTCTCCCTCCTGACGCTTCGCATCCTTGGAGATACTCGGGTCCTGGATCATCTTGTCCAGATTCGTTGAACTGTTGATTCCAGTACGAATATTAGTCGACCGAGTCCCGGTATGTAAAAGTTCCTTGCTCATCTCCTTTTGACGTGGGACTTACCGCATGTTACGATCGCGCGCACGCTCAATGTTCTCGTGGAAGAAAACGTTCACCAGCTCTTTCGCGGCCTTACCACGCTTATGGATATTCTCTGAGTATCGCTCTGGGTAGCGTTGGAGTTCTTCGTTCTCGGCGGGAGTACGGGGGCTGCGAGGCATTGGCGGGGCTAGGTGGCCAGGCTGTTGCTGTCCGGGGGCAGACGAGCCAGCCGTACGAGGTCTCTGAGCAGGAGAGGCAGAGCGACCGAAGAAGCCAGTGCGGTTTGAGTTCAGGTCCTGGTTGGAGAACTGCTGGATGAGGCCGTTGGTTCCATCGTTGGCGCTGTATCCCATGCGTGATTGATATGCGGGCTGCGGGGACTGCAAGTTTGATTGTCCATAGTGCTGCTGAGCATAGGCGGCTTGAGGAGGGTATGGGTTTGCCATGAAATATCCCTGGTTGTAAGCTCCGTTTTGAGCATCCATGTAGTCCTGAGGGCCTTGGTTCTGGTAGATCGGCTGAGGGAAAGCGGAAGGAGTTGTGGGATATGCGCGGTTGTTGGCCGCCGCATTGAAACCACGCTCGTTGTACCCGAAGTTCAGGTGGAGACGGTTATTATTGGGATCCATCTTCAAACAAAATCCTTCCGGTGGTTAAACCGTACCGGATGAGGAGTCTTAAAAATTGGTCAGGAGGCGGGTTGAGATGAGAAGTGAAGACCTTCAAGGGGGAGGCGAATTGCCCAAAGGAGCGGTGGCTCAGGAGGTCGAGTGCGACAAATAGTCAAGAGGGCCGAACAATTAGTGGAGTGGGATGGGAGTGGACAACTCCGTACTCCACGGACAAAGGAGAGACACGGGTTTCTACGGTCTCTCTCACTCTTTGGCCGTATGAGTTAAGGAAGGGGTTGTTACCACAGGAAAGAGAGACAAGAGATCTAAAAGAAGGGGAAAGACTGGGGAGAAGTTGAAACGCCCGTGGTGTGAGACCAGGAGTAGTAGCGTGAGCCAGTCGCTCCTCCTGTTGTCCGACTAGTCCAAGTCTGTAACTTTTTTACTGGAGTCTGGACTTTTGGGTTCATTAGCCATTCCTTTCATACGGCTGACCATTGGTGCCACGAGTGCGGAACAGGGGGGGTTGGCTTTATTGGCCTGGGGCTGCCAGGCACCTGGTCGGCTCTTCACTGGCTTGGCGCCACTTCGATTCCCACCCGCCGAAATGCCCCGATTGGTGTAGAAGCCCCTTCAACTGCTGACTCATCCATATATACTTCTATTGTTTCCATGTCTTCAATGAGATAGACTTGGATCGTGAGGAATAGTCGACCCGAGTTAATTATAAATAGAAGATCTTCGTCTCAACTCTATTGCCCGGAGTTCCATATGAATGCTTCTTCTGGAGGGATGACTAGTCCATTAATCCCCCTTAGGTAATATGAACTACTGTATCCATCTCCCAAACAGGTGGGCCACGGGAGCACCCCATCTTTGTCATTGATAATTCGCTTCAACCCTCAACCAGAGTTGCCAAAGGTGAATTGAACTGAACGGACTGATCTACTTTGAGAAAGTAGCTATAAGCGCGGGACATATATATACAGTACTTTAGAATGCTGGGCAGAGAGAAAAAGAAACAAACACTCTTCCGTCGGATTAACCATGTTCCGATTACGGAGCAGCGCAGAGATCCCGAACTTTTTTTGGGCAAATGGACTATATGATACCCATCAAAGCGGAAGGGATACTTCCTCTCTAGTGCTATATATTTCCAATCTGGCTATAATCCACATCCTTAATCATACCTTTCAATCTCCTCCGTGACCTATCTAGTCAAATTTCCCGCAACACTCGGAGACCATGGCGGAATCTTCCAATTCCGCTGCGGCCTCTGGCCAGACTCAAACCGCGGCAAAGCCTACGAAGGCACCGAACCCAGTATGGAAAATGATGGGTAGGTTCCCAACTGCGTCCTATGTCTCATGTCAATTGGCACTAACCATTCTATTCCAGGAATGCCTAACTTCCGTCTCAAACTTCCTTCCCGCAATTGGATGATCTTTCTCACAGTAACCGGCTCTTTCACCGCTGCCCTGGTCTATGACCGCAAACAGAAGAAGCGCGCACAACAAAAATGGTGTGACCTGGTAGCGCACCTCTCAAAGGAGTCTCTCCCAGTTGATCAAACACGGCGGAAACTCACAGTCTTTCTGTCGGCCCCTCCTGGCGATGGTCTCCGCGTTGCCCGTGAGCACTTTAAAGAATATGTCAAGCCCATACTGGTCGCCGCGGCTTTGGACTACCAGGTGATCGAAGGACGGCGAGAAGGCGAGATTCGGGCCGGGCTTGCGGAGCGAATTCGCAAGTTTAGAAGGAAGTCTGGCGAGCCAAGCACTGTGGTGGAAGAAACTGGCATTGAAGAGGTCGTTGCGGATGCCCGGGAGAAGATCGGAGTGGTAGAGGAACCAGTTCCCAAGGGCGATCTGATTATCGGACGTAATACCTGGAAAGAGTATATCCGAGGTCTCCATGAGGGCTGGCTTGGACCACTCGACCCTCCCCAGCCGCCTCTTTCGACAGATGTGCCGTCACCTTCCGAGGGAGCAGAGACCAATGGCTCTCCAGATGACACCCCTACCGCAGAGAACTCCGAGAAGAAAGAGGAACCTGAGAAGAAGGATGAGAAGCCTTCTAAGCCTACCGGCCCGACCCCAGCATACATCACTCCTGCCGACTACTCGTCGCAAAGCCTCCCACGATCTCTCCCACAGTCCTTAGACGGCTCCGTTCCGATCCAATTTCCTCACATTCTGGGATTCTTGAACACTCCTATCAGAATCTACCGATACTTGAACCAACGCTACCTCGCTGATAGCGTCGGACGAGAGGTTGCTGGCATCGTTCTCGCCTCGACCACCCGGCCATACAGCGACGGTTCATTCAGCACAGACTCCGAACTTACCCCAGCGGGTATCGACGGCGCTCCGGCCTCCGACAACCTCTTAGGTGGAAACTACGAACAAAAAACCCTTCTCGAAGAGGAAGAAAAGGACTGGCACAAATCCGCGCACAAGAAGGACGAGGCGAACCCTGATAAGGAACGCGAGTGGGTGGACTCTGTCGTTCTGGATCCCCGCATCGCAGCCCGGATGCAGCGCTACGTCCTTTCCCCCGAAGATGAAGCCCGCTCGCAACGGATTGCCGAGGGCGCAGAATACATCCTTGGTGAGGAACGGCCCACACCGGTTCCTTTCTGGCAGCGCATGTGGATCAAATACGGATACGGCGAGGACGAGGAAACCCTCAAGAGGAAGCCTATTATCGGAAACATTGACGGAGAGGACGACCAGTGATTCACGCCCCGGTTCAAGTTGATATTGCGCATGGTTATGGAACGGATATAGACATGTGTTTGGTTTATTTGCGCCAGCATTGGTAGGGATGGTGAACATAGGATATCTCATATCTACTGTACCAACAAATCTATCTATACTGTATATTAGTCTAGTTACGGCATTAAATTTTTACTCGTACATACTGGATAAGATGTGTTGTTATTGCTCTCCATCAGGTGAACTGCCCTCTTGGTATAACTATACTTTCGGCTATGCTGTGAGAAGTGGTCTAATAGTTAACATTGGCTCTATCCGCGCTCTATGCAATGCAGGATATCTTTACGCAACCTGGTTGAGCAAGAAAGAAACATGAAAGAACATGAAGGGAAAGTTTGCTTTTGATCCTTTCACAGACTAGCTGGTTAGCTCCCAATTCGACTGGTGAAATCTCAACTATACTAGTACTGGTACATCATCTCCACGTGTTTAGATCGCTTGAAATCTTATATCAGAAAAACTGGAGCTTTTTTCTTTCATCGTTATAGCAGTGTAACTCCACCCGCATTCTTAGGCCGTAAAGCTCTTGACTTCTATACTCGGGTCTGGAAAACCAACTGCAAATATTCCCCGCAGTTGTGAGGTATTGAAAGAGACTGGTTGTACTCTTCTCCATGGATTCATCTTAGTTCAGCTGGAATACTGACGACTCAGGCCACTTGCTCTTGGCCTTCTCAGCGTAAGCGGCCTTTGCGGCCTGGTCGCTTTTCCATTCGTCCAACAATTGCAGGCCAGCAAGAGCGGTCTCGATACTATCAACTTGCGAGTCAAGGGTGGCGGTGAGATCTTTCTCGCACTGCGCCTTCGAGTCGGCTTTCAGCAGCTGTCGGCATGTCAGGGCTGCTTGTGTGTGAGGGGCGCTGTCCTTGTGTGTCGAGAGGAAAGACTCGTTCCACTCGTCGAGGTTCTGAGCCTTCGGGAGCAGAGTCTCAAACTCGGCATTTACAACCTCGGCCACCTGAGGTGGCAGTGGCTCGGAGAGTCCATCCAATGCCTTGCGGAAACGGAGAAGCTGAATGTGAAGGGTTGGGTTGGAAGCATCAATTGCATGGGCGGCCGAGAGGCACTTGAGCGCGAGCGCATATTTGCCTGCGAACCAAGTTAGCTGAAGTCACCGTGATATCGTATGGGTTAGTGTGCTTACCTCTCCTGAGATAGACCTCGAATCCAAGATTCTGGGCCTCAATGCTCTTAGGGCTGAACTCCAAGAGCGGAGTCAGGAACTTGCTTGCCTCTTTGAGTGGATCCTGGGTCTGAACAAGCTTGTTGCCAAGTGGGTCAGGGTCTTCCTTCTTCACTTCACCATCACCACCCTTGGTGCTTGCTGCTTTCCTTGCCGCTCTCTTGTCGGCCTCAATCTTCTCCAGTCGCTCTTGCTCCTTCTTGGCCTTCTTGAGAGCCTTCTTCCGCTCAGCGCTGTCAGCGTCACCATCGGCACCGTTGGGCAAGGGTCCATGAGCGAGGTCTGGTTGATCGTGGAGAAGCAGGTACGCCCTGATGGCAGAAAGTGCCGCCCTGGTAAAGAAGGGATGCTGGCGCAAGCGATCCTCCCAGCGGACCATGTCAACATATGCCCTGACCATGCCCTTCCTCAATGAGAAGCTATGGAAATCAAACTGGTCTTCTTGCCAAGTGTCGAAGATATTGTAGATGCCATGGAAGCGCTTAAGCGCAAGCCCAAGTTTCTTCTGGCGCAGATAAGCCTCGCCGTCCTCGGTCAGATACCAGACACATTGCATTTCGTGAAGGTCGCCCATCGCACCACCGACAGCCTCATTCCGAGTAAACTTGCTCATGTTCTCAAGTGCCTTGTCGTTGTCATTATTGCGAAGTTGGTACTTGGCGGCCTTGGAGTTAATATAACGGTCCTTCTCATCCAGCTGCCTAGCCTTTTCCATTTCCTCTGCCGCTTTCTCGAGGTTACCATAATGCTTCCATATCCTGGCCTTAGTCATCTGGTATTCTACGGCCTTAGGAGACAGTTCGATAGCCTTGTCGACATGTTCCATGGCCTTGGTCAGATTACGGCTGAGGTGATAGTTGTAGTGCTGTGCAAGGAAGTAATGGGAGGAAGAAAGGAAGTCCTTGTTGTCGCCGTTCGCCTCACCCTCCGTAGAACCGTTGGTTTGAGGTACGGAAACGTAGCCTTCCACCAACTCTTGCACTGTGTCACGCTTCCATGTGTTGGTGTACAGGGATTTGATGTTCGCAAAAAGAGAAGGGACGCCTTTCTTGAGCATACGCTGCAGGTAAGCATCCGCAGCCTGCTTGAAATCCTCACCCTCCAAGAAGTCCAAGGGGATTCGACGAGGAGCATCACCACGAGGGTTCTTCTCGACCCAAGAGTCGTATACAGCCTTCAGAGCCTTGTGGTCATTATCGGGAATACCCTTAGCTCTGATCAGAGCATCATAATACATCGAGTTTTCGGGGTTGCGGTCGAGAAGGGCAGTGTACGCGACCTCTGCCTCTGCCTTCCTGTCAAGCCGCAGAAGGTAGTCCGCCTTCATCTCCATGACGGCCAGCACATCCGTAATCCTGTGACCCACAGTTTCAAGGTGTTCTAAAGCCTTTTCGAGCTTGCCTGCCTCGGCCATAATCGAATTCTTGTACAGGACGGCTTCCGAGTGCTCCATGTCGGAGACTGGCGGCGTGGACTTCAAGGTCTCCTCGTACGTCGTCAACACCTTCTCCGCCTCTTCCAGGTCTCCTGCCAAGTGATGTGCGATAGCCAAAGCCGTCCAGTTCTGGCGGAAAGCAGGCCGGGCCTGGAGCATGGTGGTTCGGCTCTGGATATATCCCTGGTAATCCCGCATTTGCATCTGAAGGAGGGCAAGGTCACGCTGGATAGGCTGAGACTCCGGTTCGATCCTTAATGCGAATCTGTATGCCTTGATTGCCTCCTCATAGTTCTTCTCCGCTCGATATAGCAGACCGTAAACGTGCCAACAGATGTGCGATTTCATGTCATTCTTGAGAGCTTCCTTAGCCATCGCAAAGGCCTCTTCTTGCTGACCAAGGTTACTGGTAATCAAGGCCTTCATTGCTAGGGTATCGCCATGGTTGGGGTTCTTCCGAAGAATTTGCTCCGCGGTCTTGATACCTATTGAGGACAAGCAACTTTTAGTTGTCTGGCACGAACATTTCAATTCCGCACAGCAACTCACCCTTCTTATGTTGTTTATTTTCATAGTGGCGAACCACCTGACGGAACAAGGAAGCGTCCTTAGAGCTCAATGGTTGTGGCATGATGGGTGGTGTGTGAGGCGGAGGAGGTGAGGGACTGCAAGTAGGTTGACTTGTGTGTCGACGGATTGAAGCTGATGTGCGCGGGGGGTGATTTAATCGTTCCTTCGGGACCGAGCGATTAGGCAATGATAAGCTATGACCAACGCAACTCCCAGAGAAATAGTAACAAATAGACTAATTCTGAATTGGTCCTTGTTGCAGCCCAGAGGGGTTATGCCCACTGCGATTCAAGCTCAATGTTTCTTCCCGATCGCAGGTTCTCGAGGACAGAACGGCAAATGGACGAAATAATAATTTATCCGAGATGAACGCTTGCGTGCATAAAATCGAACCCCGACAGCCCTAAATTCGGATCTATGCCCAACAACCAGTTCGAGCAACTTATGTATTATACTGGCTCATATTTCGCCAATAGTATGTGAGACGAATATTGTCCTGGATTCTATATACTACTTCTTATACCGACACCGGCTTCGCACTCTAGGATTCATTATTTCATCATCATGGAACGCTTTATAAATGCAACTAGTGTACACGTTGAGTATATACATTATCTTGGATCATGACTGAATGACAGTATAAGCAAGGCCAAGAACATATCGGCCTTTCGTAATATTCCCAGATAGTTCTTCACAAGATTGAAGGAGCTATTGGCATCAGCCCTTCCTGTCTGCGGTCATTGTTGTTTCCTTTCCCGCCAGCTATTGAGCGCTTCTTCCCAGCCTGTTGATGAACCATTGCATCTCTCGGTCACGAGACCCCATGTTCGTGCGCGAATGATCTCCTCAACGCTGCGCTGGCTCCGGACAAGATTCGCTAGTGACTCGGTTCGTGCCTCGCGAGGGAAAAACCGCGCAGAGTACGGGTCTAGACGTTCATCGACGACTCGCTCTCGGTCCCTGGCAGATTCGGTCTGTCGAAGGACAAGATCCGGGTCGTCCGGGTCGGGACTTGTAGCGACGCCGGCGCAGTAATTGAGCACGTCTGACCGTGTCTGCCATGAGGGGAATAGAACGTTGTCTTTGAAACTCTGACAAGCGGCAGGGTCTATTGTACGCCCAGCTTTTGAATCTGTTTGACGTACCGCAGTCGACGAGGGATCGAAGCCCTCCCGCGACGGAGTGAACAGAGCATTGAGGTTCTGGGTAATTGAATCATCTATTGTCGATCTGGATAGACGTAGGAAATCTATAAAGCGGGGAAATTGTCGATGAGCTTGAGAATCCATTGTCATAATTAAACGGTGGTTAGCACTAAGGCATACCTCGGAGCAATTTCTCATTGAAGCAAAATTGGGGGCTCAGTTCGGGAGCCGATGTTGACGTTGCCCGAGACATTTTTGGATTCTCGGCTTTTGTAGACTCCCGTCCCGATTTGCCCTTCTCAGTCCAGAACCACTCCAGATTGTACCACGTTGAAGGGATGCACCAAAGCAGTAGATAAGTGGCGGGGGATGCACGATGAGTAATCGAATGGTATCCAAAGCCCTGCGATGGTCTCAAATTTTTTTTAGCCAGGTACTGCGATGCAATGCGACCGAAAAATAAGGGGTCTGGCAGAGATAAATAACGGTTAGCTCTAAGTCGAGGAGTATCTGCAGGTGAGAGTCCCAGAGAAGGTGTTGGATGGAACGGATGGAATCATAAGGTATTTGCCTAAAACGGCTAGATTCTTATCGATAGCTCTCGATCACGGGACTTCGTGACCCGTGACGCGTTTCATGCATTGTAAGAGAACTTCAACGTCCTTTCAACATTTGCATTGTATCTTAAATTGTATCAGAAAGCGATATTTATTAGCATTCCATCCAGATAGATATCCATCTATATAAACATTTGTTAAGAGTGGACATTCAAGCGTGCAATCTACCTTTATCAACATCATGCCTGAGCTAGCCGAAGTCTCACGTATCGTCCATTTCATACGCCAGCATCTTGTCGGCAAGACCCTCGCCAAGGTATCTACGCAAAATGATGACATTGTCTATGGTAAAGCGGGGACGAGTGCCTCGGAATTTCAGAAAGCAATGGAAGGAAAGAAGATCGTTGGTGCAGGGCAGCAAGGCAAATACTTCTGGATAGCCATGGCGTCGCCGCCGCATGTCGTAATGCATTTTGGCATGGCAGGCTGGCTGAAAATTCGAAATGCTGATACATACTACTACCGGACTGACAAGCCACAAGACAAAGAATGGCCCCCAAAGTACTGGAAGTTCTTGCTGGAAACGGATGAGGACCCAAAGACAGAGGCTGCATTTGTTGACTTCCGCAGACTAGGCAGGATAAGACTGGTGGACTGTCCTGCGGAGCAGATTCGGAAGTTCAGCCCCCTCAAAGAGAACGGCCCAGACCCTGTAGCGGATAAGGACACGGTGACAGAAGACTGGCTGGCGAGCAAGCTAAGGAGCAAAAAGGTCCCCGTCAAGGCTTTACTTTTGGACCAAGCGAACATAAGCGGGATTGGGAATTGGATGGGGTTTGTAACCAACTAACGCTGATTGATTTTGGGATGGGAACTGACTGTCACATAGAGATGAGATTCTCTACCATGCAAGAATTCACCCAGAGCAATACAGCAACACCTTGACTGACGATCAAGTCAAAGAACTTCACTCAGCCCTTCATTACGTCTGCTCAATCTCAGTGGATTTGCTAGCAGATTCCGAAAAGTTTCCTGAGGATTGGCTGTTCAAATACCGATGGTCGAAAGGGAAGAAGAATGCCTCTCCCACTCTACCGAATGGTGATAAGATTACCTTCCTTACTGTCGGTGGTAGGACAAGTGCTGTGGTCCCAAGTGTGCAGAAAAAGACCGGTCCTGTATCGAAGGACATCAAGACTGAGGATGACGGTACGCAGAATAAACGGAAGCGAGGAATAGTGCCTAAAGTTGAAAGTGATGCGGAGGCAAGCGAGGAAGAGCCAAAGGCGAAGAAAGCAGGATCAAAAAAAGGAGCCCAACCGACCAAGAAAGCCGACGACGAGAAGAAACCCGAAGTAGACGGTACATCGGCTGGGAGAAGGCGTTCTGCTCGGCTCAAGAAATGAGCTCTGAGATACTGTTTTGCTCTTACAATTCCTCATGATTGAATCATGTACTTTACATCTGAACTCCTCACAAAGCATTGACCTACCGCTTCATGAGACATGCCTTAGTGGAGCACTGCATTATCTGTCATTAATTCGGTTACACTCTCAGCCCATGCAACCTGTTGTGGAAAACGTTGAAATTTCCCTTGCTTTTGGCGAGATCGCCTGTGTTTTCCAGAACCGCAAACACTATGTTCTCCCACCATCCTTGAAACTCCGGTTCCTGCAAAACCTCTGCTCAACAATTCGCGACCTCTTCCTTTGGGTTATCGAAAGCACCACAGCCAAAGGCACCTAGAACAAGTTTCCGATGTTTGTTGTAGGCTGCAACACGGAGAATCACACGCATTTTGTCCTTCGTCAATGCGCGATCCGCGATGTGTTTGTACCGTGGGGGCTGTGTGCTCCGGTCTACGTCCGGCCTCCTCAGTGCGGCCATACTGACCACACTGACAATGGGTAGAGACTCGGGCCTTTGTAGGTCCATTAATCTGTGTCCGTCTGTGAAATTCTCACGAAACACTATAACCGTTGGGGAGTAAATAGCATCGTGATTCCGTAAAGGGTAGTATCGTAGCTTAAGCGTGAAACTAAGACTACTGCGATAACAAAGTTCTTCCTCCTGGGCCAAGGCTCCCCGAAGCCAACCACCACCTGCACTCTTATCGCTAGCCAGATTCAGTACGCAGACGCTTTTGGTGTCCGTGGGGCTGGTGAGGCTGATAGCTATATTGAAAGCGTCGCCATTCACAACTTCCACTTGGGTGTTGAGATTTGGACTATACTTAGAGTCCAGCACCGGCATCGTATCCCGCGAGCAACGAATCCCAGTAGGAGGAGCGTGGGGATCCACAGCCAAGATCTGAGGGAGGAGTGCCTTGGTTTCCTTTGCAGTTAAACTCAAGACAGCTCTCCTATTCGAGCCGGTGAGGTTCTTCGAAGGCTCGGAGCTGGACATATTGATAGTGGAGTTGATAGTAGATGTAGTACGTAGACAAGACAAAATAAATCAATCTACTTCGGCCAATCTCAAATAGATAGTCTTTCAAAGAAATCTTTCTTGTGGCACCTTTAGAGAGGAGACGATCCTCTTCTTATACGTCACAGCCTCGATACACTTTTGTACCTGAGTCACTGTCAACACGAACGAGCGGCAAAATACGAGGGCAATCAGGCGGAAGCGGGTAGGCGGTGAGCTTATCAGCGCCGATCGCGGGGTGCTCTTCTAATCCGTGGCCTGGGATTCGCCACGGAGGATGACAAAGCACTGCTATCTCACTGTTAATTCATTACTAACGATTTATTCGCCTTTCCATCTTCTCCAATCTATATAACTATTTTTCTTCCCCTTCTCTCTTTGACTCAGGTTACGACTCGTACCGATCCGCTCCTTTTGACTTCAGTCTAGAAATATTAGATCTGAGTCTTAGAAGAGCAATTAAGAAACTCCATCGCAGCGCTCCTCCGAGTGGCGTTATCTCTTCCCTTGATAATCCTCTGGCGGGGCTTCTGCGGCATCCGCCACAATGAGTGCCATTTTATCGGCAGACGACTTGAACGATTTTATCTCTCCAGGTGTTGCCTGCATCAAACCGGTAGAGACGCTTCCGAAGAATGAGTCATCAAATTCCCAGGTATGTTCAATATTCTCAATACCTCTCCCCTCACATTCAAACCTGATGGGCACTAACTTCTTTTGCTTATAGAACCCATACGAAGTGACCACGGAAGATAAAGTTCAGCCTGAAAACCTTCCCCCAGCACAGATATCGTTGACCGACTGTCTTGCCTGTTCCGGCTGCGTTACCTCTGCTGAAGCGGTGCTGATCTCGTTGCAATCGCATGCAGAGGTCCTCAATACCCTTGACGCATATCCCGAATTACCATTGACGCAGAACCACAACGGACCTTACACTGGCAGTAGTGATGCGCTTGACGGAGAAAGCAGGATTTTCGTGGCAAGTGTTAGCCCTCAAGTGAGAGCAAGCTTGGCTGCTACCTATGGCATCTCAGAAAAGGAAGCGACATACATGATCGATCAATTTTTAAGTGGTCCCCATGGCTTACGTGCTGGAGGAAAACATGGTAGCGGCTTCAGTTGGGTCGTTGATACCAACGTTATGCGTGACGCAATACTCGTTCTTACAGCAGACGAAGTCAGCGAGACATTGAAGGAACCATCTGCAAGAGCTATTTCAAAAGATACTCTCCCTAAGCGGCCAGTTCTGTCATCAGCCTGTCCGGGATGGATTTGCTATGCTGAGAAAACACACCCTTTCGTACTCCCCCACCTTTCTCGACTGAAGTCCCCTCAAGCATTGACGGGCACTTTTCTGAAGACGGTGCTGAGCAAAGCTCTGGGTGTGCCGCCTTCCCGTGTATGGCATCTCGCGATCATGCCTTGCTTCGATAAAAAGCTTGAGGCCAGTCGAGAAGAACTTACTGATGTGTCGTGGTCCCCGCTTGACGGTGGGGTGCCTTTAACGGAGTCCAACAAGCCTGTCCGTGATGTCGATTGTGTCATTACCACTCGAGAGCTACTTACATTGGCTTCGTCCCGTGGGATTTCTCTCCCTACATTACCGCTGAAATCTCTTGCGCCATCATACACCCCACATTTCCCAGACGAAACACTTAACGCGTTCCTGTTCCGTAAGCAAAATGGGTCGGAACAGTCTATGGAGGCCGGTACATCTGGCGGTTACCTTCATCACGTCCTTAAGACCTTCCAAGCTAAAAATCCCGGAAGTGAGATTGTGACCCAAAGGGGGAGAAATGCTGATGTTGTGGAATATTCACTTATGTCCCCTGGAGGCGAACCGCTCATGAAAGCCGCTCGTTATTATGGTTTCAGGAACATCCAGAATCTTGTCCGGAAGCTCAAGCCTGCACGGGTGTCACGACTTCCAGGGGCTAGAGTGCCTGCAGCTTCAGCGGGCGGTAATCGGCGACAACCAATCTCAAGAAACAGCGCCTCTGCCGGGTCTGGGACGGATTATGCTTATGTGGAAGTTATGGCATGTCCCGGTGGCTGTACTAATGGGGGAGGGCAGATACGTATCGAAGATGCCAGGGAAGCCAGTACTAGCACACAGTCCGTAACGGCGGTAGAGAATCCATCAAAGCCAACTCCGCACGAGCAGCGGGCCTGGCTCGCTCGTGTCGATGAAGCATATTTCTCGGCAGAGTCTGATGCCGAAGGCGAAATGGACGGTCAGGCACAGCCCCTCACCATCCCTGAGAGGGAGGCTAGGGTCCATGAAGCTTTCGAGTATTGGTCTAACCTGATGAATATCCCTCTTTCGAAACTTGTCTACACGACTTATCGTGAGGTTGAGAGCGATGTTGGCAAACCCAAAGACGCCCCTATTGATACTACCCGCGTCGTTGAGCTGGCCGGGAAGATCGGTGGTGGTTGGTAGTTGCCTTTCTTCTTGTACTCGCTCATTTTCCCGCTCAGTGATGTTAATGACCTGTATACCCTGTGATGCTTGCGGATCTATGATGGATTTCATTTTTATATATTCTTTTTGGGTGGGCCAAAAGTCTGCGGGTCCTACATTGTTGGTTGCATTTACAAGGTTAGAGAGATACCAAGTTCTTGTTCTATTCCAGCATTCATATCGAAGGGATTGTAAATAGCATGCCGAAACTCCGAAATAAACCATTGCCATGAAATAGCCAACCGTTTGTGAAAAGAAATTCAGTCAATAAATATATGCGGAACCCTCGGACTTCTTGGAACATGGATCTCATAGTCATCATTTATCAATATCAACATATACTCTAAAGGACTTCATAACATCCATTAGGAGGACTGGAATCACCCGAATAAAAGCACCAGTTAGTTCACAACTGGACGAAATCCAGGCCGCTGTTCTACCAAATTTACCAACGGCGAAAACAGCTTTTTCCTCTCGCCGCTCTCCTTCCCAGCCATGGCGTCTTTAGCCAACGCGACAATTTCCTCCCAAGCCACCCACTCCCACGCCTCGCATTTCTCCGGCTCCATCAGCTGTTCCCAAAATCAGTCCACCTATCACCATATACCAACCTATCTACCCCAAGGACAAAAAAAAAAAAAAAGAGGGAGAGAAGCACAGACTCACCTTCGGCTCCACAGCATCACCACAAATATCCCCACTCACAAAGACAGTCACGTAATGCTTATTCTCATCTAGCATGACATTATTGGTAGCCGTGAGAAATTGAACGTTGCGGATAGTGAGCCCCGTCTCTTCCAAGACCTCCCGTTCGGCACAGTTCTCAAAAGTCTCGCCGAATTCAAGATGACCTCCTGCTAGAGCCCAGGTACCTAAGTTACCATGTTAGTTTTGTGTACCTACTCGGGGGAATATCTCAATAATGTTTCGGGAAGTATAGAGAAAGACTTACCTGCACCATGGCTGCCCTTTCTCTTGCCTAGGAGGACTTCGCCCTTCTTGTTGAGAATGAAGGCACCGATGCCTACTCTTGGATCTGGGGTTGTTATGGTTTGGGGCATTGTGGTTGGGGTTGTTTCTTTGGGGGATAATTATATTCCGTGGAGGGAAATTTGGTTATTCGGAGATCTTTTGGCCTTTGACGGGTAGATATGCAACAGTAGACGGTGGCAGTGCTCTAGTGAAACAGTGTGACTCAGAAGAGAAAGTGATTAAGTAGATGTACTAATGTATGTACTGCCACACACATTGGCATTGGAAGATGTTGTTGCGGAGTGGACCCTGTTGTCGGCTGTACCCTGTTAGCGTAATACGAGATTTAATGTAACGTTCCCGTTTATATACGAACCAGAATTGAAAAGTTTATAGTTATATTGGTTAGTATATATGCGTGTGTGTGTGCCTTGTCTCCTTTTTCAAATGTTTTTGTTGTTATTATCCAGAGATATACAGCTTGAAAAGTGACACTAGAAACTATGTGAGTAGCACGATATTGTGATTAGCCGGAGAGTAGGCAAGTAACTAAATATACTCCATTCCCGAGACATATCAAGGAGATTGCGTGTGTTCTACTACAGTCCAGAAGAAAACTGTAAAGAAACTCCTTTATGTAGATACATAGTACAAATTAGTCTTTGGGGTCAATGGCAAGTGTGGCACCAGTCAATACCCTTTCGAACATAGTTCAAAGGCAATATCATCAGCCTACATACTTTTCTCTGCTGTCTTAGCTGGCCTGTTCAAGTAGCCCTGTACCGCAGCAACCTTTGCACGCCCACATAGCAGATATCGAAACAGCCTCGCCAAAGCACGTGTGGCTTCGAGCCAATCTTTCTTCAGAGAGAGATCATAGCCCCGAGTGAATTGCAGTTCAATAACTTCGTTGTTTGAACACCCTCTTGGATGTACTCTGGCAACTAAATCAGCGGCGAATAATGTTCGAGCGATATGAAATTGAGGCCCATGAAACCCAACCACGAAGACCTCTTGGTCTTGAACACCTGCTTTGCCTGTGCGAACGGTCATATTCTGGGCAAGCTGCCCCAGCATTACGCTGAGGGTCTCTCCTAGGAACTCGTTCCACGTTTGTCTCTCATACCACTAGAGAATATTAGACGGATGGTCACCGAATAAAGGGCGGAAGAAGCCATGCCATGAGTATGCGGATAGTACATACCCCGGTATACGATATAATCGGCAAGTGCTCAGTTCTGGGCCCAACGGTGACCGCGCCCTCCGGTTTTGTAGCATATTGTCTACGGCCGATCACATATAGCGTCTTGTATCTCAAAGCAGTAAAGCTTCAAGTAACGTAGTTAGCATAGGCACTACCAACCGGGAAGACGAAAAGAAAACCCACTTAACATCAAGACCATGATCTTTGATGCCTTCAAGATTGTGATAAACATCCACCATCAGCGCATCTAACATCACAGCCTGTGACATGATGAAGGTTCGGTGATGTTCTCTCTCAGATACTTTCCAGTTTTTCCTAGGTAGGGTAATTGCCTCGCTTGCCTTTAGGGCACCCGCAATGCCTGTGTTTCTGGAATCACATCCATCGGCCATTCTTGGGTGTTCCATGTGGACGTGGTAGGAATTAAGAAGGTGGAACAGTCTGCGAAAAGCATCATCTTGTTTCGGCCAATCATGCGTACAGTCTCCTTTTGCGATATCAGTTTGTCGGAATATCCAGGGAGTTAATTGTTCCACGTCCTTGTCTTAGTCTGTGTGTCAGCAATATAACGTACCAATGGGCGTATGGGGGTGACACGAAGTGCTACCTTCGCGGTCCATGTCCTCGGGTCTAGGTATTAGCTTGTCAATATTAACGATCGATGAGTGGATGGTCGCTGACATGGTATTGCTGACGAGGTAATATGGAGCTTAAAGTTGATCACAGCATCGAGTTACAGTCAAGACGTAACCAAGTTTTGGATGGGGGCTCATGGTAAAGACTGCAGCTAGATTTGTTCAGACGTTATGCTGGTTGAATTGGTAAGTCTTGTCTGCCTGTTCAGAGCGGGTGGTTGCCTGAAAATGCACTTAGGTTTTCTTCTTTTTGCCTTTCTTTTGACCAAGTAATGCAGTTAATGCATGTCTAAATTACTCCTGGCTTGGCTTTGGTGCGTTAACTCGACTGTTTGATCGACTTTTTGGCTTGTGTAACTAAACAGAGAGATTAAATCTATAGTTACCATAGTAACAAGCACTATACAGATGGACATGGACTGTACATGATTTGTGCAGGCCTTGGAACAGTTAGTATATAAAGTGCTCGTTTCCCGTATATATATACTGAAGTGGCTATGCTAAAGATATCACAGGAGTCAAGTCTACCCCTCGTCTAGCTCAGGTCTCCCAAGTTATCTAATACTTTAATCCCTCAACACTAGGTATCAGATGCTGTACTAGCCTGGTTAACCACAAACCATGTCTCAATACTGCTACAATTCACTCCCTCAAGTACGTACTACAATTCACATACTCTGTCCACTGCCAAACGAGGGAGAAACTGCACTAAATTATCGAGTGGTTAATTACTCCATATCAGAGATTGGCCAAGGGCATTATCCATGCAACGATCTATCCTATGCGGGGGTACTGAAAACAAGCCCTGCTCTATCTCCGTTGCTCAACAAGATTTACCTATCACGGCGAATCTCTATGCTGTGTTGGTACAGCTCCGAGAACACCGAGTCGCACAGCAAGAACAATATACGCCAAGCCCCTGAACAGGTGCTCAATAACCTGCCTCTTTCAGTAAGCCAAAGGCATCTAGTTCAGCAAGATCCCTTCCTCGTATTGTGGCGGCAATCCCCTTTCCGTTCCTGTATCAGAGCACATTTGGCTATGTCGACCGAAGGATATATTGTCCATTATAGTAACTATTTTTGACTCTTGTCACTTCCTACAGACTTGAAAGTCTGTTCAGCAACTGGAGGAACTGGTCTGAAGTGATCTTGCAAAAACTAACGAGAAAAGAGATAGAATCCTGAAGCAAAACAAAAAGATGAGCTCCCCGACTGGGAGTCGAACCCAGGTCTCCCGCGCTTGTTCTCGTGTGAGATGACAAGCGGAAATCATGACCGTTAGACCATCGAGGATGAGCAATGAGATTATCATCCTCAATTATATTACATAAGGCAAGGAAAAGATCCAGAGGGCACAACAACTGGGACGGATCGTCCGAGGCTCGCTATAGAATGTATTTCTGGCACTGGTTTTATGAAGCTAGTTTGATTCCTTCCCATAAATTTTTCTCAGTCAATCAGTGGTAATTGTTCTTCTGGATATTGAGATTGCAGCTTTCTGCGGTGTAGCCTATGATATGTGTTTTGTGTGTACTCCGTTAGTAAAGGCAGAATCCTGGAAAGGTATCATTGTGCTCAGTCAGGGCCACGGATAAATTAGTGTCGATGGGTCTTGAAGAGTCAAGTATAGACTGTAGTTCGACGGAAATTAGCTTTGGCTCATAAAACTCTGTTTAATATTGTTTAATGGCTTCATGAGCATGTACAACTTTGAAAATCCCTGTCAAACTCGAGCCTCTATCTTGTATCATAGTCCCAACAAGATCTGCTCGGATTGCGTTGCGTCTTGCTTGTTTTTGCTGATGATGTCAAACATAAGCACCTCCAATATATCAATTCCTCGATGGTCTAACGGTCATGATTTCCGCTTGTCATCCCTTACAGGAACAAGCGCGGGAGACCTGGGTTCGACTCCCAGTCGGGGAGATCTTTTTTGCTTGTCTATCATCCTGTCAGTGTCAATCAACCTTACTCCGTACTTTTCTCCCTATAAGTCCTCCTCCTTTTTGGCGTAGGCTTACTACATAGACTGAATGGTTGCTGATGCAATAGCTAATCACCGTCGACCTTCTAGGACAGCGCGGGATATCACGTCTATTACGGCTGCCATGTCCCCAGTTGCGCCTTCTATTCCCTCTTCGATACTAAAGGCACCACTGGTACCGAAAAGAGGTTCTGTGTGAATTTGCTGCACCCATCAGAAACCCTCGCTGGGGGGCCGTATGTCCGATTGTGTAGCGCGGGAGATCAGTGGTACTCTTTGTCAGTCTCAGTTTTCTACGTGGACGATATCGAAACCTCCGACGTTGATTGAGAGCCCATGTGGAAACCCCTGAACCCGGTACTAACCCTTAACTATCGATGTCCCTACCACGCGGTTCATGCACTACTGGGGGTGGTCGAATTGTAGACTTGGTGCACCTTGAAACCGGCAGGAATGTATGAATCAGCCACTATACTTCGCCAGTACCTCCAACCCTACGGCCTGAACATGGTCTTCCCAGCGACTTAAAAAACGGACTGGACTGGATGCCCGCGAAGTTCCCATGGAACAAGGATGACTCGGGTGAATTCCCACAGCATTCAATGATGTCGAGAAAGGCTATACGAAAGAGCAGTGTCATCTGGCAGCGTCATAGTCCAGGATATACCGGACCATACTCTCACCGCAGCAATTCTTCTGCAAGTGGCAAATAATTGACCCGGTGACAGGCCTAGTCATAAACCCTCCTATAATCTGAAGTCAGGGCGATGTCTCAGATTGTTCACATGTCCTCGATCCATGCTGTGGTCTGTTCTCAAATCGAACTAGCCCGTTGCTTTTCGGCATCATCATGAAAGACTTATTCAACCTACATGAATATAACAATTTAAGCCGAGTCAACACTAGGAGTTTGATAAAAATCATTATCCCTAGAAAGGATGTTACACAGCTGATGAGAAAAATGAATCAGAACGACAGCAAATGAGAGCTTTTGGCAAACTAGGTCAGAGGCCTGGCGCCATCAGATGGAACAATCCCGATAGGAACCAGAAACAAGCAGAGGACGTCACAAGAAAGACAAAAAAGAATCTCCCCGACTGGGAGTCGAACCCAGGTCTCCCGCGCTTGTTCCTGTAAGGGATGACAAGCGGAAATCATGACCGTTAGACCATCGAGGATTGAGATTGATAGAATTTTCTTATTTGGGTATATAAACCAATAATTAATTTAATAAGAAATATAGGCATCCCAGCCACAGAAACTTGTACTCCTCTCAAAGTTGTTTCTTTTGCTTTACCATAGCTTAATTTGCATCTATGCGATCTCCATGGCTTTGAATAACCCACTGTACACTGTTAAAGACAGTCTATTGGCTCATCGTGTATCTAACAAGCGCAAGACCAAGCAACAATCCAGTTCAACATCTAGGGAGTCACCCCAATAGGCCGACCCCTGTAGATACTGATAAACAGGTCTCCAATCCTAGTATGCCAATCACAAGAATAGCACTGATACAGATGTCTAATGGCATTGAATATGGCATTGAATATGGCATTATAAATGGAATAAAAAGCTTATAAGAAAACATTCAATACTTCCCAATATTAATACTATTCATGTGAGAGAGATCAGGTGCTGCCATGTGACACTGAAGGTATGTTTGTTTGCTGTTTCTTCCATCAACTTCCACCTGAGTATCTCCAGACAGTCTCGCAGCAAGAAACAGCTGGACTATTCCAAAGAAGATAGTATAAGGTACAAACCTAGCATTGCATGATACCGATAGAAATCCTCATACGTCAGACAGTGTCCCACTCGTCAATATGGAAGACCTTGGATTGCGTATGTTCTCCGATCACCAAGGAAATAATATGACACATTCTATCCACCTTCAACTTCTTAGATGCATTTCCATGATGGCCATTGCACCTGGTCAGCTGTGCGATTGGTGGGGTTTTCATGAAGCTATACAAGACCAAAAGACTTGTCGCGGCCATTTTTGGAGTATTTCCGGTGGGATGAGTTCATGGCATTTCCCCACACAAGCACGAACATCGATCTGGGGTCTGGGGAAATACTTCAGTTCAACTGTCACGAGAATCACCGTACTACTATAAAAGGCAGCTCAGAAACCCCTGTCTTTGTTATGAGAGAAGTATGCTTCTGACTAGACTTGTATAGAATCTCAATCATCACTAATGCGTTTCCTACGTTTCCTTCTAGCCGCGCCGTTGGCTCTCGCGGCGAGCATCCCCAGGGCCGAGACCCCAACTACTTTCTCCGAGGTAACTATCTTCAGTCCACCATCCGACTATGTCATTCCTCGTACCCTCTACGCTCGCAACCTTCAATTGCCCAATGGAGATCTATTAGCTACCTGGGAAAACTACTCGCCCGAGCCACCAGCGGTCTATTTCCCAATCTATCGCTCAACCGATAGCGGTAAGACTTGGAGCGAACTGTCTCGCGTAGAAGATACAGCCAATGGACTGGGCCTGCGCTACCAGCCGTTCCTCTACTACCTGGAAGAGTCAATTGGTTCATACGAGGCCGGTACCATCCTGCTAGCTGGGAGCAGCATCCCAACAGACCTCGCGACCACACAGATCGATCTTTATGCTTCTCGCGACTCTGGCGTCACATGGGAGTTCGTGAGCCATATCGCTGCTGGCGGTGAAGCACTTCCTAACAACGGATTGACCCCAGTCTGGGAACCATTCCTTCTTGCTCAGTAAGTGTGATACCAGATCGTGTATTATCCCTAAACAATATCTAACTTTCGTTCAATAGCAATGGAAAGTTGATCTGCTTCTACTCGGACCAGAGACAAAACGAAACCTATGGCCAGAAACTCGTTCACCAAACCACTACCGACCTGAAGAATTGGGGTGATGTAATTGACGATGTGTAAGTTGGCAGGCTCTTTTCGATCCAAAAGAAGATATTCATGGCTGACACGATTTGTTTGTTTACAGCACGTATCCTACCTACACTGATCGCCCGGGCATGCCCGTTGTCACCAAGGTTCGTTGCTGTCTTTCCCTCGCTCACATACACCACTGACTTCCATCCCAACAGCTGCCAACCGGTGAATTCATCATGACATATGAATATGGGTCATTCTTCGGCACCTCCGACTATTCCTTCCCTGTTTATTACCGGATCTCAGCGGACCCCGAGAACTTCCTCGCGGCCCCACACCAGAAGCTCGTCGTTTCAAGTGGCACTCAGCCCACAGGTTCCCCTTACAATGTGTGGACTCCCTTCGGCGGTGACAATGGCACCCTTGTTGTCAGCTGCGGCAACTTGGGCTCTGTCTTTGTCAACCAGGCCCTGGGTGAGGGCGAGTGGACGGAGATCTCCACCCCAGAAAGCGCAAGCTATACTCGGTCGCTGCGCATCCTGCAAGAGAAGGAGAACTATCTCTTGCTGAACGGTGGTGGTGTGCTTCAGGGAGAGTCAAACAAGGTTACTGTTAGTGTGATGGATCTGGAAGCTGCGTTGGCATAGATGTCCGCTTTCTGGAGATATGGTTGTGCTGCCTTCTTGTGACGATTTTAGCATGTAGATGGTCATCGAATTCTAAATTTATGTTGCTCTTCCACTCTCGTTTGTGTCCAGTAAGCATATTCCTCTAGGCAATTTTTCAAGGTATTCGTCATTCGTTAGGGGAGGACCTTGGTTTATTTGTCTTAAAATCATAATATACTTAGTTAAACACGTTACCAAAGTGTCTAGCGTCTTCATATTGCCGTTACTGAAACAACGTACTGTATTAATTCTATCGCTAACATGCATGTCTAAAGGTAAAAAGCCAAGTGTATATACCCACGTCAAGCAATGGTCTCCGGCCCCGGCTTCCGCATGATGGGAATAATGGGTTTAGGAGGCCACTCACCACGATGACTGCCCACGCTCCATCGGCATGAGAATTGGTGGTGCCCTGATCCGATCCATGTACCGTCCTCGTCATCGGCCTTCAGGGCGACCCTCTTTTCCCATCTCTCCTCGCTGGGCAAGATGACGAGCGCGCGCGAATTCGGAGGGACTAACAGATCCAAACTGAAGCGGTCCTCAGCCGCGTCGAAGGCCCATCGACATTCGATCCTCCCGTAGGGAGTTTCATATGCGACTTCAGCTGAATCGATACTGCCGCCAGGGATGGGTTCAACCCGGAACTGCTTCCATCCGGGAGCGATGGGACGCACGCCAGCCACGCTGTAATGGAGCCAGTTTATGATGGAACCGAGAGCGTAGTGGTTGAAGCTAGTCATCTCACCCGGATTGATGGATCCGTCGGGGAGCATGCTGTCCCAGCGTTCCCATATCGTGGTTGCTCCCATGGTGATCGGGTACATCCAGGACGGCCGGCTCTTCTCCAATAACATGCGGTAGGCGATTTGTTGATGGCCGGTCTTCGTTAGTGCATGGGCGATGATCGGGGTACCAGCGAACCCCGTGGCTACTCGGAACTTAGCTTGTCGGACTAGCCGGACTAGTCGCTTTGCAGCTTCTATGGCCTGATCGGTCGTTGCATGGAGCTCGTACATAAGTGCCAGGCTTAGTGCTGTCTGTGTGTCTCCAGCAAGTAAGCCTGACCGTGCGATATACTTATCTTGGAAAGTAGCCTTCAGTCGGTTAGAGTCGGCCTGGAATCGGGTGGTGTCTGCCGTCTCGCCTAGGACCTCACTGACTTGGGCCATGACCGAAGTGACATGGACCAAATAGGCATCGGCGACTAGTGTGCCATCTGTTCGGGCGTCTCCTGGTTCAACTGGCGGTGCTGTCGGATCCAGCCAGTCTCCTAGCTGCCACACTTCGGGGTCCCAGAGCCCATCAGGACCCCGTTGAATTCCTCGGTCGATCCAGGCCAGCATACTAGCATATTGTCGGCGGAGGATGTCGGTGTCCCCGTATGAGAGGTAGAGAATCCAAGGGGTCAAGACAACTACATCATCCCAAATTGCTTGGGGTACATGATGCGGCCACAACTCCTCGCTGATCACATTTGGTACTATGAATGGTGGAACGCAGCCGTTCCCTTCTTTGAGCTGTTCTGCAGCCACATCTTCCAACCAGTGCCCCAGCATACCGGCCGTATTGTAGAGAAAATTCGCCGAAGGGCAGAAAACCTGAATGTCTCCAGTCCATCCGAGGCGCTCATCTCGCTGGGGACAGTCCGTTGGGATGGAAAGGAAGTTCCCGCGCATACTCCACCAGGCGTTCTGATGCAACTGGTTGACCATCGGGTGTGAACATTGGAACCAGCCAGTACGAGTTAGGTCAGTGTGCATTACCAATGCCACAAGGTTTGTAAGTAAGGGTGGATCTTGATTAGTCCAACCCTCTACTTGTACATATCGGAATCCGTGAAAGGTATGTTGTGGGGTCCAATCAGTGACTTCTTTTCCCGCAGAGATAAATTCATCTCTGCATTTTGCGGCTCGCAATGGGCGAGTTCCTAGCTCACCGTGCTCCAAGACCTCTGCATGTGTGAATGTGACTCTCTCACCTTCGGGTTTGTTTATGCAGCGGACACGCAACCGACCGACGAGGTTCTGACCGAAATCAACAACGGTCTTTCCTGATGGAGTGTGTAGAACTTCTACAGCTTTGATCTCCTCTGTAACGCGCACAGGTGGCGCGTCCGGAGCTACCAAAGTTGCTGAAGGGAACTCTAACTCCTGCACGGGATTCCAAGAAGAATCCTTACTCTCAAGAGCACTATTCCAACTAGGGTTCTCCTCTCTCGCATCGTAGACTTCGCCATCATAAAGCTCACTCCGCAGGATTGCACTTGGGTGACAAGTCCAGGTAGAATCTGTGGCCAATGAAAAGGATTTGTCCTGCTCAGACTGCACCTCTAGCTGGGCCAGTACTGCTAATTTATCGCCATACAGTTTTCGGCGACCCCCACGAAATCCTAGACGTGTAGCATACCATCCTTCACCCACCTCAACCGCGATAACATTTGGTCCGCTTGGATTTAGCAGATCTGTAACGTCAAACACCTGGTAATTGAGGCGATGCCGGTAGCTTGTCCAGCCAGGAGCCATGCATTGATCGCCGACCACCTGACCATTGATAAAGGCGCGATATACCCCTAGACTAGTGATGTATAGACGAGCCCGACTGATAGCGTCTGCACCCGAGATATGGAAGCACTTCCGAAATCGTACTGGCCGCAAGGGGGCGTCATGGGGTGGAGCTTCTAGACTTGCAATGGGAAGGCCCTTCCAGTCATGACGATGGAGCAGGGCACATTCAATTGTAGACCAAGGAGACCAATTTGTAGGTTCCGCTCGTGCCTCCTTAATACATGTACCGTGAGCTCGAACTCGCACCTGAACGCTTTCCCGCGACTGTAAAGGGGAGCTTGGCCAAGGCACCAGGACTGATTTATCGCTGGCCACTTCATATGTCTCTATGGGTGAGTCTTGGGACCGGAGGATTTGGATTTCGTAAGAAGTCTGCTCCCATCCTAGCGGACAAGCCTCCTTTGTGTTAAGAAACCGCCAGGATAGGCGGGGAGTCGCGTTGCCCACACCAAAGCCAGTCGGGTGTTGTTCGGCTGAGGGGGGTGCGATAGACAGTCGGCTTATCATAATGAGGGTATGTGGTGAATATAGGCGATCGCAGGAAAGAAGAATATGTTAAGATTTTCCACAAGTGTGGGAAGGGAAGTACTCCTGGACTTTCATATTTACCCTCGTCGTCCATTCTTATAAAGTTCTCATAAACGCCGTCGATGTGTCTATTGCCGATGTATGGGTCGCCTCGCAATATGTTCGTCCGAGAACCCGAATTATGGACCAATATGCATGCCATGTGGCCAGTTAGACGAAGAGCTGGAGGGCGAACCCGAGACCCAGGCTGCAAGTGACCAGAGCACACGAAGTGCAAGTGGGACAATCAACGATCATTAGAATGCCGGCGGCGTTTTCGGCTTCTCATTGGAGAGTCGCCGCCGCTCCCCGCAGAGTTGCAGATTAGGGCTAATTGTAGTAACCGAATTAAGACTAACGTTACCCCATGGGGTACTGATGGTATAGCCACCGCATAGACGGTATAGACTGTATAACTAAGTGGAGAAGGCAACAGTCGACAGTATATAAAGAGGACCAGAAGATTCGGGGTACAGCGATTTCATGTGCCGCAACAAGCAGGCTCACCCTATTTGGATACTACAGAGATGCTTTCCCTTAACCTTGTCCTGATCACACTGGTGGTGGCTCTGGGAGGCTTCGTATATGGGGTGGATTCAGGTACATTCCCTTTGAATCTAATGGGAGATCATCAATGGCCGTTGACAGTTACCAGGGATTATCGCAACAACCTTGGGCCATGAAACTTTCAAATATGCCATGTTCGGTCCTACCGGTGAGAATGCTGGGTTGAAAGGTAAGCAATATGTCTCTGCTCCATTTTCCATTTCCTTCTAAGACGTCGGAAAGACATGGCACTAAAAACATGCTTTGCTAGGGGCCATTGTTTCCTTGTACAATGTTGGTCAGGCTCTCGGTACATTCGCAGCAGGGTATTCAGCCAACAAGTTTAGTAGGCGATGGACTATTTGCGGAAGTGCCGTAGTAGGTAAGTGTTCTCTTTCCCCCTTTCCATACTCTGACCATAACCCTTGAACTTTTGTTGGTACTATATGGTTTGAACCTGTTGCTAACCGAATGTGTTTCTCCAGCAATTATCGGTGCCGTTCTTCAGTCCGCCGCTGTCAATGCAGGAATGATGATTGCAGGAAGATTTTTCGCTGGAATCGGCTGCGGTATGCTTTTGACCGTCGTTCCCATCTATATCGCCGAAGCGTCCCCTCCCCATCAACGTGGATTCATTGTTGGCTTACAGGGCTTCATGATTGCCATTGGCTTCTGCATAGCCAACTGGATCGGTTATGGGGGCGCATTTGCCAAGGACGACGCCCAATGGCGAATTCCGTTGGCAATGCAGATCCCTGGTCCTCTGCTATTGGCCGTTGGATGTTGCTTTATACCTTATAGCCCTCGTTGGTGTAAGTCACGCCGTACCATCTTGTAGCGGACTCCCTTTTTTAAATCAAGAGTCTAACGATCAACCTCCTTCAGTAATCCAAGAAGAGCGCTATGAAGAAGCCCGCGCCGTCCTAACAATGCTGCAGGGATCTGAAAGGGATGAGGATTCCTTGTCTCAAGAACTCGCACACATCCGGGAACAGATACAGGCAGAAGCAACCGAGGTTACAAGCTTTCACGTTGCTTGTGCCAAGCTATTTTCCCGTCGTTATCTTCACCGCACACTTATTGCGTGTTTCATTGTTGTCATGGGTCAGTTTAGCGGGTCTCAGGTCATTCAAAATTACCAGACCAGCTTCTATGAGACGGTAGGGTTTACCGGAAGAACTTCACTTTTGATTAGTGGCGTTTATGGCTTCATGGGCGTCATCGGCCAGATCATCTACCTCTTCGTGGTAGCAGACAAGTGGCCGCGCACACGCACATTGTGGACAGGCTCACTGTTTCTGTCGATCTTGATTGCCATATGTATGGCGTTATCAGCCGTGTACGGAGACGCAAGCGGTGGCGATCTCAGTGGTGCCCGTGCAGCTATCGCAATGATCTTCCTCTATTCCTGTGCTTATGCAGTCTTCTTCAATGCGATGGTCTGGGTTGTGCCTTCTGAGCTCTTCCCATTCTTTCTTCGCTCGACCGGGCTTGGGCTTGCTGTGTTCAGCAAATCCGTCGCAGCAATTGTCCTATCGCAGATCACACCGACCGCGCTGGAGAATGTCAGCTGGAAATATTATTCACTTTTCATTGCCACTAACTTTGTGGCTGCTTTTATCTATTTCTTCTTTCTCCCAGAGACTGGAGGCAAAACATTGGAACAGATTGCTGAGCTGTTTGGCGACCCTCCTTCAGCCTTAAGTACTGGGGTTAAGACCGAGGATGCGGATGATAGACAAAGCATGGTGGAGGCGAAGGACATCAAGTCTACTCATGTGGAAGCGGTTGTATGATTATGTGGTAAAAAAAGGTTAGCGTATCTGCTAGTAGCCCTTTCCTCTCATGTCAACATTGATATTGTAGCCAGTCATCGATGCTTGCCTAACAAATTGTCTATGACTTCACCTTCACGACTTCCTACCCTTCCTATTCTTTCAATAGCCAGTCAATTGCATTATCAGCAAGGGCCTCATTAGTGATGCTCTGGTCATTCATAAGAGAGGACAAGCCGTCCCAGGCATTCTCCGGTTCCTTCAATTGAGATCCTTCTAGTGCCCCCGGATTGGGGGTATTTAAAATCCCCGAACTTTGTGCTATACCAGAAAGCTCCGCGTTATATTCAGCAGACTGTGTAGATATCCTTTCCACACCGAAACTCGATGACAGTGAGTCGTGCGTCTGTCTCTCTGCAAGACAAGAAGAATGTTCTGTAAGGAAACGGGCCATCCAATTATCTAGTGCAAATGGGTCGGACATAGAATTACGGCAAGAGTTCTGGAAAGTTCGTAGACGAGACACCTAAAATTTTTCATGATCAGTTTTTTTGACCAATATCCAAGGATTTCTTAATGACTTGACAGAAAAAAACAGAGATATATATAACGCTTGGCACGAAAAGGACTTACAGAGGAGTCAACTATAGGCCAATATGATTTCACTCTCATCAAAAACTTAAAATTGAGAATGAGTCGTTGCCGTGCCATGAAGAGCTCCGAGAGATCATCGCTGAAAAGTAAAGAGTGAAGATGAACACAAGAGCTGACCACAGCAATATGTCCATAAATAAAGTAGTCCAACTCACAGTTCTCAAGGCTTGTGGCATAGTTTAAGATCTCCGAAACTGTAGCTGCACTTTCATTACACTTGGCTGCTTTAGGTTCGGTGGTGGTTGCTTCTCGACCTACACCCGCCTTTAGGAAGGGAAAGAAGAGCATTTGGCGAAAATGGTAGTATCCAATATGCATGGACAAAAAGGTTCGACCAAGGTGCCTCTCCAAGAAGAAAATGAGGTGGTCATAGCTGTATGTCAAGTGCTCGGGCAGATTCTCGTACCATTGGTTAAGACGATCTTCCAGTATAGGGGCCTCCTGGCAATAGTCATTGAGGGTAATCACCCCTCGGCTGAGCTGTCTCAGTAATCCATTAATTTTGGTAAAGATATCAAGCGTCCGTGCCATTTGAGCCCACATGTCACACCGAAATGTGGGTGCTAATGGGGGTTTCCGCAGCAACTCGGCGGAAGTCAAGGTATGGAAGAGTACATCATCTATTTCTGGTACCATTTCTGAGCTGTGACACGTATCTTCAGGCTCCATGAACATGTCAGAAGCAGACCAGTGGGTGGCAATCCGAACGGAGAAACAGGTTCGGCGATACTCCTCTTGAATTACCGCATTAGAACTTGACTGCGTGGCAGAACCCCAGAGTGACAGAGCCTCGGCATGTAACCGCGCGAGTCCAACATATATGTGTTTTCTTTGATGATCAACTTCGCCACTAAAAAAATATCCAATCAAAAGCAATGCTTGAATTGTTTCCAGGCTTGGAGTATCCGTACATTGGCGACAAAGTCGCACGGCCTGAAAGGCGTAAACTTTTCCACGGGAGCAAGGTGAGATACCATGGAAAATCGGGTTCTTAGAGAACCTGTTAATCTACAGTCATCGATCTGAGTAGCCTAGTGATCAACTAGTTTGAGTGCGTGAGAACATACCTGGCAGCTAATGCACACATGCCATAGACATGTTTCATGGATGCTGTACCTTCCCTCATATGATGCATGAAACTGGGCTCGTGAAACATGGTGTGGGCAATGTTATGAATGTGGCGAAAATATAAGCCAACTAATTCATGCAAGACTTCATGTGTTTTCAGTGCTTCCGAGAAGTCCGGTTCCCAAGATAGTGGCATTTGATCAGGTGTGGGATTCTCCCTCCCTGATGCCGATTGAACTGCCACTCTGGCTGGCCTTCTGGCATAATCAAGGCTGCAGGGCACCGACAGCAAGTGACAAAGCTGACAAGTATCTCCTTTACTCCCTGGAGTACATCGTCTTTTTCGGATGCTAAACTCGAGGCTCATTCAGTGCTATCCTTATGTCAACCCATCAACCGAAGGGAAGATTGCACTGCTGCACTCACCGGCAAGTCGAGCAGGCGCCAGCCCTTGCCCTTTTGGCATCAAGGGCAGTCATATTAATGAGCCTAATTGGTACTCTGTAGAGTCTAGCAATTTTCTATTGAAGATAATGATCTCTTGTAAGTTGTTACAGGTGGATGATATCGTCGTTGTATGTTCGATTGCGGACACTGGGTCCGATTTTAGCCTCGGGGCTTACCGTTGGCACCATGCCTGTCACGGGA
The DNA here is from genome assembly GCF_009017415.1 of Aspergillus flavus. Lineage (NCBI taxonomy): Eukaryota > Fungi > Ascomycota > Eurotiomycetes > Eurotiales > Aspergillaceae > Aspergillus > Aspergillus flavus. Next base: position 4,894,176 of record NC_092409.1, on the reverse strand, counting down.
CAAGTACTAAGGACCCTAGTATATAATAACTTACCTCTCTCCTTTCATTCATTGCGTGCCCCAACCATTATAAATAAATTCCATGATATATTATCGATGCTCCGAGCCCAATCAACCCTCGCTACCACAACTCCGATCTACCAGAATTCTATTGATCCATTCACCGGATAACGCCGAGAAAGTCCACGAACATGGCCAGTCATTCAGCACAAGGCACTGCTGCACAGCATAAAGATTATGAAGAGAATGTTTTCCTCTTCGTTCCCAACCTGATCGGTATGTTTCTTTTATCATTGATGACATTCCCTTGAGTAGTTCTTAAAGTTCCTAGGGTACGCCCGCGTTGTTCTCGCCATCACATCCCTCTATTACATGCCCCTGCACCCACGAACATGTTCGCTATTATATAGCGTCTCTTGTCTTCTTGATGCCCTAGATGGAGCCGCAGCCCGGCATCTAGGGCAATCAACGCAATTCGGTGCGGTTCTGGATATGGTTACAGACCGATGTACAACAACTTGCTTGCTAGTTTTCTTGGCGAGTGCATTCCCCAGGTGGAGTATTGTTTTTCAGAGCTTGATTAGCTTGGACTATTCAAGTCACTACATCCATATGTATGCGACCTTGGCAATGGGTGGAAACCGTCAGAGCCACAAACAGATCGATGAGAGTCGGCCATGGGTCATGCGGATCTACTACTCTAACACGGTACGTTGGTGTTAGCCCGCTCATACGTTTTTTCCAAAACTAACAATACATCTAGAAAGTCCTTTTCATGGTGTGCGCGCTGAACGAGCTCTTCTTTATTGCGTTGTATTTACTCTCATTCTCATCATCGCCATCGTTGATGGACAACGCGAGCCTCAAGGTATCACAATTCGATCCTTCAAGACTATGGAGCTCCTCTTGGAGTGCTGGGGCAATGGAGATGGCTCGGTAAGATTTTGAGCGGCTAATATACGCTGTGACGTAACCTATACTTACATCAATATCAGTGCCAATAAATTAAACGAAACTGTTCCATGGTGCCTACTTTATGTCTCGACGCCAGTTATGCTCTTTAAGCAATATGTGAACATGATTCAATTAATAGAGGCCAGCAAGTGGCTTGTCCAAGGTGACAATGAAATGAGAAGGAATGCACGGCTTGCGCAGAAAAGAGATCAGTGACGCCCCGTCCTAACAAAGTCGAGCTTTATTATAGTAGCTCGTACGGAGTACTTTGGATTTAATAAAAATAGGACAGGGAGTATAGACATAGCAATGATTAGCAGATATACGGAGAATGGCCTCTATTGTTTCGTACTTATCCAAAGCTAAGGTGTCGTTAAATATTATAGATCAATTGAATATCCAGAATGCTGTTATATATATGGCTATCTTGTGAAGACATAGGTCCTAGCGGAGTCATCTCCTCGTTTTGTTTTGCTCGAAAGAGCTGGGAAACTCCTATCACCTGCTTATTTAGTTCTGATGATTGACTAGTTCATTTCAAGGCTGGCGTAACCTATAACAGACGAAGTCTGACGGACTATGGACTACATAAGAATTTGAGTAGATACTGATACTGAGTACTGATAAGGACAGGAACTTTTGAACCTTCCAAGGTTCAGTAGAAGCTTAGCCCAAAAAGGCTAGTCTAGAATCGACCGTCATTCTCCAAAGCCTGACTCAGCAAAATTAGGTTTGCGCAAAGAATATCCAGAACAATCCAAAGCTCCTCAAAACCCGCAATCAAGCCTCCCTCCAGCTCGCAATCCAAGTCGCTAGCCAACACCTCAGTCGCCCACACCTGCCTACCTTCATATTCTCAAAAAAAGCAAAAGTCGGAAAGCTCTCGCCCACCATGTCTCGCGAAGCGTACCAGGTTCCTTCCTCTTTGGGCGGACAGAATGCCTTTGACTCTGGTGCTGGCTCCATGGATGGCCCTATGGTTGCCTATCTATGCGGCGAGTGCAACGCCCGTGTCTCGCTGAAGAGGGGTGACCAGATCCGCTGCAAGGAATGCGGTCATCGTGTGTTGTACAAGGAGAGGACGAAGAGGTGAGTTTTCTTGATAAAGTTTTTATTTGGGAGTTCGCTGACTTTGTTTGGTTATACAGAATGGTTCAGTTCGAAGCTCGGTGAAATGGAGTAGACCGGTTGCGTGATGCTGGCTTAATATTTTTTCTTACGATCTTATCGTGATATGCATTCAGGTGGCGCTTTGGGAGTTTGATGGGACAAAAAAAAAATTGAATATTGCGACGCGACGATGGTTCTGCAGATAGCCTTTGTTTGAAAGGGACTAATTATATCTGTGCATCGGCGGAAGGTACTCGTGTTGAGGTTTTCCATGAGTAACGTTATTAATTTCGTCATTCAATACACATGTCCCTATACCTCTACCTCGGCCAATCTGTGAACATATTCTTAATAAAAACGAAAAAAAGAGAAAGAGAGAATCTAGACCACTGCTAAATAAATGGTTTACTGAAGGTTGTTCGTCACTTCAATAAATCCCTCCAAGCACTTAAGGGCTGCGCCACTTTCGACGGCCCATCTGGCTCGTCGGACACCTTCCTTCCAGCGCCCACCACCTGGTCCACGTTCGGTAATCACTTGGCCATCGTCGCCGGGTCCCATATTACTAGTCTCGGATTCACAGACACCCGAAATAACCAGAAGGGCAGCGACGTTCATAAGAACAAAGGAGAGGATCGGATCATCGCGAGGCAGTTCGTTCCGCAGGATGCTCATAATCTTGGCTGCATTGTCTTTGGGCATCTTTCTTCCGAATACGGCAGTCAATGGATGAGTTGGCAGACCAAAGTCTGATGGGTGTAGTTGGAAAGTTTCAAATTTGACCAGAGTGCGGGGGACTTCATGCTCGTCCTCGTCACTTGAGCATTCATCATCTGCCGAGCCCTTGTAGGCAGGGTTAGGGTATTCCGTGAGTTTCCAGCAGTTGGTCTTTCCAGCACAGCTGATTTCATCTAGGTCCTCCTCACCGCAGATGACCATTGCCTTTTTGCATCCATTCTGTCTCAGGGCCTCGGCAAAAACAGGACCAAGGCTCTGGTAGGCCACACCGACTACTCTAGCCTCAATGGCCCAATCAACAGGATTAGCCAGTGGGCCCATCAGGTTGAAAATTGTCCGTAGTCCCAATGCGCGGCGCACTGCATTGGCGTACATCATGCCTGGGTGGAAGTTGGGGGCAAACAAGAATGCATAATTGGTCTTCTCGTACACCTGCGCAAGGTTCTCGGCGCTAACAGCGGAAATATTCGGGGGAGTCGGCGGAATAGCATTGAGGACATCTGCGGATCCAGAGAAAGAGGTCTGCGCGCGATTGCCATGTTTGGCCATCAGGATAAGCGGCGAGGCGATGATAGAAGCGGTGGTAGAGATATTGAAAGTGGAATGCGAATCTCCGCCAGTACCAACAATATCGCACTAAGACAATCCACATATTAGGTTATGGATTTTATGAGTTGTGGACCGATAGCAATTCTCACCAGGCCTCCATTGTAAGTGCCCTCCTTCTTACCGCGGGCCTTGATGATCTTTTTCAAGGTGGGCCTGTCGACTTGAGTAGCGGCCTCTCGCATGCGATGAGAGCATCTAGCAATGACCTCTGCATCCCGATCCCTTCCAGTAGAGTGTAAAAGTGTTAAAAGAGCTGCCGTCTGTATAGCAGAGAGACGATCCTCGAAAATCAATGCGAATGCTGAAGCAATGTCTACAGCTTCTACAGGAAGCTTCTCGGAGGGGTAGGCGAGCTTCTGCAGGAGGGGAGAGATAGAGACTTGACCCGGTTGCAGGTCAAAAGGAGCGGCGGACATTTTGGCTATAGAAGAACCGCAAATACTTTCCCCGAAACCGTTGAAAATTCCGAAAATGAAGACACAGACGCGATTGTAAGAATCTCTGACTCAAAATGCACCCCTCATATAGAATCCGTCATCGGCGTAGGCAGAACCTCACCGCCCGGAGATCCCGCTATACCTTTTCGGGAACTCAAGATTTCGTGCCATATTTTCGTCCAAGTTGTATATTCCGGAAGTCACTGTCGTCGGTATCTCCAATATCACCGGCCTCAGGCGCCCTTGTCCATCTCAGGAGCTGCCCCTAGGATAAATTGACCGTGCAAAAACTCAAGTTCTCCTAACACCTTCTAATTTCCTCACAATGCCTCCACGAATTCGCCTTTCAAGTGGCCGCATCCCTCAGCCGCTCCGCCGGCAAAGGCTCCTCTGTCAATATGAGCTGCCCATTCTCACGAGATACGCGAGTACCGCTGCGACAGCTACGACCCCCGCCGCATCGCCTGAACAGATGACACACTCCGTTGCCCCCATTGCTAGATTTCCTCCGTCCCAACCTCCTTCACATCGCAATCCCGAGTACCGTCGGTCTCAGCTTCTCCGACAATATACGTCGCTTATCCGCACTACACCTCTTATGGTGTTTCTGCAGCACGATAACCTTCAATCTGTAGAGTGGGCTGCCATCCGACGAGAATTGAGCAAGGCTTTGCAGAAAGTGGACGAGCAAATTGCCTCCGAGGGACGCTCCGTCCCTCCGCTTGCTCCTCACGTTAAGGTGCAAATTGTTCAGACCAGTATCTTTGAGGTTGCCCTCCGTATCGTCGAGTATTTCCGACCCAACACCTCCACAATTGAAGCCGGCCAGACTCCCAGCGCCGTCGACCCCATCACGCAAACGTCTGCCGAAGTCTCTCTATCTGGGTCGAGGGATGATCCTACTCTGTCACACGACCTTTCCCGCGCGGCTCATGATGCCGTCCTTCATATGAAGGGCAAGCACGAATTGTCGCCAGTCTTGGTTGGACCAATTGCAGTCTTGAGCATTCCTCAGATGTCTCCGGAACATCTGAAAGCTGCGCTGACTGTCCTTGCTCCCAAGGCAGCTGGCTTCCCGGTTCCCACTCGCAAGGCCAACCCAGGATGGCATGAGCTGCCCGTTCAGAACGGTCTGAATAAGCTGGCTCTTCTTGCCGCGCGTGTGGACGGTAAGGTGTTCGATGTCGACCAGACCAAATGGGTTGGTAGCATCGAGGGTGGTATGGATGGTCTGCGGTCACAACTTATCATGGCCCTGCAAAGCATGGCATCTAGTGTCACCAACACTTTGGAGGGCGCTGGTAAGAGCCTGTACTTCACTCTTGAGAGCAGGAGGAGCGTTCTGGAGGAGGAGCAGAAGGGCCCGAGTGATGAGAAGACTGAAGCTTAAATGTAACGCAACCAGTTTGATTTCTATGTATAATACTACCTACACTTGTACTTTTCCTATTCGGTTGTTGAAGGCTATGGGTTTTTTTCTAGCACATGAAGGGTTACTTTTAAAAACACATGCCAAACTATAGAATGCGAAATTCTTATACACATCCATGCGTATCTCTCGTGGCCTCGGCTACATGCTTCTTAGATTAGATGGGCTACACTAGCTTCTGATACACGCCATACACATAATCAGGACCGCGCCAATATGTATGAATGTACCAATATTGCGAGATTAATTACAAGTATATATATGTTCACTAATTCGTCAAACCCCAAAGTTGCAGCTGTGGATATCGTTGTGGGTTTTGTAGATGGCAACAGTCTGGGTGAATGTACCAGATATCCCATGCCCTAATAAAAGCAAAACATTATAGAGCCAATACACAGTGCCATTTAGTTGTCTCCTTCATGTCTGTCTTGCCTCAGTTTCAACCGAGCATTCATGCCCACGATGCATCGCACAAGATCCCAGTCGCCATCCAAGCCAACCCAGTCCGTGACAAGGATACCGGTGGACCAGTCACAGTCATCCTTTTCACCATGCTTCCGGCAGAGATAATCAACTGCCGCCGGGTTCAGCTTACCTGCAATCTTCTCCGGCCAAGTGCCAAGTTTCCAGAAATTGCTCGCACTCAAGAAGTTGATATAGAATGGATGTGCCTTGGTTGCTTCGTGATCAGGAAGCACGCCGAACGGATAACAGGTCTCAGCGGCTCGGAAGCAATGCTCCTGCACGTATTTAATCTTTTCTCCAATGTTCTCTGTCTCTAAGACTTCATAGAAATCCTGGATGCATAATTGTCCACTCGGGCAAGTCGCGTTGGAGCAGTTGTCGGCCCAGCCCGAGGCACAGATTCCCCAGCCTGCGCCCCCATGTATATCCTTGAGATGGTCCAAGATGTCGAATCGACGGATAAGAACGACCTTACCGCGCACTTCGCCGAGAGTGGGGATCTTGGGGTTTGTGTACCACCGACTGTCTGGACGTGCGTAGTGGTCGCTGAGAATCCGGCTGAGCTGTTGGTCGGTGTGCTCGCCAGGTCCCTCTCGTTTGAGGGAGATGATCAGGGTCTCCGACGGATTCTGGTCGAGAAATTCATTTACTTCACGCATCAAGTCACGGAAATATTTGCTTCCCGTTAAAGAGATGGGGAAAACGCTGTGCACCAAAGCAAGCTCATCCTTGTCAGCATCTTCTGGATACTGGGGCTGTACACGGATGTCAAAAAATCGCACACCGTTTTCGAGCTGTTCCCGTGGGCTGACTGCTTGGCAGCGAACGGAGGGTGGCGCAACATGGCAGGTAGGAGAATTGTGGGTGCCTGGGATCGAGAGAGAGGAGAGCAAAGTGTCGTCCTTCAGCTCGCCCATCCACGCGTTCAGATTGGCGGAGGAGTAGATTGATAGATGGGACTCGGGCGTCACATAAATACCAGTGAGTTTGAATCGAGGCTCGTCGCACAATGCCTTCATAGTGGCGGACTCCGAGGTGGGCACAGGAGTCTGGACTTGATGCCTCTCTCCCTCCACTTCGAAGAACCAGCGCACGCGCTCTTTATCCGAGTCTATAAATGTGCGAAGCTCGGTGTGAATTGTCTGGAAAGGTTCGATATGAATATCTAAATCCTCATGAACAAAGGGTTCGTTGTCATCCGTGATCGCGGCCACCGGCGCACGGGTGCGGGTTACATTGGTAAAGACTCTGGTGAAGTTTCTAGCCATATGTTGGATATTATGATCATGATGCGGATGAAAGCGCTCAATGCGCTTCAGGGTAATGGGCGTGGAGGTGAGATTGCGAAGAGTCAAGTGTTCGGCCACCATTGTGGTACGTGATCGTTTAGGCCACGGTCCAGGATAACAACCCATGGGTTTCTAAGGGATTAAGGTACTAGGGAGAGACTCGGAGAGGTAAATAAGGCTGGAGAGTTCGCGGACGCTGCTTCAATGAACCGAGTACCAGGCTACAAGGTTAAATTGGTGCTCATTATTGGTCTGGATGGATCAGGTTGTATGGTAGCGCTGGAGAATGGCGACGGCACTAAATCAGCCACGATGCGATACGCACCAATCGTGATCGGCAATTGAATGGCTTTTTTTGGGATCTCCGCGCTGGTGGTACCAAACCTTTTCCACCTGAACAAAAAGTCTCGAGCGTACTCGGAGTATGGGCGACTGTAGTACCTGATTGCCAAGTTCCTCAGGCAATCATGTTTTACTGTCTATTATTGGCGCAGGAGACTTGGTCCATTGATCTGAGACCTGTCCGGGCGTAGACTCAATCTCTTTCATGAATCCATAAACCCCCACGCACTTTGCACAGGTGTGGTAAGGCTGAGACTGCCAATGTTACTTTCATTGCGCGACAATATATTGTTTTTGGTCACCAACAACCCCCTCCGAGGTCCTCTCGAGTCTTAAAAATCTGTCACCTTTCAAGTATGGCTTCTCTGACAGTGCGCGACCGCTCAGGAAGATCTTTCCTCACCAATTGAAGTGAAAATGCCTGTCTAGGGGAGAACATAGCTGGAGAGGAACCAATTGGACCCTCCTTAGCTAACTTTTTCGTTTTATCGCACATCTTGGCCCAGTCTTATCAACACAAAACCAGGTAGCTCGACACCAGTGGTTTATTTCTCCGCAACACATCGCGGAAGCAAAGATGGACCGAAATGCCCGTTCGTAAAATGCGGAGAGCCAGTCACGTGGGATGACGCTGGGGTCGGCTATCGTCGGCGCTCGGGGTTCAGAATGCGGAGGAAGGAGAGCAATAATAATGGACTACCACCATCATTCCACAATGAAATGTTGCGCTCTCCCCTCTCGAAAAGTATTCTTTCCTCCTCCATAACCGTGGGTTGACTTCAGCTCGACGATGAGCATTCTACGCTGCAATGGAGGCCTCTCTTGGGCTCTCCGTTCTTGTCAATCTCGCAGAGTCCTGCCGATAACTCGCTCCCCGTCAACAATATCCTTTCCCCGTCGCACATTCCATGCTGCTCCGGCTCTGTGGGGGGTCAAGTCTCAGATCCTGAAGGATGTTGGCGAAGGTACGTCAAAACATCCCGTAACCTGTGTTATACACATATATCATATGCTTACTCACCTTACTTGCGCTCCTCAGGGATCACGGAAGTTCAGATCATCCAATGGTACGTCGAGGAAGGCGCCCATATAGAGGAGTGGAAACCTCTCTGCCAGTATCAATCGGATAAGGCAGTGGATGATGTGAGTCGCTTTTGCACCAATGACCAGCAAATAGAGACCTAACAGTATCAGATTACCTCGAGGTACGAAGGCATTGTTAAGAAGCTTCACTTCCAAGCAGATGACACTGTCCCCACAGGAAGGGTACGTAAAATTGCACTACATCTATACTTCGAGAATATGATCGCTGAGAGAATTCCACTGTAGGCTCTGTGTGATATAGAGGTTGAGGATGGAAAATATCCAGAGGATAACCCACCACCTGAGCCAGCACCAGCACCGGCGCAACCTAGCCCTGCTCCTGCACAGGCTGAGACAAAACAACCCTCGGTAGAAGTGGCTGCTACTACCCAGAAGCCAGAAGCTCCGAAGAATGGTTCACGATATGCAACTCTTGCCACCCCGGCCGTCCGCGGGATGCTGAAGGCCCATAATGTGAATATACTAGACATTCCAGGGACAGGGAAAGACGGACGAGTCCTCAAAGAAGATGTCCTTCGGTTTGTGACAGTGCGGGACTCTGCACCTACGTTGCAACCTACAACCCCTACAATCCCTACAACCCCTGTGTCACAGCAGTCAGATACAGCGGTCAACCTGACACCAATTCAGTCACAAATGTTTAAGACCATGACACGGTCGCTCAACATCCCTCACTTCCTATTTGCAGATGAGCTAAACATCAACAATATCACTGCTCTGAGAAAGAAACTGGCCAATGATCCGAAGGACCCCAGGAGAATTACCTTCCTCTCCTTCGTTATTAAAGCCGTCTCTCTAGCCCTAAATGAATATCCAATCTTGAACGCCAAGGTTGACACAAGCAATCCCGACAAGCCACAACTCATCATGCGGCCCAGACACAATATTGGTGTTGCAATGGATACACCGCAAGGCTTGATTGTGCCAAATGTTAAAGATGTTGCCAACCGGTCTATTGAAGATGTTGCAGCAGAAATCTCCCGTCTGAGCGCCTTAGGTAAAGAAGGGAAGCTCACTCCAGCCGACCTGAGTGGCGGAACAATCACCGTCTCAAATATAGGAAATATTGGGGGTACCTATGTCGCACCAGTGATTGTGTCCAATGAAGTGGCTATCCTGGGTGTTGGAAAATCCAAGACGGTACCAATCTTCGATGAGGCGGGTCAGGTTACCAAGGGTGAATTGGTAAATTTCAGCTGGAGTGCAGATCACCGAGTCGTGGACGGCGCGACTATGGCTCGGATGGCCAATAAAGTCCGGGAATGTATCGAATCCCCAGAGTTGATGCTTCTAAAGCTACGGTAGTTCTTGTATATAGATAGAAGTTGTTATTCAGACCGTTAAATAAACTACTAGTAGGCTTACGTGACCTGACACACTACCACCTCCTGTCATGCATTGTCAAAAGTGTAATTGGTTACTTTGACGATGCCTTCATCATTACCACTAGACACAAACCAACTCCGGTCCTTCCCTTGCAATCCTGACGTAAAAGGAAACTATATAAAGACGGAGCTTTCCCCCTTTTCTCTTCTTCCATTTCCTCCTCCATAGTGCGGGCTGCTCTCACCCCGGCTATACGCCGGGACTTGGAGTAGGGGATCTTGCTTTCATATCTTCGATATGTTCGATGGTCAGACGCAAGCAATTTTTGGAAACAAAAGTCCTGAATGGTCCGCTCAACAGCGAGCGAGGTCCCTTCGGGGCGAGTTATCTCTGTCTGGCACATGTCTTTCTTTGCTGGTGTGTTGCACCTTATTTGCTCCCTCACTAGTATGTGCCAAGCTAATTATGTGAGCTACTGCGCTTTGGTGAGTCTCTTTGTGCCCCCAACAATAAAACATATCGTGATCATTAAATGGGTAACTGGTCTAACAGTAAGAGTGCATTATGGATGAATTCGTACATTTCAAATAGTAGAGGAGTTGTTCAAGACATGTAGCATTCACGTGCTGGGGTAGCTTTGGCTCACCGAAAGATATGTATCTGTGACCTTGAAGGCGAGGCTTTTTAGGATCCAGTTCGGTTTATGCTCTGCTCTTGTGAAGTATTTGATCCAGTTGAGCCTACTTGGCGTGGCTAAATACAAGATGGCCATTCTATAATAATCAAATAACTAGTTTTTGACCTTGAATCCTGTAGAGCTCAGGTTAGGGTTATGTACATATGTTTATCTTGAACTTAGGCACAAGTTCAACCTTATTAGCTAGTACCTGTATGTTGCTTAATCCATCCGTCGTAGTCTAGATCGATTAAGGTGCTCTGGCTGCACAGATCTGATCCCCGACAGATGAAGAGTAAGCTGTAGATCACCTAAGGTGCTCTGTAGTACATGGCGGACACCCTCCCTACCAGCGATGGCAAGTCCGTACACGTAGGGCCGACCGATAAGGACCATTTTGGCCCCTAGCGCTAGAGCCTTAGCTACATCAGCACCGCAACGCACGCCAGAATCGAAGATGACTTCTAGATCTTTTCCCACCGCATCGACAATGTCTGGAAGCATGTCCAAAGATCCTACTCCCCCATCCTGCTGGCGTCCGCCATGGTTGGATACTACTATTCCCTGCATTCCGTACTCAACTGCCAGCTTTGCGTCCTCGACCGTTTGTATACCCTTCAGTACGATTGGGCCATCCCAATGCTGCCGAAGGAATTGGAGGTCTTCCCACCCATGGCTCATCCCAGGGAATATCATATGAGCCCATTCGGCCGCCGCAGTCGCCATGTCTTCTTGGATGCTTTTGCCGTGCTTTTCCGCAAACTTCTTCTGAAACACAGGGTCGGAGAAGCCAATTTCGACCCCGATGTTGTCTTTCCGGAGGAATGGATTATACCCATTTTCTAAGTCCGAGGGGCGCCATCCAAGGATGTAGGTGTCGAGTGTGACCACCAAGACCTTATAGTTGGCAGCCTTGGCGCGTTTCAACAAGCTGGCTGTTATGTCGTTGTGCTCATATGACGGCCAGTACAACTGAAACCAGCGGGATCCATCTCCATTGGCTTCTGCGACGTCCTCAATACTAGTCGAAGATGCAGAACTCAGGATGTACGTTATCCCCTCATTCTGTGCGGTGGAAGCAACAGCAACCTCACCATCGCGGTGGAAAATCCGCTGCACCCCCACTGGTGCGATTGCGATCGGGTACTCGTAATCCTCACCGAACAGCGTCGTCTTCAAACTTGGAAAGTCCGATTTAACCAGACGAGATGGGACGATGCCCCATTTCCTGAATGCCTTCCGGTTGTTATCATCTGTTTCTCTCGTTCCAGCCGAGCCCCAGACATAGCCGAAGCTATCTGCTGAGAGGCGCTCTTTAGCCAGTCCCTCCCATTTGAAAGGATCAAATGTGATAGCGGGCTTTTTGTCGTTGAGTCCCTCGGTATAGACTTTCGTCTCGTAGGTGTATGGCAATGGATTGTGCTGGTTTGTAGACATCGTTGCGAAGTGTGCTTGACTCCTTCTCTTTGGCTCTTTGCGTATTCAGGTCTGATGTATGAAATTCATATGCTGTGCGTATAGAGCTCTAACTAGAAGCGAATGCTCTCACTCCCATTTATACTCGAGCAACTCTGGGCATGTCTCGGTACAAGACCGGCTTCCATGACAATGAACCCGGTCAACCGGCTATGTTCAGTAGAGGTTTTTCATCGATCAAGGCAGACCAAGAATAATCGATTCGGGCCGGCCGAACACTGTACGATTGACGTAAGTACAGTACCACGGTCGCGAACTATGTCACTTTAAGACCCGCCTGGTGGGTTCAGGGTTCAGCTTAGCTGCCGCAAGGGACGGAGATCTCTTTTCGGCCGATAGAAATGACTATAGTCATGCTGTGTTCTAAGAAGCTTGTCTCTTATACATTAACCAATAATGTCAGGGTTAATATGGAGATGCCTTGATAATCGTACGACCTCGGACGGAAGTCCAATTGGATGTGAACATGCATACTACTGGCGTTGCGCTCAGTTGCCCTTAAGTGGCATGACGTCAACGAGCTTTCGTACCATTTTTTCGGGGAGAACCAGTCTAACCCCGAGAGACGTACTGTCTGTCCATGAGAATTGAGTCGTCTAACATATCTAGTTTCGGTAACACTATGGAAATCGAATAAAAGATCCATTCGGCCGACGAGGACGATTATATGAAGGTCACCCGCTTCAGCCGATAAAGTGGCACCCACATTCACAAATGGTACCAGCACTTGGAAGGCATTGCAATACCTAGCGCGCGAATAGGCACTTCTTTCCCCTCCTGTTGTCATAAGCTACACATCAGAAGCGAGAAAAAAACAAACGCAAAACATGTTAAGGGTTGGCGCAAGGGCAGGTCGCCCTCTAAGGCAGGCCGCCTCTTCCGGTCTTACCGGGTCGAGATTTCGCTCGCAAAAGATAAGCGGGCCTTTAGTCTCAAGGGTTTTCATGTCGGTGGGTCCTCAAGGCGGGCAGGAGTCTGGTGAGCATTGTTCTTTGACCTCCAGGGTATACTCCTGCTAACTAGCCAAAGAATATCATAAACAGGGGGCGTCCAGTTATCCACTCCGTAGGCAATGGACTACAGGTGTTGGTATTGCTATTGCATCATCCGGTATGTGCAGTATATCTGCTGCCCAGCATTAGTATGTTATGATGGAGGATATAGTTTGACTAACTAAGCAAACCCCCTTCAGCTCTCCTTCTCTCAGGTCTTACTGGTTATTACTTAGGCATTGCAAAACCCCCGGAACCAGCAGTGGCATCTACTACGCCGCTCAATGAGTTTCCGGCACCATGCCACGATACTTCTTCCTCCAACATCCAAGGAGCAGTTGAAGAGTTCGTTGGTATCCTAGGTAAGGACAACGTCATCAGTGACAAGGAAGCTTTGGCACCCTACTCCACTTCCGAGTGGTCATCTTATTCTCCCAGTAAAACCGAAGTCTCCTCAGTAGTTGTTTGCCCTTCGACTACAAAAGAGGTTTCCCGCGTGATGGAAGTCTGTCACCGACGCCGACTTCCAGTGACAGCATATGCAGGGGGGACGAGTCTGGAGGGACACTTTGCGCCGACTAGAGGAGGGGTCTGCATTGACTTCCAAGGCATGGACCAAATATTAACTGTGCACAAAGATGATCTGGATGTTGTAGTACAGCCTGCAGTGCAGTGGGAAGTATTGAACGAAGAGCTCGCCAAGGATGGGCTCTTTTTCCCTCCAGACCCTGGCCCCGGCGCAATGATCGGTGGTATGGTCGGTACTGGCTGTTCCGGAACAAACGCTTATCATTATGGGACAATGCGTGACTGGGTACTGTCTCTGACTGTTGTTCTGGCCGATGGGACAATTATCAAGACCAGGCAGAGGCCACGGAAATCTAGCGCCGGTTATGATCTGACTAGGATATTCATCGGCAGTGAGGGTACACTTGGCCTGGTCACAGAAGCGACATTGAAGCTAGCTGTCAAGCCGATGAATGAAGCAGTGGCAGTTGCATCTTTCCCGTCCGTGCGGGATGCAGCCAGCTGTGTATCCGAAGTGGTCAAAAAGGGGGTAAATATTGCCGCCGTGGAGCTCCTTGATGACGTTCAGATGAAGTGCATCAACACGAGTCAAACAACGAGTCGTTCGTGGGACGAGGCCCCAACATTGTTTTTCAAGTTCTCTGGAGCGCCCGGTGAAGTGAAGGAGAAGATTGCGATCGTTCAGGAATTAGCTGAGAATGCTAATAAGAAGACTTTCACATTTGCCCGCGATTCGGAGGAGGTTGATGAGTTGTGGAGTGCAAGAAAAGTCGCGCTGTGGAGTATTCTGCAGATGAAACAGCAGCCAACGGATCATGTCTGGACTACCGATGTAGCTGTGCCAATGAGCAGACTGCCCGATATCATCGAGCAAACTAGAGAGGAGATTTCTGCCAGCGGGTTACTTGGAGGCATAGTTGGTCATGTAGGTGACGGCAACTTCCATGGTAGGCACTCACACTTATGCCAGGGTGTTTGGAATATTCACTAACCACGCCCTGAAATAGCAATGCTCCTCTTTAATGATGATCAACGCCAGGTAGCAGAGAGTGTTGTTCACAACATGGTTAAGCGTGCTGTGGAAATGGAGGGGACTGTAACTGGGGAGCATGGAGTGGGAATGGTGAAGAGGGACTATCTGGAGCATGAAGTCGGGAAGACAACAGTCGATACTATGCGCAGAGTATGTTACAACCTTCACAATGTCTTCGCGTCATCCCTCGCCTTCTACTATTCTATCTACTAATGATTGAACTTTTCACAGTTTAAACAAGCTCTTGACCCTCTTTGCCTGCTCAATTGTGATAAGGTTGTGAGAGTTCAAGTCCCAAAGCAGGGAGAAGTTCCCGAGTGGTAAGCGTCAAGGATAGCCTAAAAGAACTGGTATCTAGGCTTTGTAGTACATGCTGGTACTAGTCACATATGAGCGTGCTGGGTCCCTATGGGGGGCTTGTCATGTCTCGCGGGACAGTCAGTGAATGCCTGCTGCCTGCCTGATTGTTGCCTCGTCGACCTTGCCATTTTCGCCGCGTTTAACGTCACCTACTTTCTTCCCCTCTTCCCCTCTTTCCCTCAACCACCTTCACACCCTTTGTTCCACCTTAAATCTCCTTTGCAGTTCCTCTCCACTCTTCCTTCACTTTCAGTGGCTATATATGTTGGTGCCCTAGACTGTTATTTACTGTCACCCGTTGGCCAAAATGGGAACTAGAGGCCTTGTATTCATCCGTTGCCACGGTAGATACTTCGTCTACTGGAACCAGTTTGATAGCTATCCTGAAGGCCTTGGGGAAGCCATCGTACACCAGATTCCTGAAAATGATGAAAAATATCATGGTAGGCTAAGCTAGGCATTGAACCAATGTCATTAAAGGGTATCCATGGTTCAATCGACATGCTGCTTCCCCGCGAGGCTCTGCTGCTGAGTACTTTCTCATGTATTCATAGATCGTTTAAGAAACTCCTGGATCCGTTCATCTTGGAGTGGACACCTGAGAGCTTTTCGTTCCAGGAAATAGCATTTGCGCTTCTGTCAATTGCTGCTGGTGAAGTGACCTTCGAGTCCATCTACGCTCTCGATAAAAGCTACGAAAGGGAGGGCTACTACATACTTCCAGATGGTCACTTGCTTCCATGTTTCCTATATGAGCGCCATTTTCCCGGTGCTGAGCCTGGATCAGCACCTCGAAACCGTACCTATTGGTTCAGCAATGTCCTCGTACACCTAGCTTCTAGGCTGGACGTAGTCGATGTTGAAAAGGCAGCGGTTATCGAGGTGGTAGACGCCGGACTTGACCAAGGTTTGGATGAATTCTATGCCATGGTCTTCTCAATTTTGGACGTTATCCTTGTTCATGTTCAGAAGGGGGGTGGTAGGGTGCGTGTTCAGAGGTCAGACTTGATGCCTTTGTTCTACTTCGATGAAGAGAGCTCCAATTATCTAAATGGACCTCGCACAAGGCCAGCGCAAGATACCCAGCCTCCTACGCCAGGAACCAATGCCAATCATGCATTGCAATGTAAGATACAGAAGGGGGGTGATGCTTCTCGTTTCAGCGAGACGAGCGACGGCAGTGATGACATGAAGACTGTGATTGAGGATGAACATAAAAATGTCGATATTACCTTCACATCGATGATACGTTTCCTGGATATAGCCGCCCGACTGCATTTGGCGGATGCGAAGTCACGCAAAGTCCCCAGTGAAATTCTAACTTCCGTCATGCATTTTACAGACACTCAAACATACAAAAACCTGGCCAATGTGTCTGCCAGCTGTCGGCAATTGAGTGATCGCAAGTTTCGTCTAAATGATGGCTACGATGTGGTCGGTATTGACGCCCAAAACATGGGATCCTCCCGTCGGTTCATTATTGAAGATATACAAACTGGGAAGAGGTTCTACTCCGAAGTACAGCACTTGGATTTATTTTTCTGTCGCAATACCGACAAGGGCATGCTAGATTTGTATATTGTGATTGGAGAAGAAACTACCAGGAGGAGTGTCATAAGCTTGGCAGCCTTGCAGTACCCAATGTTGTCTCCGAAAGACACGCCCTGTACCAATGAAGTCCAGATGCCCATATCGTAAGTCTTACTTCTTGCTTATCCTACCTCTGAGGGTTCCTGACAACTCCAGGGAGCGGTTCTGCTACCATTTCGGAAGAACTTTGGACTCCTCGAAGCTTTTTAAAATACCTAATTACCAGTATATCGGCTTCGTCGAGGACGCATGGGGCAGATACATTCAGAGTATGATCCAACGTGAGACTAGACACCCTGAGGTGGCACAATTTGTGCAGATAAGTGGCGCCCAGTACCGATGCCTCCTCCCGCCAGGGTACCGTAAGCTGGGCATGTACCACTGTTTCTGCAATGGCCTCCAAGCCTTTCTGCGCCACCCACAGGACGAAAGTCATGAGGAATGGATGAAGACAATCGAATATGCGGTGCACCAGCTTAGTCACTTAGAACAGTGCCCCGACTCTGTGTTTATTGTACGAGGGCGCCCTGCGATTATAGCGTTCGGTACGAGGGTGAAACTATTTTACTACATCTATCACCGTGAAAAGGCACCCGTTGTCCCACAGAATGCAAGTCCCGCCAGTATTCAGTTTGCGGCATCTTGTACCGACCTGGAGCCGAAGCATCGCCTAGTGCAGCTTATTCCTGGGAGCGAGCCGATCGACTTGCATCACAAAGATGACCGCGCAAAGCTTGAACATTGGTTCAAAGTCTTCTGCGACAAAGAGGATTTAGAAACAGAATGGGATCCGATCACTGGAGAATACATCACCATGGCTCGGGAAGTCGGGAATACTGAGTAACAGGCGGTAGCAGAGCATGATATTCAATTCTTACTAGTTAGGCAAAATCAGTAGTAATAGTAGTAGTAGTAGTAGTAGTAGTAGTAGTAGTAGTAGTAGTAGTAGTAGTAGTAGTAGTAGTAGTAGTAGTAGTAGTAGTAGTAGTAGTAGTAGTAGTAGTAGTAGTAGTAGTAGTAGTAGTAGTAGTAGTAGTAGTAGTAGTAGTAGTAGTAGTAGTAGTAGTAGTAGTAGTAGTAGTAGTAGTAGTAGTAGTAGTAGTAGTAGTAGTCGGTAACAAATTGAATTTTTCTTTCGTTTAAAATCTCTCCCTGTATGTTGGTTATGCCGATTAGCCAACCTTGATGTCTTCTTTCCGCTACTACTGGTATGGATACAGAGACCCTCGACCGACGTAAGTATACTTGCGCAGTATCTGGTTTCATGCACCAGTGCCAGAACCACCGAGCAGCACCTTTTGGGACTGGGCAATGTTAGGGCTAGCAAGGATCTTACGGGTTGGGGAGGTCTGTCGGATGGCCTCGGACCCGGTTCTTGCTCGGTTGGTATCGGCATATGGCGAGTCTGATATCACGTATCGGGGATAAGGTTGGGGTTGTAAGCCGCTTGACTATTCGGCTCCATTTGCATATTAGATCTGGCTTGCTGTGGGTCTGATTCTAGCCTGGTATTGTCATAGTACACAGTAGTTCAACGTTATGGCCCTATGGGCTGGATTAAGGATGCTTAAGATGACCTCTTATTCAGTCACTATTTAGTAACTGGCAAGATTGACATGACGTCACTGGGAAGTCCACATCCTGTGTTTACCCAACGTCATGTTCTTGCTTGATCAGCACGTATACCAAAGAGATAACGATGGAATAATGAAAATGAGCTTATCCAGAAAATATTGTAGCTCTGTCCCAAAACAAGACGACAAGGCATATGTAGATCTAACAAATACAATAGGTATAATATTTATAAACCATGACAAGAGGAAAAGCGAATCCAACAAGTAACTCCATCCATAGTTTCAACGAAACATTTTCCAACACGTAGAACCACGGCAAGATAATAAACTCCACAGACACCAGACCGGGAGGTCATCCATGCATAACCAAAGCTTCTCGAAGCATAACCAAAGTCAAGAGCAGTAGTAAAGAACGCTCACAAAGAACAGCGGGGGAAACTCAAAGAAACGGGCAAAAGAGAGAGAGAGGGAACGCAAGCTACTGATACTCAGCAAGCTTATCCCTCACCGCTTCCAGAACCTCCCGCATAACCTGCTCCTGTGGCACATGAGCATCAATGGTCAGCGCATCCCATTCGCCCTTGGGCTCCTCGAGATCCTGCAGCTGCGACTGGACCATTGTGCTCTTCATGTAATGAGCCTGGCGGGCGGCGACACGTTGCAGAAGGGCATTCTCATCCAACTTCAGGTAAACGAAGTGGATCTGCACGGATGGCGTGCCGTAAGCAGCCACACGCATGACATCACGGTACTTTTGCTTCAGGGCCGAGCAGGCAACCACCACGCCCGACGGGGGGTGGAAGTTGTTTGCTTCCGAGGGCGAGAGGGCCTTGATGGCTGCATTGCGGAGCGAGATGAGCCAGTCCCAGCGGTCTGCGTCTGTGAGAGGGATGCCGCTGCCCATCTTTTCTTTGTTCTTTTGCGAGTGGAACTATGTAGCCGTTAGTTTGTGGGATCTAGTCAACTATGCGAATCTCCAGGCTGTCTTCGGCTTACATCATCTCCTTCAAGGAATGGGACGTTCAGCGCGGCCTGCAGGCCTCGTCCAACCGTACTCTTTCCACAACCGGCAGGACCTGTTACGACCCAGATGTGTTGGACTTGCTCCGGCTTGGGTTGGACGGACCACATCGGGGCGGGCGAGTGACTCAGGGATGATTGGGCGCGAGTGGCAGCGGCATTCTTGCCGATAGCCGGCTGGGGCCTTTCTCCGGCAGAGAGCATTGTGAGTTCGAACGGAGGAGATTGGTTTTTGCAAGACGGAGGGAGTGTATGACGTTGTGCAATGGGCGCAATTCGTGGGATAGGTGTGAACGGTTCGACCAATGAGTTGTTTTGCGGATGTATACGTAAGGTGAGCGGATGGATAGATAGATGCTATAGTGAAAGGGCGGTTGGGAAGGCGAGGGGACTGGAAACCGCGAAGAAGTATGGGAGTACTTTTGAACTAGCAAGTGAAGAAGAAGGAAAAAGGAGAATCACAGAGCAAAGAAAAGTAGGGAATGAAAGGGCATAAATCTCCTTCAAACGTAAGTATCAAATTTGGGTCGGTGGGTCAGAGGCCGGGGACGGTATTTTCATTTTATATTGGGAACGTTGGTATTGGGTCATACATCTACGGGGGCAAGGAGAGATTTCATAAAACCAGTTATTATGGGATAAAAAACACCTAGGCAGTAATGCGCAGTAATAACAATATTAATTCTAAGAAAAACCCCTCGAGTGGGGGAAAAATATTCAGCAGGGACGAAGCAACCAAACCCCCATAATTTGAAACTGGAAGAGAGTCCGGCGGTCTGGTCATTAGCGGGAGATCCGATATAGTGTCAACGATTAGTACCTTATTTACCCACTTTCCATACACGTCCATACATATCCGTATCAGTCGGTATCTTTCCGGATAAAGGCCACTACAATTCTCCTGACGTGAAGACCAGGGTCTAGAATGCTAACTCAAAGAATATCTACCGACTACTTCCCTGCTTGATTTTGAATTTCAACAAAGAGGAATACGAACCTCCAACTCAACTGCCAGTCGTACTCGGGAATGGCGGTAATTCTCCACGAGGTTCAAAAGCCGCCGGTCTTGAGAGAATGATGTCATGTACTACACACCCAGCCCCGGGGTTTCGGAAGGCAATACCATACGGTCGTATGTATCGGTGTAATGTTACAATACGAGGCCAATGGATGGGGGTTGGTTCCCCCACGCTATACCATCTTGAGTATGGGGTCACCTTCCGTTGTCTTCGATGATGTTTCCAGGGGATGGAAAAGAAAAAATAAAAATAAAAATAAAAAGAACATTGTCAAGCCCGAACCCTACTTGGGAAATATGGGTACAATAAATCAAGGGGAAATGGACCTAAAGATACTCTGAACGGTCAGGACAAGCTCAGTGTCAATCAAGCTTCTGCCACTGACTGCCCTATTCTCTACCCTTTTTTCTTTTAACTTTCCACCCAGGAAACATGGGGTACCAACTCGGAGGTACCAGACTGCGGCGAAATTAACGGATAGGTACTTTTGTATCAGGTCGATAGATCAATTCGACACGGGAAGAGAGGACAAACATCCCTGGAAGTTTCTCCGCTTCTTTTTCCCATCTTCATAACAGTACTACAGTCGTGTGACACGAACAGGCTTAGAGTCTTAGACCGCCATTTTGCAGATGGTCGATTGTCAAAGGCTAAAGCATCCCCAGAACGTGACAATTATGCAGCAGATTTACAGGGCAGATTCCGGGGAAGCCTGTAGACACTGGACATGTAATGCAGGTCAAATCTTCGCAGACGTAGGTCGTATTCCGACAGTGCAACCTTATTTGTTGTTCATCTTCATGTACGCCGGAAATCTGTTTCCAGCGGCTGCACCTCCCGTCCCGCCAATGATCATCCGAGCGTTTCCAATGTGTATGTGCCCAACAGTGCTGCTTCACATAACCCGCGTCAGAAGGGCCAAAGCCAGCCTGGATGAGAGAAAGACAGGGCACGGATGCCAGATTTAATGCGCCTGACCCCTCTTTCTCAAAGGCATAGAGTTATAGCAAGTAGTACAGAGTATGGATGTACAATCGTCGTGGCTCCTGTCGATGAATCTGTTGTTGACCGGATCATTTTCGTTTCGCTTGGGGCTGACCGTCAGATGATACTGGAGATTTTATACTGCATATCTGAACTAGTGCTCCCCGCTCGAATTAGATTTTCCTCCAGTGATTTATCAATCTTATCATAATGTCTATCTTAAATGGGGGAGGGCAGAAACCATCATTGGTACAGTTCTACATGAACGGTGTGACCGCCGCCATGGCATCGGGCAGCAGAACTACGGTTCGGGAGGAGCTTTGACCACGAACGATGGGGTATTACAAAGATTCATGCGTCGTATTCCAAATGAGCAATGATATCATGAGGCATCGTGGATAGGGTATTGGTGGTGAGGTAGGGCTTCTTCTGGCCCTTTTCAGTAGATAAGCATACAGTTGGGGAAGGCGGTGAATTACATAAGCCGTCATTATGCCAAGTCACGCCCGAGCCGTTGGAAAGCGGCGGTCCGCGACAATGGCCATACTTGGAATATCCAATTCTAACTGGTGACCGTAACGACTGCACGAATTCCAATCTAGCTTAGTCGTCCTGTCAATCCTGCAGTGGTCATTGAGCCGTCTATCTGACCCCTTGACCCACGATGACCTCTCTCTTCTTCTCCACCCCTGTCGACATTGACGTCGTCCTCGAAGATAGCGATGAACGTCAGACCGTGGATGTCAAGCTCGACAAGGGCCGTCGCGAGAGAGTCCCACTGTATATGGATGGAGAATCGGTGAAGGGTGCCGTCACTGTGAGACCCAAGGATGGAAAGCGATTAGAGCATACGGGCATTAAGGTGCAATTCATTGGCACGATTGGTATGGAATACTGGTTTCGTCATCAACGTCCTGCGCATCCCCACGCATCATGGTCCCTGTGCCTCTTGAGTATCCAGTCGACCATGCTACGCTCAGCATACGCTAACGCGAACCTTCTTCCCAGAGATGTTCTATGATCGCGGTAACCATTACGAGTTCCTCTCCTTAGTGCAAGAGCTCGCAGCACCTGGAGAGCTGCAACACCCTCAAACCTTCCCGTTCAACTTCAAGAACATCGAAAAGCAATACGAGTCCTACAATGGTATCAATGTGAAGCTGCGATACTTTGTCCGTGTGACGGTCTCGAGGCGGATGGCCGACGTAATCCGGGAGAAAGATTTATGGGTGTACTCCTATCGCATGCCCCCGGAGACCAACAGTCCTATCAAGATGGATGTTGGTATTGAGGATTGCCTGCACATCGAGTTCGAATATTCCAAGTCCAAATATCATCTCAAGGATGTTATTGTGGGGCGCATCTACTTCCTTCTGGTGCGATTAAAGATCAAGCATATGGAGCTCTCTATTATTCGACGTGAAACGACCGGATCGCCCCCGAACCAATACAATGAAAGTGAGACTTTGGTGCGGTTTGAGGTAAGCTTGCGACAGTTTTCTACAAACCTCGAATTACACGACAGGACATTTACTGATTGGCTTTGCGATAGATCATGGATGGTTCTCCCTCCAGAGGTGAGTTATTAGAGTTTGCCCCGTAATTTGAGTTATCTGATAGCTTCTTGTGCCTTTGGCCAGAAAGCCTACGGAGGACCGCGTGTCACAGCACTTGTACTAATTAAGACCAGGCGAGACTATCCCCATTCGTTTATTCCTCGGAGGGTTTGACTTGACTCCAACCTTCCGAGACGTTAACAAGAAATACTCAACTCGTTATTATCTGAGTCTGGTGCTTATTGACGAAGGTATGTTTGCGCGTATCCGTATTGTTTATATTTCCATGCATTTCACCTTTAATCCTTTCAATACACGAATTCGTTTTTCACCTCACATGCCGATCAATCTTCTTCTTCGACGTCTTGGGTGGGTGGGTACGCGGGGCCTGAAAACCTCAGGCTACCACTTTCTCTCTACCCAACATCCCACGGCATCCCACTCTCTGGGTCAATAACCGGTCGGTTATTGACCAGTCGTCGGGCCATTCAAGAGCGGCTAATCGGGCCGGGAACTCGCCAAAGAGGTCGGCTGCGTTGAGGGGGTTCTCTCCCGACGCTCCCCCCGGTTGGCTGCCCCCACACTAATCCACGTCTGGAAATTTCCTCGCGTGGTCGGCCCCACCCCCAGTTTCCACCAATTTTGCAGAAAGAAACGCCGGATTACCGAATTTTTTTCTAGTCCAGTATACTGACCCTACGTGCTTCCCGAATAGATGCCCGTCGGTACTTCAAACAGTCCGAGATCGTCCTATACCGTCAGGCTCCTGAGATTGCTACCACGCCGCAGATCGCCCAGCAGCAATTGATCCAACAGCAGCAACTCCAGAACCAGCATCAGCAACAACTGCCGCCGGGCTCGGCCACCGCAGGCCCTGGACGGGAGCCGCTACCTAACCAGACAGTCGCTCCTCCTGTGGCATAGTGTTCTGAAACTAATCTGGTTATGCTGTGTCGTTTCCAGATATGACACCGTGTCCATGACTGCCGAATTGTCTTGTGTTCTCCATATACCCAGTCTAATGCTGTACTCTGGCCCTGTTCACCTATCTGCCCATCTTGACCTATCGTTCAATTCCTATTTCCACGTCGCATTACTCGCGTAAGGGATGTCGCTTCCTTGATTTCAACTAGCCCAAGTTCTTGAGCGAAAAAGCTGGGCTTCGATGCAACGATGTAACGTATGATGCAAAAGAACAAAGCCTTCACTTATAAACTAGACATGACTAATGCTGCTTCTCATGTTTACAACGTAATGGAAGTGGATGTAGGGAACTGCAAAATAAGACAAGACAAAATAAGACCAAAGTCTATAATTCTGAGTAACTCCTGCGGTTCGTAGGCCGAGTCTATATGCTAATCATTAAAAGCCTCCAACCTCATGTAACACTTTCCCAAGAGCCTGGAGAACTTCTCCATCGTCTCTTTCTCTCCCCGCTACCTGTACAGCCCGCACGACAAGCGGGTATATCCACTCGAGATGCTTTTTATAGTTCTGCTCGCTAGAAGAAGTTGATTCCTTAACCAGCACAGCTGTACTCATGCCCATTGGTGGGGAAGGAATGGCTGAAGGTTCGCTTCGCAGACACACCATCCCCTTGAGGAGGTGCAGGAGTACCTTTCGCGCGGGTGTAGGCTGGGGCATGAGCCCGCGCAGGGGTTGGTCTGCAATATAGCCCTTCAGGGATACGGCACAGCGAAGGATTAGATACGGCGTGATGGAACGAGCGAGTGCAATGCGTGATGAAGCGTGTTTTGAATCTTCTTTCGAAGGAGCCGATGCCAGTTCAAACAATGTGTCGGTTACGGTGTACGCCATTTTAGTTCGGGATGTCGGTGGGGGGTCAAACGTCCTTCCGGGACGGATGTCGTATAGCCCTTTAAGAGGATCATCTTCCAGGCCTTTCCCCGGGAGATCAAATCGTTGGGGCAAGTAGATGAAGGAAGAGCCCAATAATGCACGTGCGAAATCCTGTCGGATGGCGTCTGGGATGGTAGATGCCCCCAGAGCTGGGATGATGAGGGTTTTCAGTCGGCTGAAGGAAGCAATATCGAAGGATTCGTCTGCAAATATGGTTTCCCTGGGAATAGGAACGGTTCGGTAACCCCTGGCTGAGACTAAGCCATTTACGATGTCCACAACACATTTCCAGAAGCGAGAGATCTCTGGCTGATTTGACTTTCCGTACTGTTCCTCGACATAAGGAATGGCTACTTGGAGGGTGTTTAGGGATGTGGTTGTCGACTTTTGCCACAACATCGGCTCGCGGTCCTTTCCAGGCCATTCATATCTTTGCAGAATTGGATTGGCGAGATGCTCAAGAACAGCTGCCAGAGAGCCATTGCCAAATATATCCCTCTTGATACCAAATTCGGTGATATACCAGTTCAAGAGGTCTACTATGCTTTTGGAGAAGGCAACGTACGTTGGTTTCCTCGGATCGCTCCCTGGTGACCATTTCGTCAACGCAGAGTCGGCGAAGTCTGCAAGACATGCCATGATTTCTGCCTGAGAATCTTCCTTATCTGAACAGATGGTTCTCATGCAATCAACAATCGATGACTGCAGGTCAGATGGTCGATCAATATCCGGAGAATATCGTGGCGAGATGGAGTTCCAAGCAAGATACCGCATATTGTAGAGGACCTTGCCAACATCATCGCTTGTCAAGTCATCTTTGTATAAGCGATACACCTCCTTAAAGGCCTGTAGATAGGCGATTGCGGCGGCTTGGTTCGAACGATCCAGGTCCAGAAGATCTTCCCTATCCGCAGGGTGGCCGCTCAGCCATAGCGCCCAGGTAGTTTGTAATGACGATTTGCTAAACATATCTGGAGCCTGCACACGAACGAGTACACTGGACAAACTTAGGTACACCGCCTCACTGAGCTCTAGTATCTGCAAGGCGGTTAGCTTCTTTAAGTAGGCTAAGAGCCGTTCCCAGGACCGGTCGAATTCCTCGTCCCGAATGATTGTTTCGAAAAAGTTCGTGATGAGGTCGGACAGTCCTTTGATAGTAACAACAGACGTTTCCACCCATGACTTGAGTTCGTCGGAATCATTCTTAGTGCCTTGGCCCCGTACTTCTTCCAATCCCAGTTCAATCGCTTCCGTCATCCGAAATAACACGCGATTGAGACATAGACGCCATGCTTTAGGAGATAGCTGTTGGCCATAAGCATCGAAAATCCTCAAAAGAGTGTGAACTGCACAGTTTCGAATCTCAGCCCGATTATCAGTTGCGAGATCTACGATTCTCAACAGAAGTAACAGCCACAGCGCATTCCTAGAGATGGAGGAGTCATCGCCGTTAGCCAGTTCCACGAGTGCCTCTTCACTTACGGAGGCATCGACTCGAGACTCAATGGAAAAGTTTTCGATTTGTCCCTGAAGAAAATCAGAAACATTCCAGAACGACGAGGTTGTGGTCAGTGATATATTGAAGTCTTGTTGCTGTAGAGCAAATTTTGAAAATGATTCCACAAGATCCAAGCGACAAGGCTGCGGAAGTAGTGCAATGAAGTCAGAGGCGATTAGCTGCAGGGACTTATAAGCAACTCGGATAAGGCGATGCGAATCCGCAACTAGAGTGGTTCTGCGGCTTTTGCCAGCAGCCCCAATCTCCCCTTTTTCTTCCACTGGACAATATCCAAACACGCTAGAAATAAGGTCAAATACGACGGCCCAGCCGCCAGCGAAGGTTTCCGCATATTGTTCTAAGATATTTTTCAAGGTCTCCAGGCTTTGTTCGTGGATCTCAGTAACAGGCGCAGACGGTGATCCAAGTGGGCAAGCACTTTTGTCATAGAGAATTTGAATTTGATCCCTCAACGTTCCGAGGTTCCTCATCTGCCGAGAGTTACGCGCTTGGTCATCGTCGCTGCCCATCTGTCTCATAGTTTGGAATACGAGAGTATTCAGTACATTGTTGGCTCGTAACCGGAGGTTTTGGCTAATCGATGCATCCGCCGCGGTCGACATAAGTCTTTGCGTCAGGATTTGCCAAGCTTCGTGATCGCTCTCAACTAGTGATGACAAGCGTTCTAAGTTTGCCCTTGATAGCTCACCCGCTTTGTCCAAGACAAACTTTAGTTCTTCATCTTGGGTCTTAGATTTACCCACGACTAGCGAAACACGGCGGGTACTTCTGCGCACGAAACCGGGTCGGGACTGTGACGGGACATTACCAGTTGTCTTCCCAGATGCTTCTCCGGATTGAGGCACCTCCGTTGCTTCAGAAAGATCTAAGAGTGCAATTAAGAGCTCCCGGAACGAATCACTCGGGTAATCACTCGTGCTCTCAAGCATCTTAGCAGAGGCTGTTTGAACAGCGATGATCTCACCCCCGAGGCTAACCTTCGAACCATCAAGCGCGCTTGGAGCTTCAGCTCCGGTTGAGTATGCATTTGTCAAGAGGCCCGTATCCTGCAGCGTACCGAGGATTATAGACCAGGCCGGCTGGTCCAAAGTAGGCCCCAGAGCGATCCCCAAGTTCAGTAGCGCACGCAAACATAACAGATTCCTCGTGCTGATAGATACCGATGGGGCATCTGGCGGTGCCTCAGATACTGGAGATGCAAGGGGCATCTCTCTGCTTTTCCTTTTATCCTCTGCTGTATGGCTATGGTGGGGAGCAGATGCGACTACCGCTGGGACCATGCCGCTTGCATCAACTGGCATAGCTGCCTTTCCAAGAGTTGTCAGGAAAGCATCCCTAGGGGTAGATAATCTAAGGAGGCCAGCAACATGTGCCAGTTTCTGAAATGATCGAACCAGGTTGTGATAGAAATCGTCATCTAATGAAGCATACAAGAAGGTGGAGCATGCCGCAAGGACAGCAGGCCAGCAATTCTCAATTATTCCGGCACAGGTCTTGATTGCCGGAAATTGAGAATGAGATTCCAAGTCCAAAGGGTTAAGCGGCACAGGGGATTTCTTAGTATTCAGCCTGTGGGCACTTTTTGACGAGTTCGTCCTTTGAAGGTCATGAGAGGGTCTAGGAGAATCCGTACTTTGGTCTGGGTTTCCAATCCGACTTCTCCGTTTTTGTTTCAGATCGGGCACAGTCAGGGGAAGGATGAACTTGGCAAGACCTTCAGCAAACGAAGAAATGCAATTGAGCACGAGACTATAAATATAAGTGTCTGGGGGCGGTGGAGGATCAGTCTTGTCAAGTAGGTCCATGTAAGGCGTGCGAACTATACTCCACTGACTACTGATACCCGGGACATTTGTGTCAGCAGACGAGACTGACGTTCCAATCACGCCAGCGACACCACCCGCTTCAAGAGTGATCTGTTCTTCAGTAATAGATCTCGAGTGTGCGGCCTTCGAAGGCACAGTTGACCGACTGCTGACGCCAATCAACGACGGCTTCTCAGATGCCAAACGAACGAGAGCAGCCATGTGTTCTTTGAGGATATTCTTCCTCCGCTCGTCACCATCGTACAGCGAGTAGATTATTCGGACTAAACCAGGCTCGGCATACAGTCCACGAAAGACTTCCATGCAAAGGACGCGCTTCCATGGCAGATTCCCGTCAGGTTCAAGAAGATGTGTCAATAAGCCAAGAGCCATTTCACATTCCGCGGGAAGAAGAGACATATGACGCTTAAGCAGGACGAGAAGAATCCGAGCAACTCGAATCGTCTGAGCGAAAGAGTGCCTTTCGGATAAATATCTCACAGTCATTGGCATAAGCCTGGTTCGCAGCACATGCGCAAGCTCGGCATGGCCAACAAAGAGACGGCCACTGTTGACCAGAACACTTTCGATAAGTTCTAGAGTGAATGTTGGAGATAGTGACTTGATTCGTAGAAATTGCAGCTGCTCGCCATCCGCAAGTCGACAAAGATCGTCCAGGACCTTGAACACATATTAGTAGGGTGAAATGCGGCATCGGGCAAGGTGCTCACCCGTAAGGCGTCGTGCGCAAAGTATCCAACATCTACAGTGTTTCCATCAATTTTGACGGTTACCTTCGGCCTGGACTCCTGGGGAGTTTCTAGAAACCGTGTCAGCGGCTAAGTATAGAAGGCCTGCATCTAGAATTTGAGAACTGACTGTCTTCGATGAGGACTCGCTCAAATGTCGATACTATCAACTGTTGCAAGGTAGCAGCTGCTGTACTGGACAGTGCAAGGGTCTTGCTTGCTTGTAGAGTGGCACAGATCTCTAATGTAGTTACAAGAAGCTCCCCGCCTAAGTCCTTTGAGTAGTGCTGTAGCAGAGAAGGTAGAGATTGTAGGATTTTGAGTTGTATATCCAGACCTGGGTATGATAAGTATTAGATCGGCGCAAGGGGACTAACACCTACTTAAATTTGTAGTTTCCTTTAATCCACTAAGGACATCTTTCAACCTCTCAGATGGTAACGCTCGGGATGCCACCAGCCTTTGCAGACAAACAACTCCAATGCCCGCGAGCTTTGCATGGCGCGTATGGCAAGCTAAGATAAACGGATCGACAAATTTAGGTTTGCGTACCAGATCTCTTAGGCTCTCAGTAAATCCGCCGATAATTGACAGAGATAGAATGTAATACCGACTCACCGGCAGCAATTTGAGACTCCGAAGTCGAGGGCAAAGCCTTCAGCTCGTTGAGAGACTCTTCGGCCGCCTATCTTTCAGTCAGCTAGAGCCTAGGATATCCCTTCTAATCGGCAGTTAGCTCACATGTCGGAGGTCAGAATTCTTTCTCTTGGACTCTTGAATAAGGTTCAAGAGTTCCGTCTGTAGAAGCTGGGAGGACATTTCCAACTAGTTGTTGGGTCAGATCATGGCAACCGTCGTTTGAAGTTGCCTGGGGCTCAGAGTTAAGTAGAAAACAGATATGGTTTCATGAAGATGTTGACTGATATTTGGTTTAAAACCACAAGAACTACAAGAATAGCTCGGCACCACGTGAGCAATAGCGCCGTGCGCGTTCCCAGGAATGGCAAGCGGACCACCGGTGCTTTAATTGACACTAGATCGCAATGTGTATGCCTTTCAACAACAATCAACCATAGCATCAGGCGTGGCATCTCCGGGAAAGCCAAGACGCTAGCGGAGATAGGCTCCACACGTGACGCACTCAATCCGTTATCGTCACGTGAGGGGACTATTCAGGCCGATAACGCAGGGCGGGCAAACCGGTATTGTTGCTTTGAAGGTGGGATTTGAGCCCCTCCTCCACTTCGGTCAAATAATTCCATTTCCAAACCCCATCCCTTATATTCCGCCAAAGCTATCTGTGCAATCTCCCTTCCTTATAACTCACAAATTTGGTTATACAACAATGTCAGCTAAAATTCCCAGAAACTTTAGGCTCCTTGAGGAGCTCGAGAAGGGCGAGAAAGGCCAAGGAGCAGGTAAGCGTGACATCCCACCTACTGTTACATGCGCATCCCGCTGATGTACATTGCGTTCACAAATCAGAGGCTTGCTCCTATGGTCTTGCAGATGGAGAAGATATGATGATGAGCAACTGGAACGGAACTATTCTCGGCCCTCCTCATGTTCGTCTTCCACTGGTACAGCCAATGTCGTACAATATGGCAACATCACTAATGCAGCGACATCCAGAGTGTCCATGAAAACAGGATATACAGTGTCAACATCCATTGCGGTCCCGATTACCCAGACAATCCTCCTGAGATCCAATTCATCTCAAAGGTCAACCTTCCTTGTGTAGACCCACGAACTGGCAAGGTGCGGCTTCCATTATATACTTGATCATTCTGATAGCCGTTGACATTGATCCGTACTTAGGTCGACCCTACGAAGCTTCCGTGCTTGGCTCAATGGAAGCGCGACTATACTATGGAGACCATCTTGCTTGAATTGAGAAGGTATGAAAAATCCCATTTATCCCAACAGATGAAACCAAGGCTTAGCATCTCAGATATATGGCTCTTCCGCAACACAAGAAGCTTCCTCAGCCTCCGGAAGGCTCGAACTTCTGAGTTGATGATCTTGCAGGATACATGATCGGAGTATTGTGGTTAGTTTTGCGTCAGGTCTCGTCATCTCATCCTTTCTCTTCTTTCATCATTAGAGCGTGTACAGTCTATGCATAACGGCAGGCATGGCGTGATCTCCTTCCGAGTCTTCAGTTCATTATTATTTAGAAATATCTCGAAATATCTATATGCCTCTAAGTGGTGGACTTACTACCTCGATAGGCCTAGGTGGGTTAAACCCTCGAGTCTTGTTTTGAGGGGAAGCAAAACTTCACGACTGCCCCCAATACGGTAGCAATTGAACTAGGAGTGATTTGAATGCTAGATTTAGCTGATTGTCACTTGTGCGTGATTCAACAGGCAGATTTAAGAGAATTTCAAGACAAATGCAAGTGATTCGTGCAGGGCTTGATGTCCTAATGAAAAGAGGATTCTTTAGCTTATGTACAATTGGCAGAACGATTGACCACAATTATAAGAGTTACCTGTTCGGTCTCTCTTCGCATACTGGCCATGGTCGAGTGCGTGATTTTCCTATAGCACGTGACATCACTTGATAGGCTTAATCGTCACATGTCCCCCTAGTAATCCTCTTAGAACGGATGTTCTATCTCGAATAATGCATAAAAACGTAGTTCCCAGAAAGTCTGGGGTGCATAGATTTGCCTGTAAGTTCACAAACCATGCCACTAAAACTGTACCATGTCAGAATTAACACAAATCTCGTTCCCCAGGTTTAGCACTTTATCGGGCACTTCTCCGACAATGCGCAAAATTACCGAACACTGCGCCGGAGCTTAGCACCTGCAAGCCACTCATACAACAAAAGTTTCAGAGATACAAGAAGCTTCAGAGCCCGTCGCAAACAGTAAATGCTTTAAAAGCTGGATATGAGGTATATACACGTTGCCGGATCTTCTCAGCAAGGAACCACCTCCGTGGCTAATTCTATCCTACCCTAAAAGGCTCTCGACCTACTCCATTCTGCCTCCCAAGGAAACCAACGCAACACAAATCGCATTGTGGAGCTCATATCAGACATCCGGTCGATAAAACAGAAAGAATCGGCGTTGCAGAGAAAGCTCTCTAAGAAGGAGCCGAAGCCGTTATCTCGGAAGCAGCAAAGGACAAAAGAGTCCCGGCATTTACAAGACCAAACCGCCCGACGACATCCGGATGCCACTTCTATCCTTTCCCGTCCTCGACCTGTCGTGAGCGGCAAGCGTCGGGTGCCCGTTCTTGTGAACGCGCGGGGAGTGCCCTTCCTGCGCATCAAAAAACCCCAACCCAAGAATCTAAGCGGCGTGATACGGTCAAAACTTGAAAACCGATGGAGTCGAATTGAACGCCGGGATAGGTTGGACCGTGAATTACTGTTTGCCAATGACGAGGATAATTGGGACGCTTTGACGACTGGGCCTGAGTCCGACACATGGGCTAAAGGGGTCAAAGACGCATTAGGGACGCTTAACCAGCAACTCCATGACTCCGACAAGAAAAACATGGAGCTTGCAGAGGCCATGTGGAAAGTCGTTCTTGCCGAGCGCAAGTTGGCAGCCGAGGAAGAAAAACAGAGGTCGACTGAAAAGCCAGGTGACACTTGATTTCCTGTCTATGTCCTGATGCGGTAAGATACTATACGATGTGCCACCCAGGCTGTTCTGCTCCGCATCGATTGCGGAACAGAGAACGACAGAAGAAAGCGAGTCCAGACCGTCTTTTAGTTATTGCATGGTGAACAGCAGCAGTTGCATCATCCATGTTGTACAAGTCATACATGAGTTGGGATACACGCGGACGTCCTCCACCACTTTCTGACTCTCTTCAGGGGTAGAATATCCCCAGAAACGAGCCACATGCCTACTAAGCGCAATTCATTGCAAACTAAGATGGGTGTCGTCCACCACTCGTCCGTCTAGTTTGCATTTTCTCTGCACATGGGGCTGTGACATTTAGAATCAAGTGACATGCGTTTAGCTAACTTTCATAATACTTTGAAATATGAATAAATCATACTTGCATCCGAGTTGCCAAACAAGGTTCTTTTCAATATCGTTTCTCATTTCTAGGGTAGATTTACAAAACCGTGGGCGGGATTGAATAAGTTAAAGATATAGGATCGTCGTCTGTTTATGGACGCACGCCAGCTGCTATAGGCAGGGTAGTGGTATTTACAGAACTTCATAGATTATAAGATTGAAGGACTCATAGCAGGGAAAGTCATCAAGATAGCGATACGCTATGCAGCAATCTTCATCTTCTCAACAGCAGGCAAAGCATCTTCGCCTTCCTCATCAAGGTCTGCCTTGCCAGCCAAACCTCGCTCCCATAGCTGTCTCCCAGTCATCTTCTTCTCTTCCTTAGCCGGAGTCTTCTTATTGGCTTTCTTATCCTCTGCTTCTTTCTCTTCTCGTTGCCTCTTCTCCTCTTCCTCCATCTCCGCCTTGAACTTCTCTAGCCACTCTATGAATGTCTCTCTGGTCACGGCTGTACCCTGGAACTTTCGATTCTCCTCTTCTTCAGCCTTAGCGGCTTCCATCTCTTTCTGCGCATGGACAGCATTAACCCGCTCGGACATTAATTGCTCGGCATTCTCCTTGAGGGCACTGACGAGAGTGAAAACCATGGCCATCCCCAGGTTCTCCTCAATAGTAGGCTGTAAAGATTCGAGAAGTCGGTCCCGATCTTCCTGGACATCTAGCCGAGGGTGTTTGGGAGCGTTTGGAGGAGCGGATATTTCGAGCTCCGGGGCAACATCGGGGTAATCTGCAGGATACGTGACCTGCAAGAGCAACACGGGCTGTTCAGCTTCTTCGACGTCATCATCCGGCGCGTCGAGGGCGATTGATATCCTGTATGATGTATCCGATAGATCTAGAAATGTCAACAACATATGACCCTCCGGTGCGCATAAATGAGGGCCTTAATCTCACCTGTGATTTCCTCTGGGAAAATGGAATCGAGCACCTCGCGCTCTTCAATCTGATCTTCACGGCCCATACTGCTTTAATTCTGCCGCGGACGGAGTTGGAGGGGTACTAGTAGTGGGTGTGTTCCAAGGCGAGAACGACCAAATTGCTGCACCCACAAAAGGATGGCTACTTCGAGTATATAGCACTGTAGATCTAAGATGCGACAAGACAGCAGAGCATTCCTTCGCTGCGTGAATTAAAGCTGGCTGGCGTAGGATTCGGTCATGACCCCATGTATAATATTGCAGTCCCACATGCAAACCAGACAAACAGATAAGAAAATGCCCAAAATTATTTGATCCGAAAAGGGAATTTCAATGCTCCGCTTTCTTGACCTTCCAAAGCTTCCAAGTATATATTACCTTCTTAAAGAAATTTACTGTCATAGATATTCTTCTTCCTTGTTGGTCCATTTACTTGGGCTGTTAGAGTACGTTGAAAATCTTTCTTATATAATCTAAACGGCGATCATGGGTAAACCCAGACCTCACAAAAAGAAAGCATCCAAATCCAAGTCGAAGTCCGTTCTCAGCGCTGGCGGCTCGGTCTCGAAACAGAAAATGAACGAAGATCCTTCAAAGCTGCTCGAACAAGCGACAACGCTCCTCCAGACAGGTCAGCCAGATGTAGCGCTTCCGGTCGCCCAACGGGCGCTCGACCTTACGCCGGCCAATTCCCCCGCCCAGCTTTCGGCGTTGAACATAGTCGCGGAGATTTACGTTGAGCTGGGAGAGATTGATGTTGCGAGACAGCATTTTATGCGCGCGGTTGAGCTGGATCCGACTGGCGCAATTCCTGAAAGCCAGGGAGGTGGCGCTGAAAAGTTCTTATGGCTTGCTCAATTGAGTGAGCTCGGAGGAAAGGACAGTGTTCAATGGTTTGAGAAGGGTGTTTCTTGTCTCAGGCAAGTTATTCAACAGCTTGAACAAAACCCGGGCCCTGCGGAAGCTATTGAGTTGGAGGAGAAGAAACGGAAGATGGCAAATGCCCTATGTGCCGTTGCTGAGATCTACATGACCGATCTTTCGTGAGTTATTCTTATATGTTCTCGGTTTGCCTGTGGAGATTCCTTTAATCTAACAGTGACTAGGTGGGAAGAAGATGCTGAAGCCCGCTGCGAAACTCTCATTACAGAGGCTCTTTTGGTCAACTCAAATGCACCGGAAGTGCTACAAACTCTCGCCTCTATCCGAATCTCACAGCTGCGAACTGATGATGCTCGGGCGGCACTCACAAAAAGTTTGGAGCTATGGAAAGACCTACCACCCGAGGACCCGATAGTCCCAGACTTCGCTACGAGAATCAGTTTGGCTCGTCTGTTAATGGAGGTCACCATGGAGCTCGAGGCACTTGAAGTCCTAGAACGTTTGATCTTAGAAGATGATCAGAGTGTAGAGGCATGGTATCTAGGTGGATGGTGTCTCTATCTTCTTGCAGAGAAGAAGGAAGCACCCAAGGACGAAGAGCTGGACAGTGAAACTCCCGAGGCAAAACGCCATGCTTCACTGGTCGCTAGTCGTGAATGGCTGAAGCAGAGCTTGACCCTTTACGAATCGATTCAATACGAAGATGTGAGGCTCAAGGAACATGCGGATGAATTGGTAGAGACAATGAACAAAGAATTGGGAGAGGATATGGAGGATGACATGGAAGGTGAGGAGGGAGACGAGGGCTGGGAGGACGAAATTGAGTCGGACGGCGATCAGGAGATGGCCGATTCATGAAAAAATTGCATGATCTTATGAGAATCCTGTCATGATACCAACCTATAGAAAAAAGTCACTACTGTTTACGATATACTAAGAATGGGGCTTTAGTGCAAGGTGCAAGGGGGGTGTGGTGGAATGACTGGCGGACCGTCATTGTTTTCCTCCGCCGTAAGCGCACATCGCTCGTAATGCCATGCGATACTTATTGGCCCATGAATCGATCCTCCTTTGTCACTTGATACTAACGACTTATCGCCCCAGAGCCGGTGTCGGATAAATCCGCTCCGACCGCTTTCCCCGGAGATTCGCAGAGCCAAATTTATCCCGGCAGATCGAACATTCACGTGGCGAAAAATTCAATGTGAGTGAGGCGTTGTTATAGAGGTTGCTGGAAGTGTCCTATCTCCCATACAGGATGGACCTCGTACCAGCGCCCGGCGGGGAGAGCTCTTCGTTGAAGAATCCGGTGGTCGAAGTGGAAGCCGTCGATATGACCTCCGCGGAAGTGGAAGGGACCGTTGCGACAGAGAATCCTGTCTCTGCGCAAGGCAATATATCTCCGTCGGAAGAGGACTCAGATAGCGGTGAATCTGGAGACGAATGGGAAACACAATCTCTCTATGGAGACGCTATCCAAGTCCTTCGTGACGACCAACTTCGGGAAGGGGGTAAGCGTCTCATACTTGGCGCAATGCGCCTGGGCCTCTCCATGGTCTGAATTTCATATCTTCGTTCGCTGACCTTTTCTGCTTTTAGTAGTACCTGATGCTTGTACATTGGACGAGGCCATTGCATTCCGAAAGCGCTTACATGAAGTTGGTAAGGCCGCGTTCGTTGAGGAAACTATTGCTCAGGACAAAGTGACGGCGAAGAAACTATGCACTGCTTTTGGGATCATGCCCCCGGCTTTCCTCGAGGGCGCGCCGGACGAGGCTTACCATCCTTTGCTGGCGATTGCGATATCGCAAGAGTTCTCTCGCCGTCAGAAGCTTCCACAGTATAACACGATCGATGATGCGGTCAAGTTACTTCAGGAGTCTAAGAATATCATTGTTTTGACGGGCGCTGGTGTGAGTATCGGCTTTAAATCATTTGTGATGTACCTATGCACTAACGGCATCCTCAGATCTCAACGAGTCTCGGTATTCCCGATTTTCGGTCCAAGGACACTGGACTCTACTCGCAATTGGCGCATTTGGGTTTAAGCGATCCGCAGGAAGTCTTCGACATTCAGATCTTCCGCGAGGACCCGGGCATCTTCTACTCGATTGCGAAGGATATTCTTCCTACTGAGAAGAAATACTCACCGACTCATGGGTTCATTCGACTCCTGCAGGATAAAGGAAAGCTCTTGACCAACTACACCCAGAACATCGATAATATCGAGGCGAATGCAGGCATTCTTCCCGAGAAGATCGTGCAGTGTCATGGTTCGTTTGCAACGGCCACGTGTGTTAAGTGCCAGTATAAGGTGTCAGGCGATGCGCTCTTCGAGGACATCAAGAAGGGGAACGTTCCTGAATGCACTTCCTGCCAGAAGGATATTGAGGAAGACGCTTTGAGGCCACAGGGGCAAAAGCGCAAACGAAGCACTAATGGCACACACAAGAGCCGGAAATCCGATGGGGACGAGAGCTCTGAAGAGGAAGACTACGAACTCCCTACCCCCGGGGTGATGAAGGTCCGTGCATTTGAAGCCTTTCATTCCCATCTACAATTTATCCGCTAACTGACATTTATTTCAGCCTGACATCACCTTCTTTGGCGAAGATCTTCCCGATGAGTTCGGACAGCGCCTGATTCGCCATGACCGTGACAAAGTAGATCTGGTCATTGTCATTGGTACTTCGTTGAAAGTCGCCCCTGTAGCAGAAGTGCCGGGCGTGCTGCCCCGTCATGTGCCTCAGATCTATATCTCCCGGACTGTAGGTTATTCCCTGCGTGTCAACCATCTGCATACCCCAGTTCAAGTGCTGACCACCCATCTTAGCCTGTGTCACATACAGGCTTTGATATTGATCTCTTAGGCGATTGTGATGTGGTAGTATCTGAGCTCTGTCGACGGGCTGGATGGGACTTCAAGCATGAGATGATTCCCCCCGATGAGAAGGTCGAAATCACTCTTGCTGAAGGATACGAGTCACGACATGTGTTTAAGGTTGTCGGCGCATAGCGACGGTGTTCGGTCATAGGATCTCTGGTTCCTGTCTATTGAGGGACGGCGTACTGTACGGTTCTTCTCATGATGATGAAGTTGTTGCTGTGGGTTCTTGTTTGGAGGGTTTTGTACGTAAGGATGGACTTTTCTTTTGTTCGTTTAGACATGTTGTTGCGCTTTTCTTGAATGCTTTTCTTTTAGAGATTGAGTAGCTACGGCTTCTGCGTTTAATTGACTTGAGCATGAACACTACGAAGAATATCCTTCCAAGTCCGTGTCGGCGGTGAAAAATAATCGTCACCGTAATTAGTAATTAGAGTAATAAAGAAGTCCTAAAATGTAGGTTGAAGAATATGAAGAGTCCTTGTGGGTTCCCGTGGCCTGCAACATCAGTAACATAAATCTGAGCGGCCAGAAAAATGAAAAGAGAAAAAAATCCATCGCATTTACCCCGTACCACACAGCCATTGACGCCTTCAACCCACCAGCAAATAGTCGACGTTATATTTCTCACACGAAGAAATACCCTAGGAACAAGAGCTATTCTAAAACCGTCAATTAAGACTCAACAGGTCCGACCCAGTGTGGTGGCCTTCAGTCACTATGGAATATGTGATCCGCTTCGCGCAGGTCCACGAAACCTTTCGACGACCGGAAATCGAGTCTCTGGCCGCTTTGGCCGGGATTGATCTGGAAATACTATATTATGACCAGTTTGTATGTTTCTCTAATTATACTATATGATTCTTGTTCACCCTTGATACATCTTTTACGCCGTAATGCCAAAATACAAGCACTGAGGGGCAACAAAATGTCCCGCAGATTTTCTCCCCACCTCACTGACCATATACTATCCCAACGCTATATAAAATTGAACTAACACGCGCATTAGTCACCATACTGCGTAATAAGAGTACCAACCGAAGCAGATGCGCGCACTCTGATCGCACGCAGTATCTTAGCCAAAGACATCTTCGAACTCTGGGGCCAAGGCACCAACTATGAGGAAGTGCACGCCGACGTCCGCAGGCGGACACAGCACCGCTGGGATGAGTTCAAGAATGTCTCTTTTCGCTTCACTATTGATTCATTCTGCGGGAAGCGCAAGATAGAGGCCAAGCGAGCTATCATTCAGTCGTTCTCGTATGTGGGATTTGACGGCCCAATCCGAATGAAGAATCCAGATGAGGACTTCTGGGTCCTGGAAGATTTCGTTTCGGACGTTGAGGTCGCCACAAGAACGCCAGGTAATACACATGCCTATAGCGAGGCCCTGGAGCCTAGGAAGATCTATCTCGGTCGCTGGATTGCTAACAGTAGTCGCAATATCGTCTCCAAATACGACTTGAAGAAGCGTCGGTATATCAGTACGACGTCTATGGATGCTGAGCTGAGTCTGGTCACGGCGAATATGGCTCACGCAGCTCCTGGGAGATTGTTCTATGATCCTTTCGTAGGAACAGGAAGTTTCTGTGTTGCGGCGGCGCATTTTGGAGCCTTGACCTGTGGGTCGGATATTGATCCCCGGAGTTTCAAGGGTAGGGAGAAGAATGACAAGGAGCCTATGGGGTTGTTTACCAACTTTCAACAATATGGCATCGAGAGCAAGTTCATGGATGCGTTCTCTTCGGACTTGACGAATACACCGCTGTTGAACCGCCAGTTCTTGGATGGTATTGTCTGTGACCCTCCCTATGGTGTTCGTGAAGGCCTTAGGGTTTTGGGAACTCGAGATGGTAGTGGTCGAGAAGAGGTTATTATCGATGGTGTCCCAGCACATTAGTACGTTCTTGCTTTGAATGCCCACTTTTGGTCCAAAATTAGCTGATATGAGAACTCCAGTCGACCTGGTTACATTCCTCCCAAGAAACCTTACGGCTTCGAAGCAATGCAGAATGATATCCTCGCTTTCGCATCCAGAACTCTCGTCACCGATGGTCGCCTATGCATGTGGATGCCCACCTCCATCGACGAGGATGTGGAGTTGCTAATTCCCATGCACCCACACTTGGAAGTTGTCAGCGTTTCTGTGCAGCCGTTCAATCAATGTTAGTAGAGCATCTCCCATTGGAAAACTGATATCATCGGTATCTCTTATTAACTGTTAATCTAGGGTCCCGCCGATTGATCACTTACCGAAGACTACCAGAAGGGCAGGTCTCAGACATCTCCAAGGCACGACAGAAGGGTGATTCGGAGGGAATCAGCGCCGATGACCTGAACGCGTTCAGGAGAAAGGTATGCCATCAATATACTCTATCATATGCCCCATAGAATCATGAAGATCATAACTAACGAGAAGGCCTTCAGTACTTTACAAAAAACCCCAACAAAAAATCCGAAAAAGGAAGCCCTGCACCACAACAAAGCTGATATGAGACGAAAAAAAAGGAAAAGCAGCATATACCTAGAGAAATAAACAAAACCCACACCATTAAAGCTTCCCCTTCACTCTCCGACTATCGTCACCATGAACCTCACACTCCAAGTCCACCCCCATCTCCCTAACCCTGAGAACCTCGCTGGCCAACTCCCCCCGTAACAAACCGGCCAGCTCCTCCCCCTCATCATCATCCAACTCCTCCCGTTGCCCACGCCCAAACATCACAAAGCTGGCCCTGGCAGCATTAGCCGCCGGATTAGAGGACGGCCTTGGAATGATATGAAAATGGGCATGAGGGACCTGTTGCGCGGCCCTGATTCCTGTAGTGTACATACATCAATACATCAGATCTTGAATTCTTGATACGTAAGTGATATGAGTAGGAACCAAGAATGAGCCGTACCGTTATTCTGTACCACGTTCCAGTTCCAATCGGAGCTGTCGTCTTCACGGAAGATGGTCCGCATGACGACGCGCGAGAGGATGGGAAGCCATTGGCCGAGCTGGATGTGGTTAGTTTTCTTTGTTAGGATATTTAAAAGTATTGCTCGGGGATCAGGAAGAATAGAAGTGAACGATATGGGATCAATACGTACCTCGCGGCTGACTTTGATATCTACATCGCCAAGTTTCTCGTAATGCGCCCTCGGGATCACTAGTACATGGCCCCGGGTTAAAGGCATGATGTCCAAGAATGCTAGTACATGTTTAGTGGACAGGATAAGATGTGCGGTTGGCTGGCTTGGGTCGGATGAGTCCGGTAGTGAGATTGGTGCAGTATATGGTTTCTTTGTATTTTGGGAATTGGGGCAGTTGTTTTCTGGAGTGAAGGCTGTGGGAGACATGGGCGGATATGTGCTTGCGATGTTACAGAAGGGACATGATGACGGTGTTGACATGGTGGCGTATTTGCGTGCTAAGTAGTTTGCGTGATCAGCCAGAGGTCTAAAATGATTTAGGTATCTACTTAGACGCTGGAGTTGCGAGAAAGAAAGAGTTGAGATGCAAGCAAGTGTCAGTGGCAGAGCATCTCTCCGGACCTCGGTTCGTCAAGGTTGATCGCTATACCTACGAAATCCACGACTAATCCTAACAAGAGCAGATTGGTAACCGTCGTTGAAAGCTGAAGAAACCAGCAGCTCCATTGTAAATTAAATTCCCTAAACACACATTACGATGACCCTCCTCTCCCCCCTCTATCCCATTTATCGCCACTAAAACATGAGACAAACTAAAGATAACTCCAAAAAAACAAAAACAGTTTTCTTCCTTCCTTTCGGTTTTTTCCCTTCCATGCGAGACATGATTTACCCCGTAATCTGTGGCCTTGGAAATGCAGCAGCACTTACATCGTCACCTCCGTTCGCCGAAGGCGACGACGCAGCGAATGTGCCGCCAGAAGAAGACAAGTGTGGAACCAAAAAAGAATTGCAAATACATTGCCGACCCTGGGCATCCGACGCCTGTAATACAAACAGGGG
Source organism: Aspergillus flavus (assembly GCF_009017415.1). NCBI lineage: Eukaryota > Fungi > Ascomycota > Eurotiomycetes > Eurotiales > Aspergillaceae > Aspergillus > Aspergillus flavus. The sequence continues at coordinate 4,852,920 of NC_092409.1, read as the reverse complement.
GAGAAGGAGAATGTTAAGGTATCAGAGGAAGCGAAGTGTGAAGGAAACCCAGAGACACTGCCAAATCGAAGAAAGCAAAGTTGGAAATGAAGAAAGAGCTTGAAAAGAGCGCCCGACGCCCCAGTACAAGTGAATAATGCAAACATCCGCAGCTGAAACAGAAAAATGCCGTCGTAAACATATGCAAGAGGTGTCCTATACCATCACAACCGAAGAAATGCCATATATGGAATCAACCAACTCCTCCCCTTACACCCATCCCGCCAAGTAGCGAGATCTTGGCTCATCATGGGTGCCGCAAATTCCCCCTTCTGATTTATTCGTGATCCTTGATATAGTTGTACGGTTCTGAGAGGGAGCTGTCGATGTACAGGTGGTGATACTTCTTGGCCCATTGGCGGGTCAAGATGGACGCTATGGAACATGTCAGGAGCTGCGAACCCGTAGAGACAAGAGATGTGCTTACCTTTGAGGAACTTCTTGCTGGCATATTTCTTGAAGAACGCCTCGTGGCAGACCGGGCGGTGAAGGTAGTCGATCATTAGACGGAAGACAGGGTCGATCTGCTCTTCATCATATCCGGCGTAATAAGCCAGGGTTGCATCCTACATCCCGTTAGCAATTCCCAGTATCCCCACGAAGTAATAACCACAACAACATACCCAAGGCCCACGCTCCAGAATGAGACGTGCCAGATACATAGCGGCAGCTGACACGTGACTTTGACGGTAAGCCATGAACCGGTGATCTAGCAGACTGATTTCCATAAGGTACTTTCCAAGGGTACGCGTTTGGATATCATAGTTGTCCGCCTTGGAAATACGACGCAGGAAGTTCATCGGATTGGGATAGCTCATGTTGTACTCGAGAGTCGCCAGGATGTGGCGCTCAGCGTCCAAAATCTCCTTGTCGGTGAAAGTCTCGTCGGCGACGTGACTGAAATTGGCCACATGCGGCGAGAGGACCTCCTCGTATTTAGACGCGATGAACATAGCAGCAACTCCAACAAGCTGCAGACGATCCAGAGCCACCACCTCGGCCGACAGGAAACGGTCGATGATGTTGACAGCGAGGAAAAGGGTTTCAGGCAACAGGCGGAAACGAGTGTGAACCTCGATGAGCCAGTCAACCAGGATACCACGCATCTTCCACTCCAGATCAGGTTGATGGTCAATGTAATGGGGGTTAGGTAGTGTCTCCAGTTCAAGGTCCTTCATGTATTCGAAAATCTCCACCACATATTCTGCCACCATCAAGGGGTCGTCCAAATCCTCGGTATCCAAATCCTCCACGAGATCTTGAGAAGGCTTCTGCAGGGTCTTTGGCTCGACAGGGGCTTCGACATTTTCCTTGGCGGGAGCCTCTTCAGCGACAAGCTTCTTCTCGGTAAGCTTCTTTTCCACTTCCACCTTCTTGCGGGGTGGCTCCTCGACCAACGCGTTGTCTTTCGTGGTTTTTTGGCGCTTCTGTGCACTATCCTTGATAGATCCGGGTCCCGAACGTTTCTCCTTGTCCTCCGTAGGCTTCTTCGTGTTGGTGGTCTTGTTTGTCAGGGCAGTAGTACGCGACGAGTTGGTGCGGGTGAGCTTCGCAACACCGCCAGCTTGCATTGTGGCTTTCGAAGTCAAGCCGACCTTGGCCCCGGCTGGCTTCTTTCCCTCCTTCGCGGCGCCGTTCTCACCCTTGGTGACATTGCTGACATCACCCAAAGCAGCGCGCCTCCTTGTGGTACCAGCGGTCGCGGTCGAGGTAGCGGCTTTCTTGGACTCAAGAGGTTTCTTAGTGGCGGCAGTGGAGACGTCACCTGCGGAAAGAGCGGCAGCCTTCGCCCGTGTCAGACGCGTCGAAGGTCTATTCTCGTCATTCTCGTTCATGGTGCTCCGTGTACGGAGGCTGCGAGCCTGCTGTGGTGGATGTTAGAAGACCTTGTAATGGACAGAAGCAAGCAATGGTCGGTGGGAGGTGAGGGTCTGGTAAGAGTCAATGCGTCATAGGAGTTGTGAAAAGCTTACCGTAGGCATTGTGAGGGAAAAGAAAGGCGAAAGGGATGTCCAAAGGTGAAGAAAGTATAAAAGGGTTGATTATGGTTACTGCGGTTCCTGTCCTTGTCGTCTCGTCAGCATTCCAATGAAGTAGTTACCCTTGGTGAGTGGAGCTTAAAATACCAACGGCCTGGGGGAACCACTCAGTGCGTACAACGCGTGAATACTTGACTAACCTTAGCAACGGGTGATAATGCAAGGTGTCAGGAGTAGGATTGGGGGGTATTTGAGCAGAATTTGGCGTGAGGAAGTCTTAAAATAGGGACATATATGACTTTTGTTGATGCTGTTGACAAGTGATCCGGATCACGTTAATTGCAACGGCGCGCTCCTCCAGGTTAAGATCTGTACAGTAGAAGATATAGACCATAAAACAGAGATAGTTATGGTCAGTGACGCGAGGAATGCGAGTTTATGTGAGGTGATTTTCCTCCCTTAAAAGTCAGGATCCCCGTCGAGGTGTTTGATGGGGTGGTTGGCAGAGAAAGAGGTGGTAAACTTGACAGGGCAAAGAGGATGTTTGGCCCTACTCTTAGCGTGGAAATCAGAGAAAAGATGCCCCACAGCACCACCAAGCCAGTCGAGTCGCGTGGAATGGTGGATTATCAAACCAAAAGCCGATACTCTGTACAGCGTATCGTAATTAAATGGTGGTTATCTGCAGATGTCAGCAAAACGGTCGATTTGCTGTCCTCCAAAAAAAGTATTATGAAAAGTTTATGTACGCGACGAAGAAAGTGGAGAGACACGGGAAGAAAGGGAAAGGGAAGAGTGCTTTCTTAGAAAGGAGGAGGAGGGGAGAAAGAGTAAGTTCGAAGGGAAAGATGCAGAAAGGGGGATGCAAGCGTAATATGAACTACTGCGAGACGACTACTGAGGTCATGCAAGTTCTGTTCCAAAGAACTTATAGCATCGTATGTGTATGTATTCAGATGATGACTTGTACAACAATTGACCATGTATCACACCTAAAATAGGTGGTAACAATACCGTCACGGTCGGAAAGAATAACTGGCTGTGGTGGAGGGAGTAGATCGTCATCCATGGTCGATGCCTGAACTCGCCCAGGCAAGAAGACGCCATCGCGAGCAAAACGTGAGGCGGCGCGGCCACGACGCCCTAAACAATGCGCCGTTGCCCGGCAACTACGCCCTTTTCTTCGCTTTTGTGTTATCTCGCCCGACGTGTTACCGTGTCGCGGCATCCCGTGACTAGCTCCTCTTTCAGCCACAGTTGACAGTACGGTGGCGGTGCATATCCAATCACGTGAAGGAGCATGAGCCACAACAGCAACCCAAGCCCGAAAGACAATTTTGCTCCGCAACGCAAGAGTCGGCCGACGACGTCTCATCACCGGCCATTGACAGCGCTCCGACTGGGCTTTGGGTGGTGTCAAGTCAATTTGTTACCGGTGTTTTGATCTTTACATTTTTGTCCAGGCAGGCATGTGTAAGCAGTAATCCGTTGGCACATTTGCATACACTGTTGCGAAGGCTTGCGGTCCTAACTTGGAACACCCTCCGCCGAATCAATTCTTGGAGGCTCCGTTTAATTTTCTCTCTTAATACCCCCCTATCTCATCATGCTTCAACCTCGATTGGCCTTGACGGGCCTTCGCCTTCCGTTCAGATGCCTGCCTTCGGTGTCTTCTAGGTCCTACTCAAGTGTCGTGCACGAAAAAGAGACTCCCCCGACGGAGTCTTCGACGTCAACTTTCGACCCAAGCATTGCTTTTGCTCCCCCTCCTACGCGAGATGATGCAGGCGTTCTCATTCGATCTTATAAGCCCCGGACTCCCGGTATTCGGCATTTGCGGAGGCCGATCAACGACCACCTTTGGAAAGGACGGCCAGTACAGAAGTTGACGTTTCCCAAGCGAGGACAAAGTAAGGGTGGTCGTAACAACACTGGCCGAGTAACCATCCGCCATCGTGGTGGTGGCCACAAACGCCGTATTCGAATCGTCGATTTTGCACGAACCGCTCCTGGTCCTCATTTGGTGGAACGAATCGAACATGACCCTGGCCGAAGCGCTCACATCGCGTTGGTCCGCAGTCAAGAAACCCAGCGCCTGAGCTACATTCTGGCCGCGGAAGGAATGAGAGCTGGTGATGTTGTTCAGAGTTATATGTCCGGTATCCCTGAAGACCTGTGGAAAAGTATGGGAGGTGTCGTGGATCCTGGTGTGCTCGCCGCAAGGACTGCTTGGAGAGGAAACTGCTTGCCATTACACATGATTCCCGTTGGTACATTGATATTCAATGTCGGCTTGCGGCCGAACAAGGGTGGCCAGCTCTGCCGTAGCGCCGGTACTTTTGCAACCGTTATTGCGAAGGGCAGCAATACTCAGGCTGCACAGAACGAGCAGGCTCAAGAAGATGGTGCCGAGAAGAAGCCCTTGTCCCAGCGCGAGCAGCAGAAGCAGGAACGTGTTGCGCAGCATATCACCATTCGTCTTCAAAGTGGTGAAGTTCGCTTGATTCATAAGGATTGCTGCGCGACCGTCGGCGTGGCCAGCAACCCGAACTACCAGTACAGCCAGCTCGGAAAGGCTGGCCGATCGCGCTGGCTGAACATTCGTCCTACTGTCCGTGGTCTTGCCATGAACGCCATGGACCATCCCCATGGTGGTGGACGAGGAAAGTCCAAGGGTAACGTTGATCCGAAGAGTCCTTGGGGTCTTCCGGTATGTGTTCTACTTTTAATACTATCAATATACGTCTTCGATTCTGGTAAGACTGACGTTTTCTATCTAGGCGAAATCCGGTTATAAGACTCGTCCCAAGTGGAAGGTCAACAAGGCTGTGGTTGTTCCCAGAGTCCGTAACCAGGGCAAGCGTCGTAGAGGATACAGCTAAACGTATCCCATTGTCCTACTTTCGTCTCTTCCTCTTCCCTTTTACGCAAGTGCGCCCATGCTTCCTTTGCGAATAGTGTCCACCAAGGCTCGATTGTTCCTTTTCACAGCCTCACCACTATCGCGTTCATGATGTCTGTCCGGATACCTTTTCTCATTGTACTTGCTTTCGTTGGGACTGCATGGAGATGACAGGTTCGTTGATTTTGTACTATACATCATCTCTAGATTGGCCGTAGGGTGTATGATCTTGAATGCTCTGGGGGGCTCTGCATGTCTCTCTTGCTGTTCTCCAATGCTGCTCACTTGTCCTATACCGCGGCGTTGATTTTTTGTATTATATGCATTCAGTATCTAGATTCAATATGGAATATGGAAAGAGGTTTCTGTTTTAGTAAATTGATTCATATGAATTGAGGTGATAGATAGCTATTCTCTGCCCTAGATTCAGGGTCAAAAGTGCTCCGTCGGGATCCACGGGACGTGCGAGCTCTGATTGGTGCGGCGAACGACTACGTAAGCCGGAGATGCCTGGACTCTTCCAGAAAGAGTAACGACTAGAAGGACGCCGGCGTAGTGACTTATCGTCCCAAGACTACTACCGATACCAACTCCGATATGCAAATGACGTCCTAAGCTCGCTGATATACTACTCATAATTCCCATCTCTTCTCCCCGTACCTGAAGTGATGCGGCTGCTCTGATCCCCTGCACAACAATCCTTCAAACCTGAGGTCTTGGTGGCGCTGGACTCGAACAACATCAAATCAATCTGATCCAGGTCAAATAGTTCTATCTAAAGAGCTACCCCCCAGGTTATGCGTCTGGAATGTTTCTGATACCTCTATGATCTTGATTCTCTTGCCGTCCAATGCTCCTGGCGCTGCCTGTCTTTAATAGTTGCGTTATTGGGGTTTGGCACCTCCTATCTGCCGACGGGTATCCAACCTTTACTTAATCGCAATCCGAATTGAAATCATTATCCGGTCTACACCCTTCGCAGTTCATTGTGTCGTCCGCAGACCATGGCAGACTCCCTCGACGGTCATTTCTTTCATCCAACCACCCAATCCTCCTCTACACAGCCACTTCATACTTCGATGGATCGCGATCCCGCAGCGACTCATACCGGGCATATAGATCCGGACAGCAACTACGTTCCCCGTCCTAAGCGCATTGCATGCGTCGTCTGCCGGCGAAGAAAATTGAGATGCGACGGGAGGAAACCAAGCTGTGGTACTTGTTCCAGGTTGGGCCACGAATGTGCTTACGATGAAGTGCGCAAGAAAAGTGGCCCAAAGCGGGGTTATGTGAAGCAGCTGGAGGCGCGGTTAGGTATGTGATAGATGGCCATACCTGCCTATGCGTTTTCTATACTGTTTCAGTGCTAACGCTGTGCTCTCCCCAGCCCAAGTCGAAACTTTACTGAAGACACAGGAGGTGAACCCCTCCCACAACAGCCAAGGAAATGGCACCAACGTCGCAGCACCACAAGAGTTCGTTAGCATCCCGGAGACGGCCCCGTTCACAAACAGTATTGATGCGCCTATGTCATCCCCCGAAGGCGAAATCAACAATATCCAGTCAAGCCAGACATTCTTGACACCGGGATTAGATCGCACGGGTAATTTTGGATGGGATATGATTAGTTTGGGACTGGAGGAACCTTTGCCTGACCGAGAAATCATCGATGAACTGTACGTATTGAACTTGATATCAAATTCAGGCATTTTGCGTTGTGCTGATTATATCATAACAGAAACCAGATATACTTTGAGAAAATCCATCCTTATATGCCGATTTTACACCGTCCCAGGCATTTGGCAGCAATGGATCTTGCTCCAAGTGTACGACCTCCCGTGTGTTTACAGTATATCACCTGGTGCCAAGCCGCTTCTGTCAGCGAGAAATATTCGAATTTGCATGCGCTTTTCTACCAGCGAGCCCGCAAATATGCGGAATTGGACGAAATGAAAGGACTGGGGGAGAACATCTTGTCCTTGCCCTACTGCCAAACTTGGTTGCTCATTGGCACGTATGAATTCAGAATGATGTTCTTCCCCCGGGCATGGCTCAGTGTTGGTAAAGCAGCAAGGTTAGCACTTATGCTCGGCCTGAATCGATTGGATGGTATGGGTCTTGAGGTAAAACAGTCATTACCGCCAGCAAGAGATTGGACAGAGAAGGAAGAACGACGTAGGGTGTTCTGGATGGCTTTCTGTATCGATCGTTTTGCAAGCGTCGGGACCGGGTGGCCAGTTCTTATCGACGAGAGAGATGTCAGTGATGCCTCTTCTAATATCCTTTCTTTTTCTTTCTTTCTTTTTTTATTTTTGTTCAAGTCCAATGGCTAATCTCGTCTGAGTAGGTCAAGACGAACTTACCTGCTACCGAAGAAGCATTCGTCAAGAGCAAACCACAGAGGACTCTACGCGTTGAGGACATTTTGGCGGGTGATGGACTCTCCACCTTGTCGTCTTTCGGTAGTGTTTCTTTCATGGCATACATGTTCGGACGGAATCTCTCGCACCTGCATCGCCCTGATCCTCAAGACAACGACCATGACCTGAATGGGTTGTACTGGCAGCGGCACAGATCGCACGATAACGTACTACTGCATTTTGCCCTAGCAATGCCCAACCATCTCCGACTACCGGCTGGAATGTCTGATCCTAATGTCATCTTCTGTAACATGGCGATCCATACTTCCACGATATGCCTTCATCAAGCCGCTATCTTCAAGGCGGAGAAAAACCGGATGCCCGAGCAGATCATCACTGAAAGTAAACGAAGGTGTATTGTCGCTGCTGATCAAATCTCTAATATTATGAAGATGATCAGCCACATGGACCTAACGGCTGTAAGTCTGAGACCATTGTCCCGTCACTTTGCTATTGTCATGGGCTGATCGATTCTAGTTAAATCCTTTCATGTCATACTCTGTCTATGTCGCTGCGCGCGTCTTCGTACAGTATCTTAAATCCCGCCCCGACGACTCAGCTGCTCGTTCCTCTCTCGGATTTGTCTTCACCGCACTCGATGCCATGAAGAACAAGAACCCCTTGACTGAATCTTTCCTGGTTCAGTTGGACGTCGATATTGAAGGTACTCCATTCCGAGACATTCGACAAGCAAAAAGGCCTCGTATCACAAACAATGTGCAAAAAAAGGTAAGTCTCCGCACAGAACGATCTCCAATTATCACAATCTCTAATGATCAACAGGGTCGCGGCTGTACACCACTCGTACCAGTAGAGCAACACCAAAATCATCAATCTGCAATTGAAGAAGTGCCCGCCAGGCCATCGGCTGGCCCACAGCAACACTATTACACGCCCTCATCTCTACCCTCTCGTGAAGGACAGAGTCTTCCACAATTACAGAACAGGAACCCTCCAGGTTCGGATCCTTTCGCAAAATCGCCGTTCAATCTCAGCTCGGGAACTGAATCTGGACCGGGAACTGACAAAGGACTTTCGCCCGAGTTCACCGACAAGAGTTCCAACAACAGTCCAGTGTCTAATGATACATCTATACTAAACCAGACTACCATACACGATCCTTCTTCTACTACTTATATATCCCTGGATCCGTCCTCGTCCCTGAAGCAGCAGCAGCCATCAACTTCATCATCTCTCAACCAAACCAACCATCAACAATCACATACCTCTCTCGATACTAGTAGCGCAGTAAACATGAGTATGGGTGCCGGCCCATTCGGTGCATTTGATATGGGCTTCTCTTCCCAGTTATATCAAACGGGCATGGTGACTCCCCTCGACTCTACCGGTTCGGAAGGGTCTATTCCCATGCCTACGTGGGATTTTGGCGCGCCTCAAACTTCGAACGGTGAAAATGTCGACATGATTACTACCGGCATGGAATCATTAGAAGCACAGTGGGCACAATTACTAGGTTCAGCTCCAGGGACAGGGACCGGGACAGGATGGGACTCATGGCGAAATCAAGTATAGGCTAGACTAATTTTCCGGTTGGTACCCTTTTTTGTGTATATTTCTCAATACCCCGATTTGGAGCGCGGCGCTTTGTTATACGGAAGTCATGTGAAACAATATCAAGATATATTCATTAGCTTAAACCATGCGAGGCCAATATCAAATAATACTCCCGAAATGAACAAGATTAGATACTCCACTGCCCATAAAGATGTTGAGCAAGAAGGGAGCGACAAAGGGTGAAAAGAAAGGAAGAGAGAAAAAGAATAGTGGCTAAAGGATAAGAAAAAAAAAAAAAAAAGCTAGCGACTGTGTGCTTAGCACTGCTTAGGGAACTCCCGGTCATCAGGAGAAGTAGGGAAGACACCAGCTTCGAGCAAATCACTCATGTCCCAGCCAGGGGCACCCTCAGTCTTCCAGGTCCAGAACACCCAGCCGCTCTTGAGTTCAAAGGCGTCTAGCTGAGCCTCAATGAAGCGGCGCATGTCCGATCGCTCTTCGTCAGAGAGTTTGGACACAAAACCAGTAGCCAGGCTGGAGCAGTCACCAATAGCCTTATCAGCGGCGTAGGAACCGTCATAGCGAGCGCCGTTGCCCTTGCCATTGAGGTATTTGGCACAGTCAGTCACGGCACCGGTCCACTCACCCACAATAACAGGCTTGTCAGATGCTTCCAGGTGCTGGTGAGCGAACTGGCAGACGGCATCGATGTGGCTGTCGATATCCATGGCAATGAGTCCGTTGTCAAACATATGGTAATGGTGAGTGTCCATCACGACCTTGCTGCCCTCGGTCTTGAAGCCGTTCCAGCTCTCTACGGGCAGAAAACCATCTCCGTATACCACAGATGTGCCAGCGTTGTACTTGTTGACGATGCCATAGACGGAACCGTAGTACTCTTGCAGCTTGCCCTGGTCTACTCCACCAGGAATGTTGGGCTCGTTGATAGCTTCGATGGCAGCCACGGTGTCGGAGCCAAGGTACCGCTCGGCCAGCAGGTCGAAGGCATCAAGGGTCTGCTCAACAGTGTCCCCTTGTTGCCATTGGATGGCTCCTCTCCGACCGCTGTTGTCGAATCCATTCTGAGATCCCGGTGCTGGCCAGATTGTTAGCCATGCTTAGACTCCCATGTTTGGATGTTCAGCCCAAAGGACACTTACCACCGTGAAGGTCGATCAGAACTTTGAGGCCCGCCGCTCCAGCCCATTCTACCGCCTTGTCAAGGTATTCTAGCTGACCATCGACGTAAGGGTCTCCTTCGAGGGGTCCAAGAGCCCAGTAGCCGATGGGGATTCGGACGTGGTTCAGTCCGGCATCAGCCATTCGCTGGAAATCGCCCGCAGAGACGAAAGACTTCCAGTGAGCGGACAAGCGGGCTTCAGCCTCTTCCTTGCCCAGAATCTTAGTCAATGACCACTCGTCGACGGCCTCGGCACCAGCGGCATCGAAAATTGAAGGTGTAATCCAAGGCTCAAGCACAAGCCATCCACCAAGGTTGACACCGCGGACCTTTTCGCCATTGTAATCGAACGAACTTGCGCGAGGGTCCAAGCGGCTGCTCCAACAGTAAGGGACTATGCAGAGCAAAAGGGGTAACATCACGGTTATACTGACATAGTTGCAGCTTGCGTGCCAGCTGACAGCAGACCAAGCACTAGAAGCGCTTTGTTTGAAAGTTTAATGAACATCTTTTCTTGAACTTTGTTGTTGTTGATGTCTGATGTCGATCTTTAGGAACTAAATAGGAGGAGGCTGGAGTTGAGAGTTGAGAGATTGTTTGCTGTGTGAGATGTAGCGTCAGTTGGAATGGAAATCACCTGGTTTAAGTAAGGAGTGCTCACAAGCTGGTTTTGACCACCGGACGCAACCAACAGATGACCTTAACCAAACACAAATTTTGGAACAAAGTCCAGACTCGCCACTGCTTTCGGGCAGTGTCGATCCCAGATCTGATCGGGCATATAGAGATGGATCCGCGCGGTGGCGTTTGTGACAGCTCCGAAAACAGGGGGTAAGAATAGAATAACAATAGAATAGCGTGCGCTAACACAGCAACAATAGCTTTCTTCTCCCGGTCCTCGTCCAGGAACGTCGTGGGCTCGATCGTGCCAGTGTCTCAGAGCGACGCCTCAATCGAGGGATCCGTCTGACGGAATCTGGGGAGGACCCATGGAATATCAGGAGCGTAGGGTCACGTTGACGAGCGCGGAGTTGTTGAGCGCGATGTGGAGTCATAGATGATGGCGAACCCCATATTTGCGGTGAACGATAGTTCCATGGGTCTATGGAGATCTTTTCTATCGGATCCGGGGAAGAGCGACCCTTATTAGGGTTTGTCTACCAGGGACCCATCGGCCACCGGGTACCTGATCGGGAGTACATAGCCGTTGCCGATAGCATCTTCACCTCCTTCAAAGCGAATTTGGGAGTATAGAATTGCTCTGGCTAGGTCCGTTGCTCGGTATGCATCTAGACTCTTTCCAAAAGGGTGAATCGTCGTCCCGTAAAACGCACAGCCCTTGGTGGGACAGTGGGACCAAATATCGGAATCTTTTGGTACATAATGACTGCAGCAGTGCTTATTGTTGTCCAGTACCGCATTCGGATGGGATGAAGACAGATTCTAAAAACCACAGAGGAATAAATATGGGGTTGAGCTTGAGGGTTACGAATCACTGCCGGATTCGGAAGGCGTCACGTGGCCCATGGGCACACGTGCATTCTCCTTGACTAACGCAGGCCCTACTTTGATATTGCTTTGGTATGATTGTGATATGGCTCATTTTCAACAAGTGAACTGCTATCCAACCTTGCAGATGGAGTTCATCTACATTCCACAATGAATTCCTGTTGCCCGTGAAAGAGAACTCAACCCTAACCTCCTACATATAGATACTAATAGTTGAAAGGCCATGGATTGTCATTACCTTCACATCCAATATTTGGTCCCCCCATGTTGTTGAAGACCTTGTTGTTCTGGAAACACCTTTTCATCACCCAGATGGGCGTTGAAAATTCTGCTTCCCACTCCATATCATGACTGTCGGCTCTGTTGAAGTATTTGAAACTCCAAGATGTCAGGCCACCTCCAATACAATCTTTCACACTTTTGCGGAGCTCTTCCCCATGATCAAGACTAGCCCACAATCTACCCCTGATAGTATATCTTGAAAAAAACACTTTATACCATCCCTCGCATGTGCCGCTAGGTCTTGCAACAGGCCAGGGGCGCCTTATGTGGCCCGTCTTCAATTCATATCTATATCTCCCCTTCTTCCAAGTACCCCCGTGCTTGAGGTTTAACGGGTTTTCCGGGCGATATAGGTCACAGCCGTGAATAATTCGCATGAAGGTGGTGAGACATTCTTGTTTACTGAATTGCGTAGCTCCCTTTGTGAGGGTTATCATGTACTTGTGCTCGTCCGGGGTATCCTCGTAGAAAACGCGCTCGTCGTGCCAGTTCACTTGGCCTTCGGGTGGCTGTACTTCGTTGCAGTATGTCTTGTAGGTCTCATCCGCGATGTGGCTTTGGACATAATGACTGAGTTGATCGCCCTTGTTCCCTCTGCAATGAAATTGGTCTCGATCCTCATCCTTGCAAATCGGATTGTCTCTCCCCAAGAATTGTGCCCGTGCTGAGATGATTTCGTTGAGAACGAACGATGCAATCGTGATGTGGCCCTTCTCATTCGGGTGAAACCACTTTCCCCATCGAGCTGGGAGTCTGAATCCCCAAGAGCGCGTGTCGAGGTGTGCCGAGCAACCGTGTGCATCATCCCTAGGAACTGAATCCCTACCGTTGAGCATGTGTATGGCTTCCACCGCAGGGTTCGGACTCCTGTCGCCCAGCATGCCATAGAGGCTCTCATTGACCCCATAGTTGACCTCAGGCTCCAGTTGGCCTTTGCCTACGGTTGTGTCCCTCTTTTTGATCTCATCATGTATAGATTTCTTCTTCGTGTCGGGCTTGAAGAACTGCAAATTGACCTGGTGGGGGTCGGGGTATGCCCCGGTAGACCCAGGCCAGCAAAACTGCCCAGCAACCTGTTCATCAGAGGGCCATACATCCCAGTTCGCAAAGCGTAACCTGTACTTCACACCTCTCTCTCATCTTGTCAATGGTCCTCTCAATTCCGGCATTGGTAATCCGGACCAATTCATTATATTCTTTGCGTCTCCTTAGGTCCACCGGTAGATTTTTAAACGGACCCCCGATAGGGGGGAAAGCCCAGTTGTTATGTTTTGCGCAACTATCCGAGTCCGTGTCCTTATCATGGAAGAACTGAGCGTAGCTAACGAAGACCACAATGCCGGCGGATGGCCTCATATGCTTTTCCAGTTCAACGAGGATCTCCTCAAGGGCTGGCTCCAGAATGTATTCTGCGTTGAGCTTAGCTCTCCTGATAGATGATTCACAGCTCTTCTCATTGTAAGCCAGAAAGATGCAGTCTTTCAGAACATCAATCTAGCAAGTTTTCATGTTAGCTTCCAGCTTCTAAGCGAATGTTCAAGGTGTCTCAAGGCTCTCCTCACCAAGCAGAGGTCGTTTCCTCCCGCCGTCAGAACCACCAAATCCATCCCGCCGCCGAGTTTCTTGGCTTGTTCAAGAATTTCCTTCGATTTGGCACCACTGCAGGCCAGATATTGAAAGGTGAGGGGAGATAATCCAATGGCACGGTCGAGTATTGTGACATAGGATCGATCGTATCGAGCACATTTCTTATCTTTATCCCACAGCTGGCCAGCTCCAATGCCAGCAGTAAAGCTGTCCCCAATAGCACCCCATTTCTGGATCCAGGTCATGTCGGTGGGGTCTTTCATTGGCTCTCTGCGGGCAAGGTTCTCGCCCTGAGGGCTGATGGTGTAGTCGAGGCTCTGGTTAGCATTACTACTGAGAGCACAGCTGCCGAAGGATCCCATCAGCAGCGATAGTGCCAGCAGGAGCATGGCAAAAGCTGCCATCATGAGGGAGATCTGGTTCTGGTGATATCAATACAAGGGACTTGTTTCATCAAATGGGGATAAGTTGGGGTTGAGGATATGCTCCATGAAGTGTGAATCCAGAGGAAGGGAAGATGCTCCCATAGCACATATAAAGATTTATATAATGTGGGCCATTGAACGTGAGTGAATTCAATTGTGTACAGGTAGCAGGGACTTGCACCTTAATGAGCCTATAACCAACGTGCTGTGAATTCAAGAGCCTTTGATGGTGAATAGTGTAGTTATATATATCTTACCCCGCTGAGCTGCACACTATTTCACAGCTTCCGTATAGACTAGAGTCTGGCCTTTGCCACATCGATATGCACTATATCGCTCTTTGTTTGAAGTCATTGTGAATCCATGTACCTCGGCATAGACTGGAGTGCACCTGATAGCTATGTTTCCAGACAGGATGCACTTGTCCGTATATATTGTACATGATGCCAGTAAACCATTCACCCTGATTACAGCAGTTCTTTGTCTTGGAAATGAAGGTTGAACAATATCTTGTTAAACATAGTACTTCGAACTCCATATTGAGATACTAGGATTCACCAAGATAAAGCAGAATACCTATCCCTTCTTCGGTTTTTCCTTCTTGCCAATCCACGTCTTGTTGGACCCCTTTGGCCAATTCTTACCGAAGCAAGGCATTGGTTTGAATTTGCCATCGCTGGTCCATTGTTTCTTCTTCCCCGAGGCATTCCCCAATGCTTCAACAAGGGTGCCATCATCCAGGTCAACTGCCCAAACCATGGTCCCTCCCAGACAACGCTTGTTGGCGAAGTCGATCTTGAGCTTCAAGGTTTCGACATCATCCCAGCTGACCCACTGGTTGGTATTCCACGTAGCAACCTTCACTGCGGCATCTTTATAGAAGGTCACAGTAGCACCCTTCTTGATTATTCCGTGGATCTCTGTTGCCGAAATAACCCCCGGAACATTGGTACACTCTCCGGAGGGGGCCTCTCCCTCCTTGAAGAGGCAACCAGGTTCCATGCAATTAGGGTCTGCCATGGTGAAGCTACGGCCGTAGAAACCTAGTCCCATAACAACCCGTGCGGGATTAATGTTGTTGCGCCAGAGAAGTTCAAGGCCCATGTTAATCTCTGTCAGATTGGTATGGGCCAACGCATGCGGTCCAACCTCCTTGCCATGTGCGTCCCAAAGTCCATCTAAAAGAAAAGAGCAAGTTTAGCATCGTGGTTCGAGAATAATGCTGTAAGGATATCCCCAAAGCTAGGACCACTCACGTATATCATAGGTCATGACGTTAAACCAATCGACGTATGGCTCCAAGTTCACAATATCAAATCCTTGAAGATACCAATAGCTAGCCGGCTGTATCGGACCAGAGGTTAGCCATTACGCGTTCAAGCACTTGATACAAGCAAAAAGAAAAAAAAAAAAAAAACCTACCAAGGTTATGGTGAGCCCAAAGTGCCGCGGCAATTGATCCAGCCGCTCCCTTAGTCGTTTCACTAGAGTGACATAGTTGGCAAAATCCTCTGGTCTGCCGCCTCGATCGTCTGCGGTAGGATATTCCCAGTCGAGATCAACCCCGTCGAAATCATTATGAAGCATGAAACTGACCAGTGACTCAAAGAAAGTATCTTGTGCAGACTGTGAGCCAGCAAGGTCCGAGAAGGTAGTCCTCGTGGGACCCGGATCGTTGAAGTCCCAGCCTCCAATCGCAATATATACCTGAAGACCATTCTGACGACTCTTCAGCGATGTGAGGGATTTGTAGCGCTTCGCAGTTGCATCTGTCATGGGAGCAATTCGGAAAGTCTTGGGGTCAATCAGAGCAAAAGCAAAGTTCAAGTGGGAGTATATTCCTAGAGGGATATCCTTAGGTTCCACCTCTGGAGCGGCAATCGGGCCAGATCAGTAAAATATATGGAGCTAGGTGTAGCAAGTACTTACGTCCACAAGTTCTTCTCTCGGGGTTCCATGCTTCGTAGTATCCAATCGTCTTGGCCTTCGAGCTTTGCCCATTGCATTCGGGAGATAGTACCTGTTTGTCACCGCAAAACTCTTGCGTGGTTCCTGAAGTCTTCCCTTAGCCACAGCGGATACGATCCAGGGAACAAGAGTTCTCACCACAGAACCCATGTTTACTACAGCACACTTTCAAGGGGCAAGTAGACATGTTCGACCATTCTTTGCCCCAGCCTGCATCGCATTCACTCTTTCGATCGCAATTAGAGGTACACTTTGATCCACAAAACTCAGGTCCAAAGCCACAGGAGCCTGTACCAGTCGAGTCTCTGGGAGTATTGATCAGCGCTTGATATGATTTCTAAACATAACAATATTATGACTCTCACATTGGCCCACAGCAACCCAGTCGGCAAGGCTTTGACTTAGAACAAGTCGTATCGTCGTTTGGGAGAGGCAGGAACTGTAGGCTTGAGAAATGGGACGCCAACGTCTCTACCACGATCTGGCAAAGGAATAAGAATAAAAGACCGGTAGCTGATCTGTTGGCTAGCATGTCGACAGAAGGGAAAAGACCTAATTTAAGGGTTCCGTTGAGTAAAATCAAGAACCTCCTGGTATCAATCAAGCGGTGTCTCAGTGAGGGAGGGTTGGAACTGTTTAAATACTCCGCTTAGTACAATCATGACCACTTCTTGGATGGCTCTGACATGCATTCCCTTCCAGCTATCTTATTCACTCTCTGAAAATACGGGCATTCACTTTGTCCCTGCACTGGTGGCAACTACCTATGTTGGTCACTATTTAAGGAATACTGCTGTCTTCCTTCTTTGCCTCTAAACCTCATGCTGAACCTTTCTCCAACGAAGCTGCTTGCTGCTGTTCTGTATTAGACAAATGACCCATAACTATTCCTTGCGTTGGGTAAGCTGTCCACTTCCCCCCCATGTTCTCGGTATGTATTAACACTATGTGACAGCTCTCTATGGGAATCATGGCTACTGGATTCGTCTTGAATCTCTTGTTTCTTCTATCGTTGTTCTTTGCATCTCTTAGCAACGCCGGTCACTCAGCCTGGGAGACAGGCGCTACAACTGTCGCATCTGAATGGATACACATGGATCCGTCTCCGGAATACCGCACCTGGGAAGATCAGACCATCCGCTATGCCTTCAACAGCCCTGAAACGAAAGAGAACGTGGAATATGATGTAAAGGCCGCATGGTCACTCTGGCTCGCTGCAGGCTTGCCAGAGACCTACAGATTCGTCGAGACTACAAAGGCACGGTGCGACGCAACTCCAGACAATTGTTTGTTGATAATTCAAGATGATGACCCACCTTCACTCTTCACTAGTCTTGGAAGGAGCCGCATCGAGCCCTGGGATAGGATCGCCATGTACTTAAACTTCGAAGGACAGGATGAAGAATATATCAGAGCCCTCATGATTACCCACGAGATCGGGCATGCCTGGGGTCTCATACATGAACATCAGAATCCCTTGCTGTGGCAGTTCGCCTATCGGGAGACCAGAACTGATTCACTTGTCCAGTTCTATTGCGCGAATGTCCAGGGTTATGATGAGGTAGCGCGTCAATTCAGTGATGATACTTTGGAACTCTGGAGCGAGAACGGCCCCTGTCGCAATCAAGATCGGGCTATTGACCTCGATTTTCTTGCAGCCGACATACTTCCATGGGCGGCGCGAAAGCAACAGCCACATCGCTTGTGGCCTCTTGATTCTGACGTTGATTGGGAGTCTATAATGATTTACGCATCACACACTTTTGGACGAAAGGATGAGCATGACGTTCCGAAGCTTACTCTAGTACGGACTCACGAACTTCAGGAGATCCCAGAGCCACTAATCCCTACTCAACTGGACGTGAAGGGGTTGCAGCATATCTATCATCCCGTATATGGGAAGTTCCGGGAGGTGTTTCACAACGATCCAGATAGCCCGTGGTATGGCTTGTTCAAAGAGAAGATCACGAGCTGTTTAATTAGATCCTGAGGCAAGAGTGGTACTTGACTGTTGTACTGGGTAATACCTTTACTATCTTATCGATTTTGAACAGTTGTCTTCAATATAGTGGGGTTATGATAATGCACGGCGAGTCTCTGTAGTGGTTCAATGGAGGCATCTCACGTTGCTAGTATTGAATACAGCCCACGCGTGTGAATGTCCTATGCTTGCTACTATTTAAAGAACCATGGTTAGTGAGGAGGAAAGGTGAATAGATATCAATACTGTCAAATTCTCTACCATAGGGTGAATATGCTCATTCACTACTAACATTCATGTACCGTCAAAGGATGCCTTTCTATAAATATCGCCTAAGCTCTAGTCCTCTCTCTCCCAGACTATGCCTAGACATTTCTTTCCCCTCCAGATTGATGGCCATGGCACCCTTTCAGCTGACTCTTTCTCTCCTCCTCGCCGTGATAACAGCTTCTGCCAATGCTGTGAGCACCACCTGGGAAGCTCATCCTTCTCACCCAACGTTGCCAGGAACCGCTCCCAACTGCAACAAATGGTACACTGCGAAGAAGGACGACGACTGTTCCACTGTGCAGCGTGATTATGGCATTTCCGCCGATGACTTCTTTCGTTGGAATCCCTCGGTTTCTAAGGACTGTAAAAAGAATTTTTGGGTAGATACATCGTACTGCGTTGGAGTCGGGCCAGCTATCACCACCGAGACACCGACTCCAACGGTCCCAACCGCAGATGGCAGCTCCACGACGACTACGTCTATACAGACCACAAAGACTACGCCTATCATCTCTACCCCAGGCGACAATGGGACCTCAACAGGCAAGGCCACCTACACGTTTAATCATCCCACTACCACCTGGACTCCGCCTCCGCCTCCGTCAGAGACAGCATGGCCCCCTACCAAAACCCAGCCAGGCCAGCCCACATCGTGCACCAAATGGCATGAGGTCATGATCGGTGATACTTGTGACATCATTACAAGCCTCTACAGCTCGTGGATGTCGAAGGAAGATCTGTGAGTCAATCCAATCTCTCAAAGCCATTAGAACAGGTTGGGCAGCTAATATCATATACAGACTGGAGTGGAATCCGGGCCTCCAGGAAGATTGCGACGCCCCTCTCGTGGGTTACTATTTATGTGTCATGGTCAGGCCGGCTGGCTACAGCATCACCTATCCAACTGGTTCAACCCCGGTGGTCATTCCGGACCCTACGCCTTACACGTCGCCGCCTCCAGTTTGCCCTAATACCACTGACATTGAGCTCCCACCTTCGCCAACACAGTCAGGGATGCCCAGCAAATGTCAAGTATACTATCATGCTACCGCTGTAAGCAACTCGAACTATCCACCTCGCTTATCAACTCTGTCCTGCTAACGTGTAGCTATCCAGGGAGACTCCTGCTCCAAGATCTTATCACAATATAACATGCCGGAGAAGCTTCTTCATGAATGGAATCCGGCTCTTGGTCCAGACTGCAAGGGCCTACTGCCTAACTACTATTACTGTCTCCTTCCCAGCGGGTTCGTGCCCATGCCACTCACCGTCACCACAACCCCGGCTCCCATTCAAACCGGGATCACCAGCAACTGCAAGGCTTGGTGGTGGAGGAATCAGACCGAGACGTGCTCCGATATTGTACTCTCTTTTGGTACATTCTCGGAGGAGGACTTCAAGGCGTGGAATCCTGCTGTGGGCCAGAAATGTACAGGGCTTATCGTAAGAATACCCTTTCCTGAAATTGAAATAAATTATAGCGCCAACTAACCTTCAATGTCCCTGATAGAATGGGAATTGGTACTGTGTCGCCGTGCCTGGTACTCCTTCCACACGCACGGCGCCTGTCCCAGCTTTCCCAACAAGCGTCCCACGCCAGCCAAATGTGATCAAGAACTGCACCCAATGGTGGCACGTATCCGAGTCAGTAATCCAGCATCACCCCAATACCCACAATTAGATTCTAACAAGGCTGGTTTGTTCTAGTGAGGACGACTGCTACGACGTCGCCCGAAAGAACGGTATCACAGTCGACGACTTCCTGGCATGGAACCCCGACGTGCGCGTGGGCGAACACGACTGCAGGGTCCTACCCGTGGACTACGAAGTTTGCGTCCACATACGACCCAAACCACCCATCCCCGGATGCGCACCAATTAGCACAAATACCACAACCTCGTCCAACATAACACTATACCCGCCAACGAGGACCTCCTGGCACAAGACCCTAACCACCACAACGCTCGTTACTAAATGCGAGGACCCCTCCTCATCCACCTGCGCCACGGCAACAGTAACCACAACGAGAGTTGTGACTCTATCTCCACCCCCAACAACCGTGCCGACTAATCCCACGTTCATGACTACCACAACAGCCCCGACTCAGGGTGGGAACTCGTCTTCATCAGGCTCGGGAGAGTCAACTCTACCTCCTCCTCCTTTCACCAACAGCTCCACGCCAATTACCCCGTCCACGAAAGGCCCAGTAGAAAGTAGTTCTCGGCCAACTGGCGGCCACGGGACCGTAACGGGGCCTCCACCACCTGAGGCTTCCTCGACAATAACGGTGACTACGACTATTACGACACAATGTTCCACTACATCTACAGTGAATACGAGTGAACCAGATGATACTACAGTGGTAACTGCTACGATGACGACTTGGTGTTCGACTTCGGGTAGTACCTCGCAGAGTCAGACGGCAAGTGAGCCTTCGATGACTATTATGCGTGTATGATTTTAGTCAGGTAGTAGTTTGTATTCGGTTGTAATGGGATCTGCGGAGATTGTTCGGTGGTGCTACGTCGTATATGTAGATCTGGAACTAGTAGGTGGGGAGGAATTGGTTTTATGATTGTCCTGAGGGTTACGTGCATGAGCATGATAATTAACCTGAATTTCTGAAGAAACAGAGAATAGATTGTGAGAGCCAGACCAGGATATGCAAGTAGAATAATCTCAGCAGAGATAAAGCCAAGTTTTCCCAGATTCGGGGATCACCATCACAATTTACTATACCTGAGTATACACACGCAATTTAAAATAACCAACATCCATAAATCAAGCTAAATACCTACACAGTCAAGACAGAGATAACCACCAAAATCCCACAAAAGGAAAAAGAAACAACACCAAGACCACCTAATTAAGGGTCCTAACCCAATTAATACACTATAGGTCAATAACCCTCCTTAACCCCAACCGAGCGCCTGCCAACCAATGAACAATCTGAGTCTAGTTCTATGGACCACTAGCCCGCAGCTTGGATCATGGGTTCTGCAGATATCGTCGCATAGATGCAGCAGACTCCACATTGCCGTCCCGAGCATATCAAGAAAGAAAAAAATGGGTGGCAGAGAGGGGCCGAACAGCTGATAAGTGACTGCCCATCTCGGATCTACTTATGGACCACTTTGCATAGAGGATGACTAGTGACTACTCACGGCTTGTATCTGGTAGCTGGAGGTTTCTCTGATTAATGACACATCTCGACTTTGAGAGGTTGTTTACCCACTTTGTGGTGATTTGAGCTAATTCTCCTAGTTGTAGTGTGGGTGGGGGGAGACAAGTCTATTTCTTGTTTGGGGTTAGAGGGTGATGGGTTGCTCGCATCAATTGCCTGAGTTAGGGTTTAGATGGGTTTTTGAGGGCTGGGTCAGGATTTGGGAGGCCTGTATGGGGTTATTGGGAGGTGCTGTTGTAGGCTAAAATAGGTAATAGTGTTGAGTATCCTGTGTGCACTGTGATGGTAGGTTTGTCTGGGCTGGGAACCGGGGAGTTCAAGAGTATGTGGCGGTTTGGACACCGGAACAGGTCAATAGAGCTCTCTGTTATCTGAATCATGTAGATAACTTGATTTTAGATCTCTGGATGCTGCACGGGCTCTATAATACGAATCTATAAGGAGGTCTGGTAGAGATGCATTGTAGATCCATCCAGAGATTCACGATTCAGGGTACAATGTGTATTTAGCGCGGAAACACATCTCTCCAGCATAAACAACGCATACAGGAATGTCTTACATGCCTCCGTATCCTCCTCCGGGTTCCCAGAGACGAGCACAAAAGTTAAGCACTCGTCCGGATGCTGGACATATACGCGGTGGAGCATCGTCCCAACCACTGCCTGTCGCGTCAAAGGCCTAGACAGCCATTCCTCGGCGGAGCAGAAGGCAGCCTCGGTGAGCAGGAGCAATTAACGACGACGCCGAATGATACGATGACGCCGGTGGATCTGTCAAACTGCTTTAAGTGGAGCGAACGGGGACGTTAACATCCGAGAATCGTTAGGTGTCCGTCCCGGGCAAAATCGGTTACGGGAGTGAAGCCGAAGGTGTCAGGCTAATGCCACATCTCACATCCAATTTGATTAACCAGGGCCTTCATGGGGCAGGTCGATTGGCATGTGTGCTCCATCGTGGTCGGCATTTGGGCAGGTCAAGACCAGAAAAGAGATTAGAGAAGAAAAATAAAAATAAGAATAAATCGAAACAGCAAAGCAAAGAAAAAGGAATATCCTTCTATTACGAAATTCCACATTCCCTGTAACTTACCTCTCGAATTGACTCCATGATGCCGATCATGGTACCGAAGGAACCGGCGAATGAAGAGGTTCGTATTTGACAAGCCACAACCAAACTTCGTTGGTTAATATACCTCTCGCTGCGAGTTTAAATGCACAACAATTGGGACTTTCCACTGTCCGCGAATCCTTCGAGAACATGACCAAAGTCAAAAAGATCACAAAATTGATTGCGTTCCTTAAACCTTCAACCGAGGTCAGGTCGCTTAATGGAAAAAAACACGGAAGATGCAGAGAAAGACAGAACGAGTATCGTGTTGTTAGTCACGGGGGTCGGGAGAGCCCCAGAATCAGGCCACAGCAGCATTAACTTTCGATGGGGTCAAAAATCACCCCATTTGGTCCACTTCTCTTTAGTTTACCCGTGGATGGGAGGAATGAGAGAAAGACCTCTGGCTGTCTTTTCCGATCACACGACATCTTTTTTTCTCCCTTCGCATCCCTGGTTGAGACCCTGGTCGGGCTGGGATCGTATTCCTATTCCTTTTCTTCCAATCCTTCCACGGCTTCTATACCGGTTAGATATCAACGATCGAGGCTGAGATATCTTCTCTCCTCCCGATAGCCACGCGTAGCTCTGCTAATTTTATACGATTGACCTCCTGGAGGATTCTGAAACAACTACACCGCTGGGAGATGATGTCAGCCTGGCAAGAAAACCGTTTAGGGTTAACCGGAATAAACTACTAGATATGTGCAGTAGTCCACCAAATTAATATAAAAGCTCCTCCTTTAGACTCGGTCGGGAATCGGACCCGAACCATTCGGGTCCGTTAGTTTAGGACGAGTCCCATCCAAACGTCCTTTTCTGTCTGACATTTGAACTAGCAGGACGGAATGCCCCGTAGACGGTGTGAGACATGGGGAACGTCGTCGGTAGAAAGAGATTGCCTCGAGAGTCGTCGAGACTTCAATTAAGCGAGCTACGCATCATGTAAAAGGGGGTCGTTCAGTGGAACTGCCATTCGATGGCCTCATACCGAGTCGGTATAGAGTGGGACAAGGACAGGACGAGGAGGATCGTAGACCGATATTCTCAGGAATCAGGATGCAATCCTGCCGAGCATCAGAGAATCAGACAAGTGAACTGCACGTCATTCGCATCTCCATCTCCGATAAATCCCATCTCTGAATATCTAAATCAGGATCAGCTTCAATCCTCAAGTCCAATCACGTCGAAACGAAAATTAATAGGCACATCCTCTGACCCACCACACCACGTGTTTCATGAAGAGAATAGGCGCTCATTCCGGAGAGAAGACAGGGAAGATCCTTCCCATGGAATGGATCACAAGAAAAAAAGAAAAAATAGCAAAGACATGCTAGGGCATACTCGTATCCCCGTCGCGCGGCCCTGCATCAGACCACTGGGGAAGAGGGAAAAAAAAAAAAAAAATTGCTATCCTCGGTAGGGAATATCGCCAGGCTTCGGGATCCTTTCTTTTCTCTGGCCTGACGACATGCGCCTCGTAATAGAGCTGAATTTATCAGTATTTTTGACTTTTCTGTCTCTTAGGGTAAAAAGATCTGCCTGTGAGCGCTTTTTTTCCCGCTTTGGCTACCATGGGAGCTTTCCGTGTGGAGGAGATGCTCCCTTATCCTGGCTTTGCTGTCATTAATTATTTTTTCAATTATTATTGTTTTTTCATTTAATCCTTAATTATTATTATTATATATTTTTTTCATCCTGAGAACCAAGGTCTCCATAGATCTATATAATCATGCAATACCTCACGTCTCCCTCCAGGTCTTGAGTCATCATCGTTTCTTAGATTCTTCTACTATAATTCTATCTCTCCCATCTATAACTCCAAGCCAACCCCAGGCGTTCGTCACTGAGATCTCTCCCACTTCTTAGTTCAATCCTTCGAAGGAAACCAAACCCCCATTTACATCATCCATCTCTCCCCCCTACTCTACTCCAAGCAGCCCAAAATGGAAGGACTATACTTCGACTCCAGTCGACCTATAAAGCATGTCGACAGAAAGGCAATCTACACCCGCCTCGAAGCCCGCATCAACTATCTCCAGGACTTCCTGGACTTCAATTCCGGTATGCTCTTCTGCGGTTGTTATGTTATATCTCGTGCAAATCATTGGTCGTGAACGAATGCTAACGCGGTCATCGCCGTCAGCTGACGTCGAAGCCCTGACAACCGGCTCCAAGTACATCAAAGCTCTCATCCCCGCCGTCGTCAACATCGTCTACAAGAAGCTCCTGGAACAGGATATCACGGCCCGGGCCTTCCACACACGGGATACTAGCGACGAGAGACCGATCGAGGAGTTCTACAATGAGGAGAGTCCGCAGATCATGCGCCGGAAGATGTTCCTCCGGTGGTACTTGACCAAGCTCTGCTCGGATCCCACGCAGACGGACTTCTGGCGGTATCTGAATAAAGTGGGGTGAGTTTCCTCATTCGTGACCATTGCCTTCGGTGTTGATATCAAGGTCTAACCGTGGTTGATTAGTATGATGCACGCCGCACAGGAACGCATGCACCCCCTCAACATCGAATACATTCACATGGGCGCCTGCCTGGGCTTCATCCAAGACATTTTCACCGAAGCGCTGATGTCACACCCGCGTCTGCAGCTGCAGCGCAAGGTGGCCCTGGTCCGCGCCATCGGCAAAATCATCTGGATCCAGAACGACCTCATCGCCAAATGGCGGATCCGCGACGGCGAAGAATACGCCGAAGAGATGTCGCAAATGACCCTGGACGAGCGAGAGGGATTCCTCGGCGACAAGAAGATCCTGGGCGACAGCAGCAGCACATCCGCCAGCTCGAGCGACGATGATCGCTCCAGTGTGCACAGCAACCCCAGTATAGCACCCAGCATTGCGCCCTCCACGATCTCGGCGTGTCCCTTCGCGGATATGGTCATGAGCAATTCGGCGGCGTCGACGTCGGAGACTAAGATCTGGGCTGGGAAGTAATTGATCGATCATTTGGTTCTCGGTCGAGAAAGCTTATCTGGGAAGCAAATTATGATGCGCCACGGCAAGGAAAGCATTCAGGGATCAAAAGGCATGGCTGGCGTAAGGGACTAGATGATTTTCTCCGTTTTCTATTCTTGGTTCCTCTTTTGTTTATTTCTTTTCGAGAGTGTTGACGGGGCTTTTGCTCGTCTAGAAGCATGCATGGCGGGTGTTTGGGCTTTCTGATCTATTGCAATATATAATCCAACGATATCCACTTACTGGTCTATGGCATCCCCTCTCTATCCATACTTAGCATAGAAGCAAGCAACAGACAGATTTCGGTTTTTTCATATGAGTATTTGGTGGTTGTGTGATGTGGATCCTTCGTCGCTCCCAACCTTCCTCTGCCCTACAGAGTCCAAACAGAGAGAGAAGATCATTCCATAGATACAGCAATCGAGATCGAAATTGGAACCGCCAAAGCCATGGGAAGGCAAGTCAAACTTTACTTGAAGCCCGAATCATCAGGAGAAAGAGGATATCCAAGGTTCGGGCAGGTACGTCGCGTGCAACAAGGTCCCCGACGAAGTTTCGAAGAACTTTGAGTGGACGTTGAGAAGAGAATTCGATGCACGGTGGTAGATCCACGGTTATCCACAGTCAACTGCAGCAGTCAGCAAGACAAGTTGTCAGGATTCAACCTTTTTCAGATTAAGTTTTTATTGATATCAATTATTGGGCCAAGACAATGACAGCTGGAGATTGCCGAAGGAGATGAGGGATTTTTTTTTCTTCTCTTTTTGGGGGACAGAGAAAACTTTGACGACACCCGCAATACTCTGATAGGATTTTCTAGCAAGTTGGTTGTTATTCCAAACATGTTGTAGGCAGAAGAGATACATAGATTATACGACGCAGCCACTCCGTACTTTCTGGTGAAATCACGGGATACCGCAGATCACCTGAACGGACATCTTTTCAGTGGGAGGTCCCGATTCCCGACTCCCGAGTCCAGGGGCGTCAATATATCAGAAAACGCTTCTGGAGATCATCTTATTGCCAACATTATTGGTCTGGAAGACCCACCTCGGTTTTACGGAATAAGCAATTTTTGGTAACGACCAACGGAACTCACAGGAATACCCCAATCGCTCTCTCGGATTTAGGGATTTACGGGGGTTACCGCAGGGTCGGGGTACCTTACAGGAGACACCGTGGAGCAGCATGGCGGCAAATTGGGCATAATGAACCATGCAGTGGAAGCAAGTTGTGATTGGACCCGACTGCTGTGTCCAACCCCACCGTGGCCGCATTCCAATGCAGTTCTCCAATCATGCATAGCCTACTGTATGTCAGTGACGTGCCTCGAACATCATCCTGGCCAGCAGCGCAGACATCAAGGGTATCGGAACAAAAAGAAACGAGTCATAGTCGGACAGTGTTGATAACTTGATGGTGTTGTCATGCATAAACAGCCAGGATCGTCCCCGAGAGTGGAGTTGGATTGGCTGTCTTCCTGCATCCCTGTGAATCTTATCTGCAGTGGAGAAGACGAAATGAACAAAGACAAGTAGTGACCATCACGTTCCGCGAGGTAGACGAACTTTCAAATTCCCAATTGGGCTGCAAAGTGTACCACACCCAGGAGCGAATGAGAAGGCTGTAACACCCACAACGAGCCCCGAAGAAGGCTCCAGATCGTCGTCTCCCTTGACCGGGAGTTGCACAGGCTCGGCTCCACTGCCGGGAAAGTTACCGAAATTCTCTCCCCTCACTTTAGCAGCTGCAGAAGTGTCTCCAACGGGTATGCTTATTGCGAACCGTCTGTCTTTTATGGCTTTTATGGTGGCGCCGTCGGTCTGTGATCATCCTTTGCTCTCCCGCCCTTCTTCCCCTTTTGTATATAATACACCTCTCCCCCCTCGCTACCCTACTTTAGTTCCTTTATAAAGCCGTTCACTTGACTGAGAGTAATTCGATTCTTTTTCACGGGTGTCGCTGATTCAGAAAGGGGAAAGAAAACATAAAATAAAAAAGGATGTCTGCAAACGGTACGGACAGCAAAGGGGTAATCCCGCTCATCATTAACAATGAATCGCTCGTGACGGAAACTGTCTTCGATGTGCATAACCCCGCGACGGGTGAAGTCATTGACCGCTGTGCCAGTGCGTCCGTTGACGATGTCAACCGTGCGGTGGAGGCGGCGAAGGCAGCCTTCCCCGCGTGGAGCAAGACAAAGCCGTACGATCGCAGGGATATCCTGATGAGGGCGGCAGACATTATGCTTTCCCGAAGGGAGGAGTTGATCAAGTATCAAATGGAGGAGACAGGCGCGGGCAGAATGTTCGTGGAGAAGACATTCGAGCTGGGTGCGGGATTCATCAAGGATTTCGCCGCACGGATTCCGTCCATCGAGGGTTCAGTCCCATCGGTGTCCGAAGAGGGAGAGTGTGCGATGGTCTTTAAAGAGCCTTATGGTGTGGTCTTGGGAATTGCACCATGGTATGGACTTCCCATCGATCAGCACAGAGGTTCGGGTTATCGTTACTAACCATCTGCATGTAGGAATGCTCCCTATATACTTGGGACCCGCGCCATCGCTCTTCCCCTTGCCGCAGGCAATACAGCAATTTTAAAGGGCTCTGAACTGTCCCCCAAGTGTTTCTGGGCTATTGGCGATATCTTCCGGGAAGCTGGTCTTCCCGCAGGGTGTCTCAATGTGGTCTACCACCGACCCTCTGATGCAGCGCCTGTTACCACTGCTCTTATTGCCCATCCAGCCGTTCGCAAAATCAGCTTTACCGGCAGCACTCAAGTAGGATCAATCATTGCATCAACCGCCGGCAAATATGTGAAGCCCGTTGTCCTCGAACTGGGCGGCAAGGCGTCAGCTATTGTATTAGATGATGCCAACCTGGAGAGGGCCGCCATGTGTTGCAGTCTTGGAGCATTCATGCATGTAAGTGCACTTGTCTGATGGTCGTCACTAGTGTCGTTGACACGATTTAGTCCGGTCAAATCTGCATGTCCACCGAGCGCATCATCGTGCAGCAATCCGTCGCAGACCGATTCCGCACCATGCTGGCAGATGCATCCGAGAAAGTATTCGGGAAACACACACCGGCACCAGTTCTTGTAGCATCCCCTGCAGTCAAGAAAAATAAGCAGTTGGTGTCCGATGCGCTTTCGAAGGGTGCCGAGCTTGTTTATGGAGAACGCAATGACTCTGAGGCGTCCGGCAATAGCCTGCGGCCTGTGATCGTGGGCAATGTCACCAAGGACATGGACCTCTATTCTGCAGAATCATTCGGCCCTACCGTTTCCCTGATGGTCGTCGACACTGAAGAAGACGCCGTGGCGCTGGCTAATGACACCGAATACGGCCTCACATCTGCAGTTTTCACAGACAATCTCTTCCGGGGACTACGGGTAGCCAAGCAGATTGAATCTGGGTGAGTACCCCTCGCACGAGTTACTCGTGGCACTTGCTGATGAACTTTTAGGGCTGTCCACATCAACTCCCTTACCGTGCACGACGAACCGGTCTTGCCACACGGTGGATGGAAAAGCAGCGGGTATGGCCGGTTCGGAGGACCCGCCGCGTACGATGAATGGTTGCAAACCAAGACAGTTACCTGGGTGCAGTAGATACCTCTGAGACATTCGCTGGTTCCCCGAAAGGTACCATTTATCCGTGCCCCAGGTACCAAATTAGATATCCATTCGGAATTGTCGTCCACTATAAGATATCCCATTCCATCCAAGAAGCCAATTTCAATAGTTCCGGGCCTGTCTCACGAGTAGCACCGCATCTAGACCTGATCAAAACGAGAAATTACCAATCAGCACGCTAATTTCCGAAGAAGGAGCTGGGAAGCGATTTTGTAAGGTTGCATCGGCCGTCTCGAAAGCACGAATGCCATCTTCGGTATTTCAGTGTGCTTTCGGATGTCATGGTCCCAATTTTGACCGCTATTTCCAAATGGAAAGAGCGCAAGTACCTTTTTCGGTATACGGCCGTGCACTAGACATCATAGTTAATCCACCAGAAATTCACCACCAAATACACCAGCCATGGAATTTGCATCCAAGCTAAAGATAGCTGACGGGCAGTGCAAGTCAGACATTGGATAAATCCAACTCCAACAACCAGCCATAGAGGCCATGCTTGGCTCTCGTACCACTGACCTGTTCATGTTAATTTTAGCCCCGGCGAACTCCACCCCGGCTGAACCATGGGTTAGGCAGAACTAGTTAGTAGATAGGCACCATGCGCTCAGCAATCAGCTTCCGAGACACCTGCACTAGTCTCCGACGCCACTGCAGTCTATGGCACATGGCCAGTGACACTGTAGCACTTTGCAGCGACAACGGACATCTTCCAGCCTTTCGGATTGGACCGACCTGAGTCACAGGGTCCGGTGCCTGGCTTGGCCACGGAGTCTGGGTTGCGGCGATTTTACTTCGGAGATTTTTACTTTTTCCTTTTCCAATGAGTTGGCTTTGTACCTGACATGGTTGGTTTTTTGAGCCATTGGGTAATTTCCCTCGGGGTGCACCGTAATTAAACGTGCAATCAAAATGTCAGCCCGTTGGAACGACGTTAGTGGCAGAAGAAGCGTCGGTCGGCTCCACCGACCAAGTCAGGAACAAGAAATGAGCGACAAAGCCAACGAACATCCCTCCCGAGAAAAGACACGGGATGACTTCATACAGTTTATCCCAAGTTGCGATCTTCTCTGTTTGCGGGGATCCGTTATGATTATCAGTATCGGCTTATCGCAAGGATCAGGATCAGAGTCAGGGGCCCTTTCAAGTCTCAAACACAAGATTTGTGAGACAAATTGATCGGCAACTGTGTGGTGAAGTCGTGACAGCACACTGTGTATGTAGGTGGGGGACAATAATGCAGAGTAAAATTATCCACTGTTCATTATGATTGTTAATATTAATTTTTTTACCCTTTCACTCCCCTCTTGAGAGTGGACACGAGATACGTACTTAGTTTGATTACTCCGACAATTAAAATTAAAAATCTCATTCTCTGGCGGCTAAAAGATGACCGACACAGCCTTGTGGCGCCCATCTCATCTCATCTGACGTCTGGAATAGAGAGAGAACAATTCCTGTGAAAGATACGAAGGTAGTGGAAATTAATTGATGTGAAAAAGAAACCACTCGCCCACGAGAAATGGACAGAAAATGGAGGATGAACTGGAGGATGAACACGATCCCATCGTATTTGATCGTGTTAAAGTTGAAAGTTTCGGACATTTTCCGGAAGTTAGAATGAGACAGGGATGAAGGCAAGGTACTTCCTGTCTGTATGTACGCGGTATGTTGACTGTATGTACTCGGTACTCCGTACTGTATCTACGGCGGAGAGGCTGAAAGGGAAGAAGTCACGCCCCATTTGTTGGGTGCCTGAAGGCCAAGAATTAATCACGCCCCCCGCGTTGTGTTGGTTTTTTTTTTCTCTGTCGATCAGAATTTATGCCGATTCATTCCTCGACAAAACAAACTCCACATCGTTCTCTGGCAGTTTGACATGCCACATTCCTGATTCTGAATTAAACAAGGAAAAGGAAAAAGTAAAAAAATTCGACGAGATACTGCACCAACGCCTCTCCCACGACCATGCATTGTGGCTTTCCAGGGTGCACAAGGAGGGCTGTGATATACTTCATAAGCTCGGCACCGTTAGTCCTTAGTTTTTGATACTAACGACCCTAACCAAAATGGCGAAAGATCCACAAGACTCAAGGAGGGGAGGGTCTACATTTTCCGCCCCTCTCTGATGCACTTTCGTCAAGTCTCCTATTGTTAGTGCTTCCTAATTGCTGGACACTGAACCCATCATCCGCCAATCATGAGGTTAAGGGAACGTCCCAGAGTTCAGGCCTGTTCACAAAGTTCTTGTTAGTTTATCCAAGATCTTGTTGAACTAGCATTCACTAAAATTGCGACAAGCCAGTCAGAACGGCCGTCCGGTCCAGTGAGGTAACATCCTCGATTCCTCTCAGGAGCCTGAACATTCGGAGGAAGGCGACGTTAGCGTCCAGCATTCCACAGTTTAGGATGTCTCAACGAATGCCAGGCACGCGCCCGTCAGGATTGGACGGAAACTCTTGTACTCCATCTTGATTTCATTTCTTATGGCCCCACTGTCGCTGAAATGAGCCGCAAGAAGACGCAGGATTTCCCTTCCCAAGGGGTCAGTGACAAGGCCACCCCAAGGCTTAGCTGCTGTGACTCTCCGCTGGATTCCTTTTTATTCCCCTTCTCCCCTCCTCTCATCCTTCCTTTCTCTTCTTCTTTTCCTTCCTTCAGTGTTGTCGTTCTTTTCGCACACCAGTCATTCTTTTGTCTCAGACACTACATCCCACTCCAGTCACTCCTTGATCTACAGCTTCACAGCTTTCCAGCTCTTGCGCACCACCTCGAGGTCACTCTATCTTTTCACGTCGATATCTGACCAATTAAAATAAAGAAAGCAAAAATGCGTTTCTCCATCTTCGGTGCTCTCACTGCCCTCGCGGCTCTGGCTACTGCCCACACCGACCCTGACTACAGCCAGGGTCCTACTGGCAACCCCATCTACACTCCCGGTCTGAACGAGGCCGTGCCCGTTGGCAAGCCCTACGCCATCACCTGGGGTCCTACCACCGAGGGCACCGTCTCTCTGGTCCTTCTCCGTGGCGAGAGCACGAACATGCAGACTCTCGAGACTATTGCCGAGCAGATCCCCAACAACGGCAAGTTCGAATGGACTCCCAGCACCAGCCTTGAGGCCGATGTCACCCACTACGGTCTCCTCCTGGTCGTCGAGGGAACTGGCCAGTACCAGTACTCCACCCAGTTCGGTATCTCCAACCCTAACGGCGCTTCTTCTTCCTCCTCTGCTGCTCCTGAGGTTCCCACCTCGACCGCTGCCAACCCCGGTGCTTCTTCTTCCGCCACCTCTTACGTGACTTACGAGATCACCACTACTATCTGCCCCGAGACTGAGACCGCTCCCGCTACTGCCGCTCCTACCGCTTCCACCAGCGCTCCTGTCATCCCTCCTCCTGCTCAGTCTCACTCCTGGGGCACTGGCGGTGTTAGCGTCCCTGTCGTCTCTCCCACCAACACCCCCTACCTCCCCACCACCCTGCGCAGCTCCTCTGCTCCCTCTGGCACTGCCTCCAGCACCACCCCTGGTGTTCCTCTGTTCACCAGCGGTGCTGACCGCAACGCCATCAGCTTCGGTGCTGCCGCCGCTGGTGTTCTTGCTGTCCTCGCTTTCTAAGCGCCTGGCGATCTTAGACCAGCCCAGTCTTGTACACAAGAATTCCTATGAATTTTTATTCTCCGAAGGCTTGCCTTCCAGCAGATAGTAATATCATCTTTTCGTTACACCTCACCTAGGTGTGTTTTATCGGACCATAAACACGCCCCACTACTCGAGTCGATGGCTTGAGCTCACTTGATACCTTCTCTTCATGTAATGAACTTCTCATGTATTCTTTCCATGGACATGATTTAGCATTTTCTTTTATCTAATGGCATATGTTTTCGAAATTTCGATCATCCTAGTCATTCCACTCCCACTTAATCCCGGACAGTAGAGTACACAGTAGTATATCACTATTACGCCATAGCTAAACGTTTCAATAGTTCGGCTCTATCAGGTTAATGAATTTTGATTGATTGGTTGGTTAATATAACTATTAAGCCCCATAATCCTACCACTTAACGAGAAAGAAATCCTTCTCCACCTCCCAGAGCCTGAAAAAACAAAAACCATAATAATCCCCATACAACATAAGAACAAAAGCCAAGCCCCCCCACCCGCAACCCCCAAAAAGTAAACCCCTCACGTGACAGATAAAGTCCCGATAAGGATTTTCCAACCATCAAGCAAAAAAAACTCCAAAACAACCCACAACTCACGGTGCTGCAGGCAGTACATTCCCAATCCATCCCCTAAACCTCCCAAAAACACCTAAGAACAAGATGGTCCAAGGCTCCCTAAAGAAGAAGGCCGGTACGGGCCCGAAACGGTACGCTACAGTTCTCCTCTACAAATCTTTCTTATCGCAGTGAGGTCAAATGGGACCTTCTTGTGGGAGTAACTGCGATGTGATCCCGGATGATATGATATGTAGTATTGCGCAAGAGGCTGATTTGGTTGAAATTTAGGCCGCGTGCTCTGGGTCCAAAGCCGGGTCCGAGGCAGATTGCTCCTAAGAAACAGTCGTTGATTAAGCAGCAGAAGATGACGAAGGTTTGTCTTTCTCTTTTTTTGGTTTCTTTTCTATGGTGGTGGGTGATGGGGAAGTGTGTGAGAGTAGGATTTGCTGACGCGGTCTTTCTTTTCCTTTTATAGAAACTTACGGCTGGGTTGATCTCGAAGACGGAGCGGAATCTTGCGCAGAAGGCGGGACATTTGGAGTTGCTTGCTGGGGGGAAGAAGGATAAGAAGAAAGAGAATGGGAATAAGGGTGGGAAATAAATGTTTTGAACGTGGTGTGGTGGATTCTTTCGCAGTTCCTAGGCATGTTATTCTTGGACTTGAGATGGGCTTGTCAGATTTGATATGACAATGGTTGGGTGCGGTTTGTTCGAGTATACTATAGCGATACGAGTAATGATATTATAGATACCCTGTTGAACTGTGGTTGAGTGAATGCTATGGCGCATAGAGAAGGAGACCTGTGTTGAACCGGACGGTCTAGGGTCTATGTCTATCTGCTATGTACTTCACGGGAAAGAAAGTATGTACTATCTGTAGGCACATACATACACGCGATCTATAAAATCGTAGCCCAAGATAAATCACCGAATCATCGTAAATCATAAAACTGAGACAACGCCAGGCAAGGAAATTAGATAGATAAAGGGAAAAAAAAAGAAAATATGTTAATCGAATGATAAAGACGCTGTAAAGGGTATCTCAAATCTTGTTTCCGTGCCAATCCACCACTGATTTCGCCTTTTTTGGTTTTTTATCGCATCGTCTAGTGTACGATTTTGGAGGTACCATTCGGGGCACCAGCCTGTTCGACCAGCTCCTTGCCCCTATCGATCCATCGCTGGAAACCTTCATCGGTAGGATCTACTGGGAAGTCATCCCAGACCGCATTATCGGTATCGGCGTATGTAGACCACACCCCCTTGGGAACATCGGCAGCGCACCAGGAAGGTAGCTTAGCCAACACGCAGGTGTAATAAACATAAAGGATCCTACAGAGCAGGTCGACCCGATCCACATAGTGCTGCTTGCTTGGGTCGGGCTCTTGGCCACCGTCTCCAAGGCGCTTCCACCAGGAAACTCGCCAGCGAAGTGTGAGGAGAATATTCCCTAGCTCGTTTAGGAAACGCAAGTGCGTCTCCTGAGAGATCTGCTTCCATTTGATGTTGTAGAAGTCTCGTTCCAACTTTCGGAATCCTTCAACCTCCAGCATCCGGCACACAATGCGGGAGAGCTGCGCCGCTAGGAGAATCTCGCGTCGATCTTCCGTATTATGGATATCCATTGGCCTTTCTTGGGCTCCTGGGTGGAGAGGAACAAAACTATAGCTCGCACGACTGGGCATGTTGTTCCAACGTGAGAGTAAGGTCTGCGGTGAAAGAGCGTCAGTGGTCTCATTCACATGACAAGGCGATTGTGGTACTCACATAGAAATTGTTCACTGGGTCACAGTCTTTGACACAGGTCAGCCAGTTCTTCGACTTATCTTTCGATTCGACTATCCGTCGGTCGATGAACTCGAGGAAGTTCGACCGAGAGTTGCCATTATAATCGCTCAAGCTCCTCAGGAATTTGTAAGTTTCTCCCAGGTCAAGAACATATAGAGAACCCCAGGCTTGGCTGGCACGGATGTTGAATCGTCCTTGCCGTTCACCGAGGAAAGATATGAGATCGTTCAAGTCGAACTCTACCGGAATATCCATCCGGACACGGCCTGTCCTATCCAATGTAGGATGGTTGACGGCTCGTTGAGCTAGGTGAATTAGTATATAGCCAAATTGACGACAAAAAGAGTTTACATACAGACATAGTTGCATGTTCCATACTCCACAATGTTTGCAAAGCACGCCCGTGCACATGGTTGCTCGTGGAGCGTAGGACGACAAGCATCGCATGGAGCGTTTCCGTCACACTATTCCAGTCTCATTAGTACTCACTACGAGTTAAAAGAGTGATCCCAGGGAAACATACCTTTCGCTTGTTCAGACGACACTGCACGCAGGTGTCCTTGTTCTTCCTTCGCAATCCAGCGTTTGCCCGACCGACCATACTCAGAGGTCCTTTACGTCGCGCCCCGCGTGGCGGGGATACGAAGTCCGCTGAAGCGATGGATCCGCCCTGACCATCCTCTTGTACAATTTGCAGAGGCTTGGGCTGGCCGAGATCCAAAGAATGGTTCGAGCCGCGCTGTTTACGTTTCCGAACCGTTGCAACCGACTGCAGTGCGAGCGCCTGTGGTCGAGCGGTCGACCGTTGTGCTGCCGACGATGATGCCCGAGATCGTGACGGGACCGAAACAAAGAATGACTCTGACGGCGTCTCGCTCACCATAAAAGCCGTCGCGCTCTGAAGGGGCTGCGCCATCTCAGGCTCATCCTTCTGGACGCCCTTCCAAGGATCTTCTTCGTCCAGCTGTCGCTCAGCAAATGCCGGGGCATCATCGCTCGTCGCAGAATAGGAGCATTCATATACACCAGTAGAGAAGTCACCAGACACCGACGAACTCTCCGACTTATACTGAAAACCATCCTGTCCCGGTTTTTCTTCTTTGAAAAATCCTGGGCCCTGCGGAATAGTTGACAGTGAGGCGGGCGAAGTCATGTTCGAGGGAAGTTGAGACTCCAGACTGTCAAGCCAGCGCGATTCAAGGGACCTCAAAGGGGTCTGAAAATCGCGGACTGGGTTCGTTTCCTTGTTTGGCAGTTCCGATCCCAGTGAAATCGACGCTGTGGTTGTGTGATTCGCCATGCTCTCGGGGGAAGGGTTAGTAGAAGGCTCCGTCCACACGTCCGGGGTATCAAAAGTGAAGGGCTGAGGCATGCCCTGAAACGCCAAAAAGTGCTCCGATGGGATGTCAGGCATCCCATGTCCCTGTGCGAGCTCCCCAACATCATCGACAATGACGGTGTTGGAGGTGGCGGGTTCTTTGCTGTAGGGATAGAGGAGCGGCGGTGCTTCCATGGGGATTCCAGCGGTCATGGCGTTGAACAGTTGATAATGTGGCCATGACTCATCCAGCTGGAAGTTATCGTCGGCCGAGGATGGCAAGGTTCTCGGACTGACGGTGCCGCTGACTGTGCCCTCGATCGGTCCATCAGGGATACTAAATTTCTCCGGTGAGGTAGTCTTGCTATCAGGGCAAACCCATCAGCTTGATGCAGGGGATGGAAAGGGTGAGGGGGACCGCACCTGCTCTCACCACTGCGGAAACCACAGGATTGATCTAAATAGGCGGCATTGGAATGGTTTTTCGCCAGAGACCCATGAAGGGCATTCAACTCGACGATATCAGCATCGTCCTGGGTCGAGTCTTGGCTGTTGTCCCACTCTAGCGGCTGCTCGTATGGCGGATGTTCCCACGGAGAGATCGAAAAAGTAGCGTCGGTTTGCCAATTATCCAGAATTTTGGGGTCAATGCCCGCAGCCGTACCAGTACTCCCGCAGTCCATACAGGGGAATCGGAGTCGGGGGGGGGAAAAAGGGAGAGATGTGGTTGACCTCGAGGGAGCTGACAAGGCCTTGGCGCGTGTGTTGTTGGGGATGCGTCGTGGTTCAGGGACGGAGACTCTCGCAACAACCAAGAGCACCGACAGCGACGCGGAATCAATAAATAGCGGACGATATGACTCTTTTCGGAAGACGGCAAGAAGGCGATAGAGGTGAGATGATGAAAAGATGATGGTGTGACTTGGGATGGTAGAAATTCGAATGCGCTGACTTGTTTCCCCACCAAAGATTTTGCGGCGATCGGCCTTCCGGTACTAAAACTGATAAGTTCAGGCCCGCACAGACCAAAGGCTGATTGTGTGCTTTCACCACGTTTCACTTTTGGCTGGTTGATTCCAGGAAATGCGGTTGGGGGGAAGGTTCCTTTTTTATTTGTACTTCAGATCAAAAGTCCTGCAAGCGGTTATATAGAAAGTATCAGTTCTTAATTCTCTCGCTCTGACTTTGAGGAGGGGAAAAGATCATCGACAGGCACCGACACGGGATTGATTAATGCGCGGTGATCGTCCAGCAACGCTGAGATGATTTCCTGTACTCCGTCCTACACAGTACTAGTCAGACTGGCTAGTCCAGTAGGTTGACTGGACTCCATCTGCTACTATAATCTAAATTTCTTTTTTAATTTCTGTACCACCGCTGCATCCGACTGATCCGCATCCTCTTTCTGGTTGGTTGGTTCGATAGCGAGGCCAAAGAAGCCACTAGTTTATCGAGACTAGAGCGCATTGAGGAGGGCCTTAAAGATGACAAGACTGGGATTACGCGACGGAATCATCTCATGGAAAACGAGGAATGGTGGAACGGGGCGTTCGGTGTCCGTCGTGCATTGCCCCATGTGCCCTTGGTTCGGCTTTCTGACTCGCGCATCCAAACCCTGACCCGCTATCGTGGTTGGAAATGCAACAAAAAGAAAAAAAGAAAAAAAAAAAAAAAAAAGAATAAGAAAAGGAATCAACAACCGATTATCATTGTTTGAACAACACTAAGTAAAATCATCTGCAGTCAGTCAATCATGAACAGGGATCACGCTATTCTAGAAGGACCCTTTCTGGTGTCCTCTTGGGATGGGTCCACAAGGTTTCAACCTCAGCCTATTTTAGATGATCATGATCCTCTTTCCACCGGGTCCAAAGTCGCCTCACGATGCGAGAACAAAGTAAAGGACAAACAAAATTAACACATTGCATATACCGTACACATGGCAATAACTCCCACTGCGGAGGAGTAATAAAATAAGGTCCACGTGAACCTTCCAGTTCGCCCAGGAAGATTGATATATATCTAGAAAAGTATCCCTGCAATTGATATAGTTTAATATCTCTCTCTGTCTACCCAGAGAAAAGATGATGGGGAGGCTTGTTGAACTCAATCACTGGCTAAGAAAACTCTGACTTCGAATCCAGCGTCTCCTGATTTTCTCCTGAAGCAAAACCTGGATCCTCACTCGGTGGATATCAATGAATCATTAAACGTCGCTTCCAAGGTCTCCAGGCGCTAGACCTATCCAGGAAGGCATCACACGAACGCTGAAGCCCTTAACAGACGCCAATATGCATTCATGCATATAGCCCTTAACAGTCAATTATAAGTATTCTGGGGCAGGGAGGGCGCTTGTTGGCCAAATCATATCTTATCACTGATTGCTGCATCCCCAAGAATGTACATACAGTACTCCGTACCGCAATTGAGATCGGACTAGTGATGTGAGACAAGATCTCAAGAAGAACACAACGCCCGGCGAACAAACCCTAGAAGGACACAAAAGATGTGTCCCTTCCGGGTCGAGTCCATATCAGTCTAGCATTGTGTATCGCATATATACCGTCGATTGTGCTGACAATCCCCATCTGGAACAAAGGACGATATGCAGGAGTATATAAACATCACCCAACCCGGCCCCTCTCCCACGTCACCTGATGGTTCTGAGACAGAGTCTTCCGATAGAGACCATCTGACCATTCGAGAATTTCCATTGCCGCGGCTCTGATTAGTTTTCCAGCTGCTCACTAACCGTTATTTGCGGACGGTGACATTGTCGTTCTCCACGAGTGCGATGGACTCTTCACCGCAGCCTCTTTTTGGGATACCCGTGGTCTGGTTCTGTACCCCTGCGTACGGTAATCTTTCGCTATTCATCTAGTTATATGTGTCCCTCTGGGTGGTACGGTCTCGGTCATGACCAAGATACCATACCACATTCCGAGATGGAACTCCCCGCAGCTCCAACATCTTCACCGTGACCACTTTGGAGACTACTTTCCCCGGTATGTCTTCGGTAGTAGTCGGGGTATGCAGTAATGAAAAATGGCCCTCCAGGCTCAATTCTTATCCAGCAGAGTCTGCCCTATAAATACTATGCGCATGCCAACGCGGAACCAGAAGAAGAAGATCCAAAGCTGTTCAAGAATTGTAGTTCCAAAAAGAAGCTCCGACGGAATCCCGATTTCATCACCACTTTTTTCCTCCCTCCGCCAAGCCCTATAGATCGACAGACCAAACTACCTTCAACATGCATATCTTGGTATGGAACTTTTAACCTTGTCGCCTTTCCCCCCCCAATGGCTCACCCCCGTCACAAGACCACTGCGGACAAATCATTGAAAAGAAAAAAGATTCAATGCAACCAACCCAAACCGGAGAGCAAATAGGACAAGAAACTAACCAGAACCCCCCGCGGATGTGCAAGAAA
This sequence comes from Aspergillus flavus, assembly GCF_009017415.1. Taxonomy (NCBI): domain Eukaryota; kingdom Fungi; phylum Ascomycota; class Eurotiomycetes; order Eurotiales; family Aspergillaceae; genus Aspergillus; species Aspergillus flavus. Next base: position 4,813,206 of record NC_092409.1, on the reverse strand, counting down.
ATAGGTGGTGAACGATGATGGACCGCCCTCGAAGCGTCTCTCGCCCTACATTCGCCCATTCGTCAACGCCCTCCAAGACGCAGGCCACCTGGTCTCCGTAGCCATTCCCGCCGCCTCGCGATCCTGGATCGGCAAAGCCCACCTGATAGAAGCCTCCCTGAAGGCAACCTACGTACCCCCCTCTGCCTTCCGGGACGACGGAACGTGGGATGAAACTGCCGACTCCGCAGACACCGAGACCCAGCCCGAATGGGTGGTCATCCGAAACGGCACCCCGGCCAGCTGCGTCCAATTGGGCCTGTTCAACCTCTTCCAGGATCGTCCCCCCGTCGATCTAGTCATCTCCGGCCCGAACCATGGTCGCAATGCCTCGACCGTATACAATCTCTCGTCTGGAACGGTCGGTGGCGCCCTCGAGGCGGCCACCTGCAGCAAGCGCGCCATCGCCATCTCCTTCGGAAGTAAAGATCCCCAGCCGGATGAGATTATCCGCGCAGCGGCGAGACATGCCGTGAAGGTTGTCAATTACCTGTACGAGCATTGGCATGCGGATGTTGAGCTATATAATCTGAACGTGCCGATGCGGGAGGACGTGGAGAGCAGACCTGTGCGCTGGACGGAGGCCTTGCCCTACTACTGGCCGCGGGGTTGTATGTATGGAGAAGTGACCGCGGACAAGAAGGTGAATGGACACACTGAGACCGCCGTCAACGGGACGAGCGGGTCACATTTCAAGGAGATTGATTTTACCTGGGCTGCGGAGTTATCGGAGATGAAGAAGACACTGCAGTCGAGTCGGGAGGGGACGGATGCGCATACGGTGTTGAATGGTGATACAAGGTATGACATTGATCTTCCCGCTTTTCTTCTGTGAGAGTGACTTTGGATAAGAGCTGACTTGTCTTAGTGTTACGGCTCTTCGTGCCAATTTCTGGCATGTCCCTGATCTGGAGGGGCCGATTAATCTTGATGATTGATATGAGGATTGAACAAAAATGAGATGATGAGATAACTAGATACCCGCGAAGACTCTCGTTCGGCTTATAGCGCCAGAGACTTCACTGTTGGATTCAATCATTGCATTGGGAGAACGTCCGGCTGTCGCATATATGCTTTTGTTGCATCGCTTGATGATTTTTATACATAATTGGGACCGGGAGCTCGGTGAGGAATATGTACGCCTTAGGCGGCAAATGTATTTGCAAATTAGTTCTGGTGGGCATGACTGTATTAAGGAAACGCAGACAAACAACACAGAAGAACAAGGAAGAAAACGGCATTAGAGTATCATCTGATCGTGGTCTTTAATAATAGCACTCGCAAGTAGAACAACTGGAAGAAGACAGGTATGGAACGAAACAACCCTAGAGCGCCCGCGCCACCTCTCCTGCACCGCTTTCCACGACTGAAGCCTGCTCAGCACGCATCTTGCCCTTTCCAGCTCCCGCCTCACCAACACCCATTCTCCGAGCGACATAGCGTTGCGCCACAACACCGATAGCTAAAGTGAGCGCTTCTTCGATCCATTCAGCAGCCCATTCACGAGGGTCGACGCCGCCACTTTCAATGATCTCAGCAATGTCTTCCGGAACAGGGGCTCGGTGCCACATGTCATCGGCTGTAGTGTCTTCAGTGGCTGGGACAGCTGCATCAAGCCAGTCGATCCATTTCTGTGGGACAGCCTGGGAGATGGTGTGGAAGGCGATGCCGTGAATGGGGTCATGGAGGTAGAGAGCGAAGGTCACTTCCTCTTCTGTAGCGCTGGGGACATCAACCACGCCCGGCGGGGTCTGGTCGGTGGTTGGGCCAGCCTGGAACTGCTCGGTGGAGGAGGATTGGCTGATAGCCTGGATGGCAAGGAAAATATCACTGCTCCGGACGGGGTTGGA